>NC_067472.1:104097005-104427005 GCF_947179515.1 Apodemus sylvaticus
TAAGACCTGTGGATGCAGCTCCACAGCCGACCTGCTAAGCAGAGAGTATGAAGATAGAGTACGGCCTAGCCAAGCCACAGCACCAGAAGGGCACATGCTTTGAACGGACAGCAACTTGCTAAGTGCACAGTTTAGTATTTTGTTTAGATCTTTATTTTATGCAAATGGGTATTTTGTTTGCATGTATGTCTATGTACCACATGTTTTCCTGATGCCTATGTAGGCCAGAAGATGTCAGATCCTTTGGAAATGAAGTTACAGATGGCTGTGAGCCACCATGTGGGTGTTGTAATTCAAACTCTGTTCTCTCTGCAAGAGCAGTAAGAACTGATCTACCTGTCCAGCCAGGCCCTATTTTTCAATATTAACTAACTACTCCCTCATTCACTCTAAGGCACTTTCTGAGGGTCCTCTTCTGTCTGTCACTGTACTGGGTAGGTATGAGGGATATGAAAGTAAGATGAAGTTTCTGCTCCCAGGGAGCACTTGACCCTGCAGGGTGGAGAGTAGGCACACCTGTCTCCAACAGTAGCCTGTGCCTTGACTGCAGGACTTGAAGTACAAGGAAGTCTAGCTGCAGTTAAGATTAAGTCAAAGAGTTCTGGTGAGAATTCACACACATCTGCCTGCCAAATTCCCCAAGTAGCTTAATCAGGACCAAATCACTCATGGAACCTAACCACGCTGTCTGTGGGGATAGGAGCATGCAGTGAAGCCAGATTTGTGAATTTTGTGCTTCATGTTTTGCTCTTAGGGCCTGAGCTGTGGTCTTTGGCTGGGACTTGTTTATGCACTTGCAGCTTGTCTTACAAGTTGCCGTGGTGTCAGGGTGAAGTGATTTAGCCAGCAGGGCTCCCTACCTCTCCATCTCTTACCCACCCTATGGGGACTGCTTCAGCACAGACATAAACATGCTCCTGCCGTTACCTTATTGCACTCGTCACACGGGGAGGCTGGAAGGCTTGATTCAGGGATATGATTGGATTTTAAATCCCAGTCTCACAGGATTTTAATTACTGGTCTGGGGCAGCAGGGATAGGCGCAGACTGCCTTTGGATGGAGGAGGTCGATACACCAGTCCACAACATATTGAGCCACAATGCCTGCAGACTCTATTGCTCTATTTAATCATCTTTTGCAAAATTTACAGTGGAACAGGAGGGATCAATACGGAATTTATCACATTCTCTTGTAAATATGAGCCAGGAAAGAGTTCCAGGCAGTTTGTTACTGAGTAGGAGGGAACATGTCTGTGTACAGCTGGGCATTAGGAGATGAGACAAAATCCATACTTCTTGGCATAAGCTACAGACACTCAGCCAAGTTCCTCTTAACCCTGAAGGCAAGTTCAATGGGAAGAACACTGATCCATTCAACCAAGCCATCAGCCAATCAACATTCTGGTACTCACTTTACCCTGTAGAAACTCTGAGGCCGTTGACTATAGAACCTAGCTCATGAGAACTCAATCAAAATACAATACAATGATCCTGCCACATATGAGGATGAACCTTGTACAAGCTCCTGAACAGTCTGGTGCCCTTCTTACACACGTGGGAAATGTAGATGGTCTGAATCTTTCAGGGTTCGTTAGGTATTAGAGGAGACGGAAGCCTTGGCATGTAGTAAGAGTTCAATGAATGGCAGCTGAGGAAACTGTTATGTTTCCTCTAATCACCATTACTAAGCAGTCCGTCCTACACCAAGTGCTACCTGTGAACATGTGTGGATTTGGGGGTGAATGAGGAGGTGTGGAGATGGAAAGACTGCTAGAACACAAGTGGTTCCAAGGCCCTGCAGACTGCTCCTGGTGCCCAGGCAGCCTCCTAGGGCCCAACAGGTACCAGCTCCAGTCTCAAAGCAAACCACCATCCCTACATCTTCTCTTAGAGACAGGGTGGCAGAACGCTCATGATGGGTTGCAGAGTACAAGGTTGCTGGGTGAGGAATTTGAGTTGCCCTGAAGGTTTTAGAGCATGGGAGCAAACAGTTTTGCCAGGAAGAAGCTGGGTTGAAGGAGATCCTAAAGAAGGGAGGCCAACAATATGGCTACTCTAGGACTCTTGTTCTAACGTCTGAGCTAGGGTAAGGGGGTGACAGTGGAGAGATGGCCCTGAAAGGAAATCCTCAGACAGACGGCTTGTTAGACACGGAAGCAGAAGGCGTTAGACTGACTTACACTGCCTTCTTGTCGAAGCTGGTGGATGGTGCAATGCCATCCATGCATGGAGTGTGGAGGACAATAGGAGGAGGGCAGGCTTGCACACTCCACAGATGAGCTGTTTACAGAATACTAACATCAGCAGAGCTACTGGCAACATGAAAATGCCTGGTTTGTTCTGAGGAAAGTATACAGGCCAGTGTGGTCAGGAAAGGAGTTATATAACAAAGAAATGAGCGCTCAAACACATGGCACATATGGAGTCAGCCAAGGAACAGGAGAGTAGCCTGCCCCAGACTTGAGCTCACTGCAAACCTGTGAGGCTTTGCACATGCAGATGACTGGCATGTAAAGGACCAGGGGCCAGAAGCCCAGTTCATTCTTTTATTTTAGGCAAGTTTTCTGAAGCTGTGGGTTTCAGACTAGCCCTATTCCTCCTTCTCCCCATAATCCAGTATACCTCCTCTAAAGGTGTCAGCATGCTCTGGACACAGCAGGGCTCAGAGCA
The DNA here is from genome assembly GCF_947179515.1 of Apodemus sylvaticus. Lineage (NCBI taxonomy): Eukaryota > Metazoa > Chordata > Mammalia > Rodentia > Muridae > Apodemus > Apodemus sylvaticus. Next base: position 104,099,675 of record NC_067472.1, read on the forward strand.
GACTAAACAAGAGCCTCGAATCCCTCCCCCCACTCCTCCCCCTCTTGCTAAGGACAGCTGAGACGGAGGGAGCCAAGCTCAGTCTAGGCTAAGTTCAGCAGGTGTAATTACACTGCTGACGTCTGGGGCAGGGCCACAGTCTGCAGGAGGCAGCAGCTTTTGTTCATGAACTAAAACCACAGCATCTTCAAACATGCTAATCACATGTCTGCTTTCATCTAACAACACTGGGGGAGGCTGAGGGAAGGGCACACAATGCCCACACATCTGGCTAATTCAGTTAGAAGGCCAATCCATCTTGATGTGTTGTCTCTCAAACAGTGCTCCACCCCAAAGGGCAGAGCTGACCAGATGTTTAAGCGTCTGTTGACCAGTCCTAGTTGAATGTCCATACCAGCAAAGACAACTTATCAAGAGAAGGATTCTACTCAAGTCTGTCCCCAAAAGTTCAGTCTAGACTTCTGCTTTGACAAGCAAGTATCAACAGTTAGGGCAATAGCTGAAGCTGGTTGTGGGGGCTCACAGCTGTCATCTTAGCACTGGGAAGATTGAGGCAGGACTGTTCTAAGTCTGAACCAACCTGGGTTTGACAAAAATACACTGTCTCAAACAAACAAACAAACAAACAAATAAACAAACCAAAACCAAAAAGCAGTGAGTGAACTTCTAGATTAAGGCTCACTCACAGATTTCTGTTGTGCACTTTAGGATGACAGGAGCCCTTATTCATAGTTGACTTTGCAAACAAGTGCAGGAATATCTGTGTGGGATTTTCTTAACTATTTACCACTATGAAGAGAGTCACAAATGTGGAAGAGGTGTCTTTAATACAGTATCAAATATTCTAAGCCTCCCATCAAGACTGAAGGAATTACTCATCTTCCTTTCTAAAACTGCTGAATTTTCCCAACACAGAGGCTGCTGCCAACAACTCTTTCAGTTTATGTTCCCTTCCTTTATCCCCAGCAGTTGTCAGTTGACTATTTCATAAATACAGGAGCACAGGGGAGACAGGGGAGGGTGGAGAATAGGCTCAGACACCAGCAGGCCCATTTTGATGGAACTCCTTGCCTGGGCTAGATTATTTTTCTCAGAAGTGCTTTTCTCTAATGAGTTCTGAGGACTTTACCAACTCTGCCTTACAGCTGAGACTGCGGGATGAACCAAATTTGTGGCACTGAGTAAAGGACAAATTAAAAATGACACCACCTTCTAGCTTCCCTGGGCAGCCAAGCACATACAGCAAATGCTCACACAGACAAATAATGGCCAGGAGAATGAATGGAAATCTGCAGTTGACAGGGGTGGGGAGGTAGGGAGTATCTGCAGGACAAGTCAGAGACCCAGGATAAGGGAGGTGCCCAAGAATCAATAGGGGTGTCCTTAGTTAGCTGTGACTCACTACACTGGGGACATGGAACCTAAAGAGGCCACCTCCTGTAGCCAGGCAGGAACCCCAGTGGAGCGATAGAGACACCAACCTACTCACAAAACGTTCAACTCAAAATTTATCCTGCCTACAAGAAGTGCAGGCATGGGGGATGGAGCAGAGCTAAGGGAATGGTCAACCAATACCAGCCCAACTTGAGACCCATCCCATGGGCAAGCACCAATCCCTATACTATTAATGATACTCTGTTATGCTTGCAGACAGGGACATGCTGTCGTCTGAGAGGCTCCACCCAGCAGCTGACTCAGACAGATGCAGACACCCACAGCCAGAGTGAAAGGAGCCTGGGGACTCTTATGGAAGAATAGGAGGAAGGATTTGGGGGCCTGAAGGGGACAGGAACTTCACAGGAAGACCAAGAATGTCAACTAGCCTGGACCCTTGGGGCTCTCAGAGACTGAACTACCAACCAAAGAACAAACACAGGCTGGACCTAAGCCTAGCAGATGTGCAGCTCTATCTTCATGTGGGTCCCAAACAACTGGAGCAGGGGCTATCTCAAAAGCTGTCGCCTGGACGTGGGATATGTTCTCCTAGCTGGGCAGCCTTGTCTGGCCTCAGTGGGAGAGGAAGTGCCTAGCCTCCCACAGACTTTAAGTGCCAGAGTGGGGGAACATTCAGTGGGGTCCCCACTGGCTCAGATGATTGGGTGGGGGAGGATAGAAGGGGAGGGAGTATGGAGAAGGATTGTGGGAGGGGGGTGACTGGGAGGGGGTGACTGGGAGGGGGGTAGTGAGCAGGATGCAAAGTGAATAAGTTAAACATTAATTAATTACTTGAAAATTTAAAAGATAGCAGGGTATTTTAGTGTCTATCTATGATCCCAGCACTCAGAAGGCTGAGGCTGGTGACTATGAGTTTGAAACTAACCTGGGTTATACAGTGAGTACCAGGTCAACTGGTACAGCATGGTAAGAAATGGCTAAGCGGCCGGGCAGTGGTGGCGCACACCTTTAATCCCAGCACATGGGAGGCAGAGGCAGGCGGATTTCCGATTTCGAGGCCAGCCTGGTCTACAGAGTGAGTTCCAGGACAGGCAGGGCTACACAGAGAAACTCTGTCTCGGGGGAAAAATGGCTAATTTCCAAAAGAAGATCAAAATGGTTCTTAAATATATGAAATAATAATCAAATCCATTTGTAATAAGAGAACCAAACTAAAACTCTAAGTAACAGATACTATTTCCCTTCTACTATGACTGACAAAATTCCCAGAGTGTGACAATCCAGTCTTCCAGGGGCTGGAAGCACAGACACTCTTATGTAGGATAATGAGAGTGTGAGGCAGCACAAGTTCTGTGGAAGAAAAACATCCAGTACATAACCAAAGGGCCTGTGCATATGCCCGCATACCTAAGCCTGCCACCTACAGGATATTACTATAGACACACTGGCAGTAATAACAAAATGTACAGCCGGTCATATATAGTTGCATTGTTTATGATTACAAAATATTCGAAAACCTTCCTGTACATGTAGGCCAGGATCAGAATACTGTACAGCTAATAAAGAGGAAGGCAGATCTATATGAAACATTTCCCAGGATCATACAGGATTAGTTCTTACATGGGAAGTGAGGCAAAATAAGAAAATGTGACTAATGGGGCAGGGGAAATGGCATCGTTGGTAAAGCAGTTGCCTTGCAAGCATTGGACCTTATGAAAACGTCCGGGGTGAGAGCCAGTGCTTGTGGTCCTAGGATGAGTCAGGTTGGGATGGAGGAGACCTGCTGCCTAACTGCTGGCTTCAGGCCACTGAAAATCCTCCTTCAAGGGAGGTGGGTGGCTTTCTTGAGGAACAAACACCCAAGGTGATCCTCTGGCTTCCACATGTACAGAACAGAAAACTCGAACACGTGCACCAGTACATACGTGCACATGCAAGTGTATGTGTGCACACACACACAAACAAAACCCCCCTCTATTTCCTAAGTACCAGGATTACAGCTTTTACTATCACACCTGGGTTGTTGTAGGGCTGAGGACTGAATCCAAGGTCTTACGGATGTTGGGTGAGCACGCTACCAATTAAACTACATGCCCAGCCTCCCTTTTACAGTTCTGGATTTTAGATACAAGCTAATGCTCTACATATTTAAATTGTAAGCTTGTGCCAATACATTAGGTAGGGAGGAAAAACCCTACAATAGAAACCAAATTGAAATACCAACCCATTGCATTTCAAATGAATAACCAATACACCAAAGGGGAGGACATGAACTTCCTCAGCTTATGAGCTGTGCACGCAAAGACAACATGTGTGAATCACAGATCTCCGAAGGAATCAACTGAAACAGGAGTCACTGTTGTTCTTAGGATTTCTACACTATTGCATGTGCACAGGCAAACATTCATAATTCTGGTAGACATGTATGCTCTTATGTCTAAAATGTAGCTAATTGGGGCTGAGGAGGCGCTGTCTGTCTATAAAGTACCTGCTAGGTAAGCAAGAGGACTTCAGTTTGGATTCTCAGACCCCAGGTAAAAGTGGAGCACAGTGGCACATTTGGAACCAGTGCTGGGGGACAGAGACAAGGAGATTCCTTTAGCTAGGTGGCCTGTCAGTCTAGGCAATCAGTGAGCCTGGTTCAAAGCAGTCAGGTGGAGAATGGTTATGGCAAACGCCTGATATCTACCTCTGCCCTACACACACACACACACACACTCTCTCTCTCTCTCTCTCTCTCTCTCTCTCTCTCTCTCTCTCTCTCTCTCTCTCTCCCCCCCCCCCCCCACTCCCCAACAGAAACATGAAAATGCTGGTTGTCAACAGAAAGTACAGAAGGCCCAGGCAGCCTCCCCCCTTGCTGCCTGTAAGGTATTTCCTTTGTGGAGTCATGGCTCTCCTCTCACCTCTGGTACAGAACAAGATCATAAAAAAACAAAACAAAAAGCCCAAAACAAAAAAACCCAAAAAGCAACAAACAAACAAACCCAAACCCACAAAACTTCATCTGGCAAAAGCCGTTCCCAGCGAGTTAGCTGTCCTGCTCTTGCTTGCCGGCGAATCAGAGAGAACGGGCAAGATTGTGGTTAGAGTTGGGGTGGGATAAGGCTTCCTTACTGAAAACTCTTTTTAAGTTGTGCTATGTGCCAATATTAACTGTTCAAAAACAAGAATATAAAGGCATGCATCAAATCTAGGCAGCGTATGCCCACAAAGACGTTCCCAAGTCTTGGGAGCCTGTGAATATGTCCTGGAGACAATGGGCACGTGAAGACACAATTAAGGTTGCTTATCAGTTGACTCTGAGATTCCTAGGGTTATTTAGGTTGGCCCAGCATAACCACAGGGTCTTTATAAAGGGAGCAGGAAAGGGAGGAGTGTCAGGGTGATGAAACAGGAAAGAGACTTGACTGGTCATGGCTTGCTTTGAGCATAGGTGGTGCTGCAAGGCATGGAACAAAGGCCTCTAGAGACTGGACTCGGAGAGAGCAGGTCCTTTTCTATCGTCTCCAAAGTGAAGCGTTCTCTGAAAGCACCATGCTTTACCCTAGTGAGACACACGGTAGACGTATCCCCTAATTGCACAATAGTACATTCTTGTGTCCCCCCTACCCACTGTACTAACAGAAGCCATAAGGAGGATTGTAAGAAAAGTCACAAGGCCTGCCTCTGAGGAGGACAAGAGATGTGGGCAGGGACCCCTCTTTGCTGTGTATCCCCCATTCATATTCCCTTTCCAAAAGCACTGCATGAAACTTTATATTGTATCGTAAAAATATTTACATTTTATTTTTTTAAAAAATAAAAATTATGGTCACACACACACACACACACACACACACACACACACACACACCACTAGCTTAAAGTTATTTTGATTACAAATCTACTGTTTGTTTCATCCCAAAGGCCTTCCTCACTCAAGTCTCCTTAATAGTCCAGTGGGTGGCCATTTTCCTATAATCTCTGCATAGCATGCAGGTTCAGGGCTCATTTTGTTTCCACTTCACAGAGTAGCTTTGTTCTTTCCCTTTGCCTGCTTGAATTCTGTGAGGCCTGGGTCTGTAGTTCCACGAAATCCTTAAAGCCTGCTGTAAGGCTAGTGTGGGTCTTCTACCTCCCTGTGACCAATTACCAGGAAGGAAGACGAGAGAAGGGCCTATGTCTCATCTTTTATTCTCTATATTGCCTGTGCCCACTTAGAAATTAACTAAAGTCAACAAACACTTATTGTCATGTGCAGGGTGGGATGCTGGGAAGACAAGCACCCAGGTCCTTACTCTGCCTTCTGATAATGTGGTTCACTGGGAATATTTAAATCTTGAATAAGGGCAGTAAGAAAATTAGACAGGATGCTTTAAAAGCACAGAGAAATCTAGAGTGGAGATGGTGGTGATCAATTGCAGAAAAAGTTAGTAGTTGCTGAATATATATGAAAATTTAGATTTGCATGCTCTTGGGTAAATCACAAGGCAACTGTTCATTCACAAAACATCATAATGGAAGGTTTGGGTATCACAGGCTAACTTATTTTAGGGTGGGTAAACTGACAGGGAAGGACTCAGGTCAGATAGGGTCAGCAGTGTCAGGCCCCAAAGCCCTGTCAGCACTTCCTACCACTCAGGGATCCATTAGTTCAAAGGGGGTCTCTGAAGGGTTTCTTAATAGCAAGTTCCCTTCTGTTATAATAAAAAGAATTCATTTCAACATGTAATTCAAAAAGGAGTGCATGGTTCAAACCCACAGGGAACATCCTTGCTGTGTCCTTCCCAAGACACAGCTAGGCTTCTCTCTAGAGAAAAGAGCACAGAAAGGCTAGAATCAAACTCCTTTTGAGGGAGGGAATCTTGGTTCTGTCTCATCTCCAGTCTGACCTTTTGCTGGTATTCTGCAGGCCCTGACCTTCAGTTTGATACCTTCCTGTCCTAAAACAGACTCTCTTTTCCAGTCTAAGATACATGCCTTAGAGGAGTATGAAGAAGTGGGCAAAGGCCAGCTGGCCTTGGGAGGTGAGCTGTCTCCAGGTACAGTGCAGGTGGAATACAGAGCGACCCGCCTAGCCAATGCTGACCTCTCCTTCACCCAAGGGGGCCCGGGCTTCCAGGCTGCTACTGTTGCTGGGGATGAGCTCATGCCGGATGCCAGCCAGGCTCATCTGAGGACTGCTTGGAGCCCATTAAAGCCTTGATGAAATGTGTGTGCCTGGATGGCAGGGAGTTCTGGAAAGCACAGTGACCGACCGGGCTCTCGTCTCTCACACAGGCCTCGGGGTTCAGAAGTACCTCATCCTGGGGCTGAGCTGGCCGAGTGCTGAGCACAGATCGAAGGGTCATGGTGGGCCTACATCACACCTGATCCAAGGTATGGATTGTAATGACAATACCACAGTACACTGGTTCTCAACCTGTGGGCCCCCCCATCTGCATATCAGATATCCTGCATATCAGATCTTTACATTACGATTTCTTAACAGCAGCAAAATTAAACTTATAAAGTAGCAACAAAATAGTTTTATGCTGGGGGGGGGGGGGCTGATCACCACAGTATGAGGAATTGTACTGAAGGGTTGTAGTATTAGGAAGGTTGAGAACCACTGGCATAGAACATTCCTACTTCCCAGTGTCTCTGGATCCAAGACTGCAGGGACCTAAGGGTGACTAACAGCTACCTCGCTCCACAGGCTGTCTTAACTTAGATGATGTATCTACATTCCAGATGTTGGCAGAAATGGATTTGCTCAGAAGACTTCCCTCAGTTCCCCTGGCCTAGATTAGGTTTCCTATTATCCTCTCATAGTTCCTCCTCCTCTTCTGTAATAGTATTTATATTATTAGCTAACAACTTAGTAATTATTTGTCTGAGGTTTCTACTCTGAGATACTTTAAGCTTTGCAAGGAATGGAGTATGCAATATTTGTTAAGATAATAATAAGAGGGGCTAGAAAGATGGCTCAGCTGTTAAGACGGCTGTTCTTCTGGGACCTGGGTTCTATTCCCAGCACCACATGACAGTTCTCCACTGTCTCTAACTTCAGTTCCAGAGGATCTGATAACCTCACACCAATGTACATAGAATAAAATTAAAATATTGAAAAAGATAATAAGACTAAATGAATCAAAATATCATTAAGAGTTAAGAGAATGTTTACAGGTAAATTTTTACAACCATTCTTTAAAAATTAAAAAAATTATTTGTGTGTGTGTGTCACATATTTATAGGTGATTGCAGAGGTCAGAAGAGGATGTTGGGTGCCCTGGAGCTGGAGTCATAGGTAGGTGTGGGCAGCCCAGATTGGGTGTGTCAGGAGCTCAGTTCTCCAAGAGCAGCAAGTGTTCTTAGGTGGTGAGCCGTCTCTCCAGGCTCTCAATAGCACTCTTGAAGAACAGGATACTGACTGATTCCACTGACGGCTCATCTCATCTGATTTCAGTTCTCTTGGTTTTCTGACTTGCATCCAAGCAACCTGTCACCCATTCAAGATAGTATTTTTCAGTCTGGAATGGCATGGAATATTTTCTTTTCTTTTTCAACAGCTTTGCTCAAATATAATTTACATGCCATAAAGTTTACCCACAGTATACAATTTAATGCTTTTTAGCATAGAGACAGTACTGCACAACCATCATCATAATCTACTTCAGAACATTTTCATGCAAGCCTTGTGCCCATTAGCAATCTCTGCACAGTACTACCCTTAGATAGCTGCTAGCATAAAGCAAAAAAGAAGAAGCTTTTTTGTCATCAACATGGTCTCTTCACTGTATAGATGAAAAAGTGATGCCAGAGAGCCGCTGTGATTACAAAGGTGAGGGTGGCAGGGTAGGGGCGGGTCACAGTTCCTGATGACTGCAGCCTCTGACCTCCCACCATGCATTATGACTGTGTGTCCTGAACTGTGCACTTGAGGGCAGAGGCTATCTTATCTTCTGCTCATCTGTCTCCTGTCTGCCCAGAGGACCAGGACAGCAGTGGAGTTTAATGTGGAGCTCGTGAGCAGTGCCAGGCAGTGAGCCTCGCTACCTGTCCTCTAGGAGACACTTCAGAGTTACTTCAGGTCGTTTTGTCTGTGGAGACTAGTAACTAATGTGGGTGTGCGGATGGCATTTCTTTTGAAGACATCCCCCTTTTCTAATAATCCACTTTGGTTGTACTTAAGAAAGTATTATTGTTTCTCAGCCAAATTCTGGCTAAAATCTAGTATTGAAGATATTTGTCTGTGGTAAATTGGGGATTCAAACAGAGACAATCTTTCATAGGTAGTGAGAGATGCCTTAGTGCAAGCGCCTTCTCCTCCTCCTGTTCCCCCTGCATAGCTCCTCCTCCTCAGGCTTACCTCAGTGGGACCCTGGGGCTTTTCAGCTGTATGACCTCCCACAGACAATGTGCAGCCTTAGCCAACCCCAAGAGAATGACCACCTCCAGCCTTCCTGCTCTGCTAGCCATGCTGATAGGCCACGACTCCCGTTAGTCAGTCACCTCCCATTAGTCAGTCACACTGCTCACTGTGGAGTGCCTTTCTAGAAGCAGTAAGACAGTAAGACATTGGAGTAACTTTTACTAGGCTGGCTTGGGAGGGTTTGAGTTAAGACCTAAATGATAGGGTGGCCATCTTTGGAGATGTCACAGTCTTTTTTGGAGAGTCACAGTTTTTCTGGCAACCAGGACCAGTATTTCCGAAGAAGACTGACAAGAGGGGCAGCAGCAGTGTGATGCTGCAGAAGTCTGGGTGATAAGGCTTTTAGGGCTCTGGTAAGGACTCTGGCCTGTATTACTGCTTCAATGCTGAGGTCAAAGGTTTTAAGTAGGAAACTTTTTTTGTTTGTTACTTTTGTTATTTGAGACATAGTTTCTCTGTGCAACAGCCCTGGCTGTCCCAGAATTTGCTCTGTAACCTCAAACTCAAATCCACCTGCCTCTGTCTCTTGAGTGCACCTCCACCACCAGGTGGGGTGTGGCCTATTTTAGGAAGATCCCTTTGTTATTGGTGAAAGCCTTAAGAGGACCAGGAGCAACTGAGAGAACATTCTTTTGAGGGAGCCCAGGAGAGGTACATCCATGGAGTGAAAGAGAAAAGAATTCAAGGATGATTTAGGTTTTAGGATCTGACAATCAAGGTGATGCTGGCACAGGAAAAGCTGAAGAAGCAGAGTGAGGGGTGGTAATTGCTTCCTTGGAATTTCAGTCATGCAGGAAATGGGATGAGTTTTAGAGCTGGCTACAGGCTGTTTGCTGCTTTTGTTTCTAAATGCATGAGGTGAAGGTGAACTTTCAAACTCATGGGAAGGAGCATCTATGGAAGGAGAAAGTAATACAGGAGAGAAAGGCTGGAGTGGGGGGGGGGAGGGCAGGCGTGTGAAAGTGTGAGGAGAGAGGAGCCAGAGCCCCAGTTCCCGGTCTCAGGAACTGCTTTCATTGCTGGAGAAAGAACGTGTCATTCTGGGATGGGCACAGTGCAGGCAGACAGGTGGAGACAGTTGCAGGATGAGGGAGTTCCCTCTAACTACGGTGCATCTTCTATGTAAAATATGACAACTTGGGAGTTGGTGAGGGAGGGTATAGAGATCTGAGGGGTGGAAAAAGTCTGAGCAGCTGTCTTGGTCTAGAATAAGAAAGTGATTTTCCTCATGAAGTTCAGTGCGTGTGGCTTGGCACTGTGGTGTGAGACTTATAGTCATGCACATGGAGTGAGGTCAGGTATTGTACACAGGACTCACAGAGAAAGATGCAGACGCACAGGCGGATGTAGTTGAACACAGTTTCAAGGTAGGGACCCTGTGTGGCTATACAGCAGAGCACCGTGGAAGTCCCGTGTGTCCTGTTCCAGGCACTCCCAGTGTCCCAGAGATTAGCCACTACTCTGACTTCTTACACCACTGACTAGTTTTGCCTATTCTGAACTCTAAGCAGAGGCACATTGCTAAGGCATGTGACCTATGCATGCTGACAGAGCACAAGTTCATTCATTCCCACTGTTAGAAGAATTCCACAATTTATTCACCTATTGCAGAAGCAGATCAACATTTTATCAGTGTAAATACCATCTCCTGCACCAAGCTTTCCTTAACCTTATTATTAGAGACTCAAAAAGTTCTGTTTTGTGACAGGTTCTCATCTCAGAGGGCTGTGATTACTGGTTTGTCTTACTATACAGTTTTTTCTTTTCTTTTTCTTTTCTTTTTTCTTTTCTTTTCTTTTTTTTTTTTTTTTTTTTTTTTGAGGCAGGGTCTCATATAGCCTCAAACTCTGGATCCTCCCGCCTCTACCTCCTAAGTGCTGGGAATGACAGGTGTTTCACAACATGTAGCTTAAGATATTTCTCTGTGATCCCACAGCACCTTCTCTAGATCTCCATTATCACAGCAGAGTCGTTATTAAATGCCCCAGTTTCTCGTAAACTATGAGTTCCTTAAGAGCAATGCCCAGGTCTATATCATATTTATCGGCCTGGAGCCTAGACTGGAGCCTGTGATAGGCAGGTGCTAGCACAGTGATGGTTAATCTTCACTGTCTCCTTGATTAGGCTGAAAAGTCCTAAAGGGCTAAAGCATCCAGAGCTGTGCTGGTGAGTGCGAGCTTCCAAAGAGCATTAGCTAAGCAGGGGAGGGGGCAGAGACGGATGGACAGATGGACAACACAACAACCCACCACATATGCTGGGGACCTGGAAGGAATACAAGGGGTGGGGAACGCGAGAGCTAGCACAGCCTCGCTCTCCTCTCCTTCCTACATGCCCTGCCACACCTTCCCCACAATGAATCTAACACCTCGGAAACTGTGAGCAAAACGACTCTTCTCCCTTTAATACTTATACTGGGTGCTGTCACCGCAATAAAAGTTCGACTCTTACAGAAAATGCTTGATAAATGACAGAAAAGATTTGCTCAGAGGCTACTTAGGACACCAGGGCTAGAAGAGGTTCTTGACATCTCTTCAGTAGCTGCTCTATTTTGTCAGAGAAAGGGTTTGCACAAAGGAGAATTTGTGGGTGCTGGAGGCAGAACTCCTGATCCTTCTCTGTGCTGCTGGGTATGAAGTTTCAACAGAGGGCAGACAGCCCCAGGCAAAGAAAGCTGCCGGCACAACATCTGCCGGTGTAGACAGATGGGAATGACAGTGAAGGCACAATGTCTGCCGGTGTAGACAGATGAGACCAACAGTGAAGGCACAACATCTGCCGGTGTAGACAGATGGGGCCGACAGTGAAGTGGAACAAGAAGCGGTACACTAAGTTTCCGTCCTAATGACGGGCTAACAACAGGCTGCTGTAGGGAGAATGGTAGCACTGGGTAGGCTCTATGCCTCAGGCGGGGCAGCAGGAATTTAGGAACTCAGTGGATGCTGGCAGGTAAACACTGACAGTTCAGCCAGGCACTCAGAGAAGGGGTCAAAGAGGAACCTTGAAAGTAGGAAGGAAAGGCTGAGGGAGGCCCTGAGGAGGGGGATTAGATTTCAGAAGGGCCAAGTGTTGCTGAGGTAAAGAGGCACCAGAGATGAAACAGGAAGCAGCAGTGGGAAGGAGAGATACAGAGATGCTCAGATAGGAGGCAGCAGGAGGGGCACTGAGAGTGGGCGGGGCACTTCTAACCGAGTGCTCAGTAATGTGCCAAAGTGGAGCTAGGGAGGGAGATGAAAGGAGAGATAGCCCTTGAGTGCCTTCCACCTTAGTGACTGGTACCCTAGTCCCAGGGGCAGGAAGATGCTCAGCAGGAAGGTGGCCCAGAAACTGGGGACTGGTTGGTAGAGAGGCCTGCCAGCCCGAGAAGGCCTCAGTGCGGGAGAATGGCAGAACTGCAGGAAAAGGGGGGCAGCCCTACAAACACTGGGTGGGTGCTAGAGGTGGGCAGGAAGCACAGCTAAGTGTCAGGCTTATAAAAAATGATTTTATCACCTCTCCCTAGAGTGGCATTTACCTTGTACTGTTTTAGAGGCCTCAGAGAAAAGTGAGTTCCTTATATACAATGGATGCCTTGGGGCTTTAGAGCTTATTTCTCTGAAGGAACTGAGTCAGAAACCCCTCTGTGATTAGAGGCATGTTTTAGGCCGACAGAGATGTTCACGGGAACACATTCCTGAGAGGAAACCGTTACTGCAGCTTCACAGCCCTGGGTTACTGACATACGGCAGCTGCAGCCCCCTCCCCCATTCTCTTTCTAGTCATGTGCCACCTGTCCTCCTCCGCCATGTCTTCTTGTACTTGCAAGTCAAGTATGAAAGCAGAGCCTTCCTTCTCTAAGCCAACAACAGACAGAGGCAGCAGCATTAGGGATGAACATACATGGTCAGTATACTGCTTATAGTATACTACAGGACTGATACCATCATGAAGGATGAACATACATGGTCGGTATACTGCTTATAGTATACTACAGGACTGATACCATCATCAAGGATGAACATACATGGTCGGTATACTGTCTATAGTATACTACAGGACTGATACCATCATCAAGGATGAACATACATGGTTGGTATACTGCCTATAGTATACTACAGGACTGATACCATCATCAAGGATGAACATACATGGTTGGTATACTGCCTATAGTATACTACAGGACTGATACCATCATCAAGGATGAACATACATGGTCGGTATACTGCCTATAGTATACTACAGGACTGATACCATCATCAAGGATGAACATACATGGTCGGTATACTGCCTATAGTATACTACAGGACTGATACCATCATCAAGGATGAACATACATGGTCGGTATACTGCCTATAGTATACTACAGGACTGATACCATCATCAAGGATGAACATACATGGTCGGTATACTGCCTATAGTATACTACAGGACTGATACCATCATCAAGGATGAACATACATGGTCGGTATACTGCCTATAGTATACTACAGGACTGATACCATCATCAAGGATGAACATACATGGTTGGTATACTGCCTATAGTATACTACAGGACTGATACAGTTAATTCAAACCTCTACAAGAGAATGTCTTCCTATTAGTCTTCCTGGAAAGGGGCGGGGGCGTCCATTTGCCCAGCAGTCTTTCTGTAACTTATCCCACCTCCCTGCCCATCAGTGATAAGAGGGCATTTCCTCTTTCATGTCCACTTGTCTCTTGTTCAGCTTCCCGTGGGAGCCCCCATCCCATTGCCATGGCCTGTTTGCATATCTGTCACCATGAAAGTCTTAGGGTCAGAGACAGTATGCCTGATCCTTAAGATGTCTTGAGGTACAGGATCTCAGAGCTATCAAAGAGTTTAACATAACGATATAAGAGACATGTTTTAAAGCCAAGTCTGTTTCCAAAGCTTGTATCTCACAGTTATGGGGTTTCTTGAAATAGAAAAAAATGACCCTGAGCAGTGAGTGGTAAGCTCTGGGCCACCAATGTACACGATCATAGGAGGACAAACAGGAAAGGCTTCCCAAGGGAGGGAGGTCTCTGAGGACATGTGGGGGAGAAGTGAAGAAATACTCCAGGCAGCATGGGGATATTGAAGGCAGAGACAGAGTAAGAGAAATGGAGTTAAGGCTGCCAGTATTAGAGTGTGATTTCTGTATCTATGTCATAATGATAACTGCTAATGAGGAAAACATGGTTGTCCTTCAGTTTGGATCTGAGACCTCACATAGGCATATAAATCATGTACATATATTATACATGTGGTGAAGGGAGAAGGGAGACTGGGAGTGCGAATCAACTAGAGAACAGCAGGAGAGGAGTGCTGGAGACTGATCTGGTAGGACAGCAGGAGAGAGGGAGGGACACTGTGATCAAAGTGCAAAAAACCCTATTACTATATGCAATCAATATACCCCAATAAAAACTGGAAAATAAGGAACTACTTGTCACAAAGCATTTCTCATGTGTCTGCCAGGGAGTTTTACATCCATTACTAGTCTCCACTTATTCCTGTGAAGGTGTCATGTGATACATAAACAACCAAGACTGAGAGAGTTAGGATAACCTGTCCAAGGCAACCTGGTTAGCTTATGGGAGACTGGGACTCCGACCCTGGGTAGCTGATTCTGAAGCCGCCTGCGCTCTTTTCTATTACTCCATGCTGCCTCCTTCAGGCTGGAGGGTATCCACACCATCAGCCAGATACTGTTGCCTGAGCCTCTTTACAACTCAAAGAGCATGAGTGGCTGCTCCCCCTACCCCTCACATAGGCCATGGAACCTAAACCTCTGTGGACTTTGTGAGCAGACGGTTTTTGTGTCTAGGCCTGCCTTGGGTGTTGCTACGGCAAAGCTGGTGGCCAGAACACTCTGACAAAGCTGATGGGCAGGAAAGCAGACCCTTTGGAAAAGGTCAGTAGAGGTCAAAGACTTTGGAAATGTTACCGACAACAGCCCCGAGGACAAGAGAGCGGGATCCTGCCTCTCGGTTGGCTGGTCACATACACTAGCAGACTAAGGGAGGTCAAGAAGGGGAGAGGGGTCAGAAGTTGGCAGGCCTGCAGGCCCTGAGTGACAGCAACTTTTTCAGGTCTAGAAGGGAGAAACAAGCGGGCTGATGGTTTTGGCCCTCGAGGCTGGGAAACTAGGGCAGGGTTATAAATGGATAACTACTAAAAAGGCAGGTGGGAGAAACTCAAAGGTGGGTGCTTAGGGCATCGGTTCCAAGTCACCGGACAGGAAAGCATGTCCCTGGAATAGCTCAAAGGGCTAGCCTTGGCCTGGGGGCTTGGGGGTGGAGGGAATCTCATAAAAGGCCCTCGCTTCTTCATTTTAAAGGTGTTCGATCTGGCAGAGGAGTGTGGAGGGCTTCTTGTAGAGTGACTTTCTGTGTGGTGGCTGGAGGAGGCAGGGATATGAAACCAGAAAATGAGCAGGCATTGATTTTAAGGCATGGCAGAGACAAGCCCTGTACATGCTCTGATGCTTAGGTCTGAATGTCTTGCCAGAGAGCTTTCCAAAGGACAGAGTTGGAAGCAGTCTGCTTGAGGGTATTTTTGAAGCTGCTGCTTCTGGGAGCCCTGAGTCCTTATTCTAAAAGTACCAGTCACCCAGGCACAGTCACCATGCCATGGGGTACTTGAGAGTACAGGCAAGATCCAGTTATGAAACTAGTAAGCCTATGGCTGACAGGAGGTAACAAGACTGGGTTCCTGGGAAGTGTCCCCAGTCCGAGGACATCACATATGCTGGAAGATAACTGGAAGGCAAAGGCTGTGGGATAAAACAAATTTCACAGGCTGATGTTGGAAAATAGGTGGCAAAAATAGACAGTTGGTAGAAGTTACACAGTCATCACAGGCTTATTAAAAAGGTGTTCCCATGAGTCATTGTGAAGCAAAGTGGATGCCTCAGCTCTTGATAGGACCCAAGGGGATGGCCACCAATCTTGGAGAGATAAGACACTCATTAGAGTGATGCAGAGGCCCTGGAAAGAACCATCTAGTTCTTTTAGACCCCACGGAGAATGAACCGTATCCAGGAGGAGCCTAGGTTCCAGCTCCAAGAATGAGTCTCTGGCCTTCAAGAGGCAGCAGTCAGCAGGTGGTCTTCCGCCACTGTCCCAGGAGTTTGGGTCTCCCACATGCTGGCTCTACTCTCTTAGCTGATGGGGATAAGAGGAACTAAGGAGGAAATGGCTGCCTGAAGGTGCCTGGCAGTGAACTGTCTGCCAGACTTGCTTGGTCTGGTGCATATTTTCTCTGGAATGACGCTGACACTCCAGAAAGGAGGACATTCATCATTCAGCTAGTATTTCTAGAACATTTACTATGTGCCAAGAACCAGGTGGGTACTAGGCATACTCAGTCAGCCCGTGTGGTTTGCAATCTCCGAGGGCCTGTTGGATGAGAAGCCTCCCACTTAGTTACTGTTGGTTCTGTTGTGTTTTGTTTTGGAGACAGGGTCTCAGTTATGTAGCTCAGGGTAGCCTGGAATCCACTCTGAAGTCCAGGCTGTCCTCAAACTTAACTTCCTCATGTCCCAGCCACTGAGTACAAGTACAGATGTGAAGAGGACACAAGGCTCAGAGTAATGAGGATGCGTAAGTGACACTGCAGCAGGACCAAGAACCAGGAGACTAACTCTGTAACAGGGTTAGTAGGGCTTGACATGACTTCCCTTGCTCACCTGGTTCTGTTCTAGAGGTCACAGGAGAAAAAGAGAACACTTTTGGGCCATCAATCCAGAAAATTCTCACACTGGGGCTGAAGAAATGGCTAAGTAATTAAGGGTACTTCCTGTTCTGACAGAAGACTCAACTTCAGTTCCCAACAATCATATTGCTTCTGTAACTGTAGCTCTAGAAAGACCCAGTGCCTCCCACCTTCAAGGACACCTGCGCTCACTCAGGTGCACATATCTACTTTACTGAATAATTTTTAAAAATGTTTAAAAAAAGACTTCACGGCTTATTGCAGACTGTACCCCCCTACCCCACCCCCAGGGTCAAGCACATATACTAACCACCAGAGGACAAAGCACACATTGACACTTATTCTTAGGAAACAGATCACTCTTTTAGCTCAGGAAGGAGAGTGACAGTGTACCAGAAGAGTTGCGTGCTCTCCTGCCAGCCCCACCACAGCTCTCACCTCCGTCCAGCAGTTCCTTGACGATGCTGTAGTCATCGGCCAGGACAGCATAGTGCAGGGCTGTGCAGCCTTTGAAGCTAGCTCGGTGGTTTAGTCGGTTGTTGAAGTCATCCTCTCGAGTGACTAGGACTGAGGAACAAAAAAATCCAACCCTCCATTAATAACACACCTGTCTGCACATGCTCAGGGTAGCTCCTCCCCAACCCCCCATGTTCCTTACCCATCTCCCTTTACTTTAGGCCTTCCTATGAAGAGCAGGCTGGCTCAGAACAAGCAGAGATCAGCCTCCCTATACCTCTTAGTGTTGGGACCAAAGTGAGTTCATAACATTTAGCTCTTTTTGGCCTCCCTGCCCCCACCCAAAACAGAGTCTCACCAAGTAAACCAGGCTGGCCTTGAACTCACAGATCCAACTGTCTCTGTCTCCTTAGTATTGGCATTCAAGGCCAGTGCCACTATGTTGGTCTTCTTTGGTCTTTTAGAACAAAAGGACAGCTATGGCTGGTCTTTAACTTGCAGGGATCATCTTGCTCCTGCCTCCCATGTCTGGGATTCCAGGTGTGAGCCACTGTGTCCAGTCTCATCTACTGTCTTTTGATTTTTTTTCTTTTAATGTTTTTGAGGTCAGGTTTTTCTTTATATACTTCAGACTGGTCTCAAGCTCACAGTGGTCCTTTTGCTTCAACTGGCCAGCTCTTCAACATTTTATCTATATAATTCTAAATATTAAGTAATACCTACACTGTGTGCCTGGCCATCTGGGCAGGGCAAGAGGAGGTAAAACAGTCTGGTTTGCTTCATGAGCATTGATTGACATGAAGTGAATCAGTGTGGCCTTGGATATAATCTGACAAGAGGGAGATAATACGCAGATGTTTAGAGTATGCAGATAAAGTCTATGTTGGGTGCATTAGGATAAGGGTACAGGTGAGCTCAGCTGGAGCAAGAAGAAAAGGTTCACGGAACATCAGGCAACTCAAAGGATGAGGTGTCTAGATGAGAAGGCGGAGGTGGGAAGTGGACCAGAAGAGGGTGTGGGTGTGTGGGTGGGTGTGTGTGTGGGGGGGGGGCAGAGGCTTCTGTGCAGAAGATACAAACCTCTGCTGTTTACAGTTTGGTAGGTGACTTAAACCTTAAAATCTGATTTACAAAATCAAACAAAAATTTGAAACTACAGAAGAGTACAAAGGAGAAAAAGGAGCCAATGTCTCAGCAGCCAGAGAAGACACACTGAACACTTCAGTCTGGCTCTTCAGAGACAGCACGCAGTGCCTGTGTGTGTTCCCTACAGAGTTGGAATTTACTGTCTCTGTCATTTACTTTTTTGGTGGCACTGAGTATTGAACCTGTTGTTGAACACAGCTTTGCGCATGACAGACAAGAGTTTGACCCCTGAACTTTCCAGCTCCTGCAATCTGACTCTTGTTCTGAGACAGGGTTTTTTGTTGGCTCCGGCTGTCCTAGAGCTTGCTCTGCCTGCCTCTCTCCCCAAGTGCTGGACTAAAGGCATGCACCACCATTGCCCAATGTCATCTGAATTTTTTCACTCTTAAAAACATTTTTTGAAAAGTAAAGATAGACAAACCTTACTCTCCCGCACCCTGGCACTAAACGTGTAAAGGGCAGGCTCCTTCAGCCTCTTGAGGCACAAAAGAATGCGGACAAGGCAAGGTAGGACCCTGCCTAGATAGAAGCACAAGGCAGGTAATTCCTAAGCCATTCTTTCTGAGTGCTTTCAAAATGAACCGATAGCATGCCCCCTCCTATAATACTAAAGACACTATATAAATAAAGTTCTAAAAGCCAGAAGGCCGTTCAGTAGTCATAATCTAGTCCCATTTTTGAAGAAGAGAATACAAAAGCTCAGTTCACTTGACTAGTTAAGTGGTTGTGTAAGAAGTGTAGGAGGCTGAAGTAGAAGGACTGCTGGAGCCTAGTAGTCAGACTCACCTCAGCACCAGCGAGTTCTTGCTCTTTGTGCCAATGAACGAATCAAGCACAGAGAAAGAGGCAGAGTGGAGATGATGTGGTACCAGCCTTCGTCCCCTGCATTCCCCTCTTTCCTTTCTCAGACAACACTGTAAGGTGCTCGTTTGGTGGAACATAGCTATCCCTTCTAACAGCCTGAGCTGTAAAGCCAGTACCCTAACAAGCTTGCCTGGGTGCAAGCATTTCAAACCTCTGGCCAAAATGATGATAGCGGAGCTCAGAGCTGGAAACCAGACCACACTACTTGCCCTAGAGTGTTGTGTGACTTTTTCTTGGGTATCAAGAACAGTAAGAAAATTTCTGAGCAGCAAAAATTAGATGGGCCCCTTGGTACATCTAAGGGGGGGGGAGTATCTAGATAGCCTAGCTTCTGGACACGAGGGGTATTATGTATATTAGCCTAGGAACACTGGAGGGGGTACCTGGATTAGCCTTGCTTTGGGGCACACCTGAGGGATAATCTAGATTAGCCTGGCCTCTAGGCACATATGAGGGGGCTTATCTAGACTAGCATAGCCTCAGGGTACATGTAGCGGTATCTATACTTCTCTTGTACAAGCCCTTTAAGAACTCAGAGTGACCAACTCTTAGTCACAGTCATGATAGTCACTCACTCTGTTCTATTCCCTCATACTGAGAATCAGGTTTCTAGCCCACTGCAGATTAGGAGAAGGAAATAAGGCTGGGGAGGGCAATTCAGAGTCAGGCAAATTGATCACAATCAAACACTAGCCAGGCAGGGAGGGAAAAGAACAGGGCAATGAGAAGCTGAAAGGATTCCAAGCACAGCACCTCAAAAGGCCCTAAGGGCATCTCTGAACTGCCACACAGGACATTAAACTGCTGGATGTAATGATAAACTGGAAAAGTGATAGTTGGCTCAAGAAAGCAAGAAGGGTGTAATCCATTTTACAAAGGAAGCCTATCACTCATTCAACAAACAAGTGTAATGAGCACCAGCCCACAGTGGTGGATGTAATAATGAATGAATAGGCCATTTCAAACTTTAAGAATTAACTGTCTGATTCGAGAATCAAACCAATACTGTGTTCTGACAAGTGCACCGACAAGGCTATGCATACAGGGTGCTTACCACAAAGAGCAGTTGATTACAAGGAACAGAGAGGGGCTGCTTCAGGTAAATGTCAGCAGAAGACCAGCACCACAACCCAGTGACAAGCACTAGTCATGACGTGCCCTGCTCACTGAGATCTCACCTCTTTCTCAAAGCCCCGTTGTACCAGCCCATCCCTTACCTGTCACCTGGCTGGCTAGTGCCTTTCCAGGCCTCTAACGAAGAGTCACTTTGTCCTTCCTGCATTTGAGGTAGGGATTGCTCCTGAGGGCTCCTCTACCATCTCCCCCTTTCTCAAAGATATCCCACCGTAGCCCAATGCATCTGTGCTGGACTTTCCTCCCAGGCAGGGTCACTGCTTTCTTCACCAGAGCTCAGCACAGCCTGGTCCCAAACGGTTGACAAGTGCTTGCCAAGATCAGCAAGTAGACATAAACTGAGCGCCTCTTTTATGAATACCAAGAGTCTAAAATACTAAAAAATTTAAAACTTCTTTTTCCCCAAATCTTTTTCAATGCCGACACCTTTCCGATTTTGGTTGGGACTGGTGACAGGAGCAGAGGCAGGAGGATAACAAATGTGAAGCTATCCTGAGCTATATAGGAAGACCTCATCTCAAAAAAAAGTTCCTGATTTTGGAGCATTTAGAGTTCATATTTTTGGATTAGAGATGTTCAACCTATAAAACCTATACACAAATATTCCAAATTCCAAACAAACACCTACATCCAAGATCCTTTTGGTACCAAGCATTTTGGATTGAGATATTCAACATCTCACACAAAGTCCAAATATTTCTGTTTGTGGAAAACAATAATAACATCTACAAACAAACATTTAGCAAAGGCAGCAGAGTGGCTAGCAGCTGAGCAAGTGCTGCAGCCGGACCGCTTGTGTTTGAATCCTAATATACTGTTCAGGTTCACACCGCCTGCTTGATCTCTTTGTGCCAAACTTCTCTGTCTGTAATGGAAAGAACAGGAACCTCTTGGTGAACTGGTGTGGTAATATAGCACCTTATACACACACTGTCTCAGTGTCAGCCATTATCTGTTTTACTTAGTCTCTCACAAAGGCCCTGCCTCACAAAGGGCATGGCAGGTATAAGGTAACAACCACATGTTCCCTGTAGCATAGAACCGGCAGTGTCTGGTTAGAGTCCTACACTGCTGGTGCTCTCCAGAGTCCACGAGGATTTTCATTTCAGAACTGGGCTGTGAGCTATAAGTTTATGCTCCCATTTCATTGGGGAACTCTGTTCAGAAGAGGGACATCTGGTGTCTATGCCATACTTGGCATGAAACTTTCTCTGCAGTGCCCAGCGTTAGCAGCCTGTGGTCCTCACAGGGTCATATTTGGAAGGCAGTTATGCTCACCACTATACCACCAACACAGCTCATATTTGAAAGCTAGGTCCCAAGCATCCTAACAAGCTGGCCTGGTTTGAAGCTTCAAACCTTTAGACAAAATGAAGATGGTAGAACAATTTTGGGAAGGACTAGGAGGTGAGGCCTTTTTGGAGAGGTGTGTCACTGGGCTTGGACTTTGAGGTTTCAAAAGCCCACACCTGGCCCAGTCTCTTTCTCTCTACCTCCAACTTATAGTAACCTGTGACTCTCAGCTCCTGCTCCAGTGCCAAGCCTGTCTGTCTGCTCTCATGCTTCTTGCTATGAATTCAAGCCCCGGAATTGTAACCAAGTTCCAATGAAAAGATAGGCTTTTTGCCTTGGTTATGGTATTTCCTCATAATAATAGGGAAGTACCTAAGGCACAGCCTCACTGCTAAGTGCTAAAAAGGCCCAATCCGGAGATTACATATCCTTCTCAAGCCATAAAAGACGGACAGAGGAAGAAGGGGGGGGGGGAGAGAAAAGGACAATGAGGGGCCAGCCTCCTGCCTGGGAGTAAGTAAGCTCCTGCGAGGGACGCATCCAAGCCTGTCTCGACAGCGGGCCACCAAGGTGGTCTCCCGAGGCCCAGGATTTAGGCTGGCTGGCCTTTATCCAGTGAACCATCTCCTCAACAAAGACATCTTCCCACTTGTCTCCAGCACGGGGTGGCAGGCTCTCCTTCCAGAGAAGCTTTTCCTGTCTTTGGGGAGGTCCCACGCCCTCTGCCCACAGTGGGAGGGGTGCACCAGTCTGCTCACTTCAGCCCCACTTCACTGTGAGTGTGAGTAAGTTCGGTTATGCTATGGGGTCTGCAACAGGGCCAGGGCCACAGCACAGTTAGTCTGTCATCTTAGCTCTGTCACATACTAAGTTCTGTAAAACGTGTGTGACAGACAGTAAAATGAGGAATACCGAATAGTTAGTGATATGGTACTGAAGTACCAATACTTACAATTAATTTTAAGCCTAAAATTTTACTATAATACAAAACAATTAAATATGACAGAGATTGAGGGTGTCATTATGTACCCCAGGTGGTACAGAGCACTCAGGCAGAGAGGCAGGTCTATATCTGAGTTCAAGGTCAGTCTGGTCTACATAGTAAGTTCGAGGCCTGCCACGCCTACAACATGAGACCCTAGCTCCAATAAATAAATCAATCATTTAAAAAGTACAAAAATACTTATAGCAATGCAGTCATAAAAGTCAAAGGTAGAAACAACATAACATCCATAAACTGATAAACATTTTACAATAGAATATTATTCAGCTATAAAAAGGAATGAAGTAATGATATTTGCAACAATGTGTATGGAACATGATGCTAAGTAAAAGAACTCAGTAACAGATGAGCATATGGCATATGGTTTCATGTACAGAGAATAGCCATTTTAGTCAATCTACAGAGACGAGGTAGATTATTAGTTGCCGGGGACTTGAGGATAAATGAGGGATAACTGGTAATGTATATGAGGTTTTCTATGATGTGATGAAAATGTCCTAAAAATGGGTTGGGGTGATAATTGTATAACTCCTGAATATAGTATAAATCAGTAAGTTGTATATTTTACATGGTAAATTTTACCATATGTGAATTAAATAAAATGATATACTTAAAATTATAGTAGTAAAATAAACTAGTAAAACTAAAACTAGTTTAGTGGTTATCTGGGTTAGTGGCACATGCCAATAATCCCAACACTTTGAAGAAAGAAGAGTCTTGAAGAGTTCAAGGCCAGCCTAGGACACATAACAAACAAGTTCAAGGCCAGTCTGAGTTCCTATATAAAAAACAAAGCAAACATATCTGTAAGAAGAAGTGCATATAGTCTGACATTATCTGAGTGACATTATCTGATGTCATCCTGCTTGGTTGGAACCATCCCTAACACTAATAATGGAAAATGACAGAAGCTCCTTTCATGTTCAATGGAGGGTCACAAGTATTGTGGTAAGAAAATAGTCGTTTGTATTTACTGAGGTGTTCCCCCCCCCTCCCCAGTTCTCCAACTCACTGACAGCAACCTGCCTCTGCCTCCCAGAGTGTTGGGATTAAAGGTGTGTGGCACCACAGCCAGCATACTGAACTCTGAGATCAGGCCAGGCACTTGATCAACTATTTTCCTCACAAGAGTGCACTAGGCTGCCATTTAATACGTGAAGAAACAGAGTCTCAGCTCAGGCAGATGGTTTAAAGTGGCACCATCAGTCAGTGGGTGTTTGTTCAGCGCAGACACTTGTCTCTTTTTCTGTGTGATTATGACTTCCTTTTGGCCTCTTATTTACTTGCAGTAGACTCACACTTTATGACTCAAGCAGCTAGAGGTCAGGATCTCCCTTCCTCTATGCATTCCGGTCACGCCTAGTTCATCTTACATTAGTTAACATTTTCTCCTGCATGGACTTAGACTGTTTTATGTATACATTTTTGAATGTGGCAAGTGCTCAATAAATGCTCACTTTAAAAGTGAGATGTCAAGGTTGTCTTTCCAAGAAGACACTTGTTCTTCTTCAAGGTTCTTGAAGTAAGGATATTGTTTATTAGCTTTATTCTTTGCAGAATGTATGAACCCATGGTGGCTGAGGCTGGCTTCAGGTCCAGTCTCTACTTAAAAATGGTGTCACAGGTACCATGCTCTCAGTTAGTTAATGGACTCAAGACTTTCTCCTTAACAACAGGGTCTTTCTTGCCCACACCCTCTCCCCAACTGTGACAAAAAAGCTGGCACATGCAGGCTCAGCAAAGGTGTGAAGACCGGGCCAGCAGTCTTCTGACAGGAAGCACGGCTCCTCTCTTCTAACCCCACGGACAGGAAGGGGCGAGCAGAGAGGACAGGAAGGGGTGAGCAGAGGCTGGCACGGAACCACAGTCTGCTTCTTGACTGTGGGTGCCATCCTCTTGGGCCCAGGGTTCCCTTCCTAAAGAACCAGGAGAGGCTTCTCAGACCCAAGTCACAACTAAACAGGGGCAAACTCTGCAGAGTCTAAGGTCTGTATCAAACCTCAGCAGTGCTTCAGTTTCTCTCATGTCTTGCCTTTCCTGATGCTCAGTGACCTCTGGACTCCTTGGCTTGGCTTGGTTCTGTAACTGCCCACTGCTCACTGTCTCCCATCTTAACCAGGGTGGACCCCTGCAGCTCCCCCGTATCCTCGGAGACAAGCTGGGGCAAGAGCAAGAAGCCGAGAAGCCCGCTTCTCAGCAGCTACGCAACCTGGCTGGTCCAACTTGGTCCCTCAGTGATCCCTGTCTCTGCACCTGCTTGCCTCTCTTCTGCCTTTTCTTCAAGATGTTAAAAACTCGCAATAAAAAACAAATACAAAATGCTGTAATTAATAGCCAATTCCAAGCCAACCAAGCATCTCTACTAATAAACCTCAACACTTGCAAAAAGAACAATAAATTCTGCCCCTCTCTGGTTCTGAGGTGGTCTCTTTTATATACTCTGTGTTGTGTGTATGCATGTGGGTAAGCGTGTCTACATATATATTTATTTTCCTTTATTTCCCATCCAGGGAGGGGCAGAATAATGAACTGCGTGCGTCAGGGAAGATGAATCTGGGATACTAGGGAGCAGTGCAGTAAAAAGATTAAAGTGTTATTATTGTTGGTTTTTTTCCCCCATGGTCCATTGTGACAGCTCGACCGTCATCTGTAAAAAATGTCTCAGCGAGAGATAATCATCGGAAACTCAATAAAGCGTCAGGGGGAGCCTCAGCCCCCATCAATCACTGGGTGCCTGGAAAATTTCAACCCTCTGTCTCCCTTCCTGCTATCCATATAAATGTCTCTAATATATTTTGTGTGGTGTGTGGGACCCAACCCTGATTTGGAACTTTTGATGAAAAAATATTTATACACAAAATATGTAAATCAGTTAAAAATCACAAGACTAGCTCTCTGCACCCTATCATTTCCTTATTTTTATAAATGCATCAAATTTATTCTTTTTAATAAAACATGCCAACTACTCTCTCTCTCTTTTTCCTATGAGAGAAAGATATATATATATATATATTATATATGTAAGTTTGGAGGGCTAAAAGTATGGAAACAATTAACCTAAGTAATACATATCATCTTGAAGCTGACCAAAATGCCCGAGTGACAGACCTCTGTCCCCCCTGCTGATCGATGGCAGTTGAGAAATGGCACACAGAACTACTGGCCCTGGAGGGGCGGGCGATGAGACTCTTGAGTGGACCTGGACTAGGATGAAGAAGAGTCAGGCATTAATAAAACAACTTGCTTAAGAGCTCTTAGCCTGCTGGCTTCCCAAGCCTCTGGAGAAGCCTGAGGTCTTGGCACTCAGTGAGAGGCACATGCAGCCTGGTACGGTCTCTGAGCTCTACACAGGCAAACAAACAGTTCTGTTGGCACTGGACATCACTACTTAAAAAAAAAAAAGAGTCTCTCTCTCTCTCTCTGTGTGTGTGTGTGTGTGTTCCCTAAAACTAGAGTTTCCAGATCTACCTGATATGAGTGCTGGGAATGGAACTCCAGTTCTCTGAAGGAGCAGCAAATGCCCTCCATCTCAAGTCTGTGGACATCAGTGTTTTTGCCTTGGTTTGCTTTAGCAATGATGAACACCAGATCAATAAATGTCACTGCTGCCTTAGCTGTTCACACAGTGTGGCCTCATTAGAGAAGTACTCTCCTCTTCTCTACCCTTGAGGTGGTCAGTTCCTGCAGCACCCTCTCAAGGACTTTGGAGATGTGTGTGTGTGTGTGTGTGTGTGTGTGTGTGTGTATTTCCCTTAGAGACAGGGTTTCTCTATGTAGTCCTGGCTGGCCTGGAACTCACTCTGTAGACCAGGCTGGCCTCGAACTCAGAATCTGCCAGCCTCTGCCTCCCAAGTGCTGAGATTAAAGGCATGCGCCACCACTGCCTGGCAGTGTCTGTGCTCTGATAATGAAATCCTAGAGTCTGGATCTACCCCAGTCTGCTCATGCCGTGCTGCTATGGCTCACCGCTTACTGAGAGAAGATTTGCTGTGTGGATAGTATACCCTAACATGTTCATTCACCAGCCCGAAAAGGGACTTCTTTCTTTCTTTCTTTTTTTTTTTTTTTTAAATTATTTATTTATGAGTACACAGTAGCTGTCTTCAGACACATCAGAAGAGGGCATCAGATCCCAATACAGATGGTTGTGAGCCACCACGTGGTTGCTGGGAACTGAACTCAGGACCAGTCAGTGCTCTTAACTGATGAGTCATCTCTCCATCCCTGAAACAGCACTTCCACATTTCCCACCTGAGTGGTTTGGACATGGCATATCCCTGCTGCACTTATACCTATCCACACTCACCTATCTGTCCTCTGGAAGCTGTTTCAAATCTATCTTCCTAGACAGTGAGAATCAAGACTAATGCTTTTTCCTTGACTACTGCAGGCCAACGTTCTTTAATTGAGCTCTGACGTGATCTGTACTTATGAGAGGACCCTTGTCTAATGGTCTTGGTCCTAATCTTTATTATTATCAGCTGCTGTTCTTAGCATATTATGCTTGCATGATATCTTGTATTTTCTCAAGTGCTTTCATTAGTATACCCCTCCCCCAGGGGTTGGGAGCAAAGGGGCTCATAATATAGCCCAGGCTAGCCTTAAGCTTTCACTCTTCCTGCCTCAGCCTCCTGAGGGCTGGAATAATAGGTGTGCAACACCATACCAGCAATCAAGTGATTCTTATAACAAATCTGTGGTGTGGGAAATATTCTCTATAGATGAGAAAACCAGCATATAAACAGAATGAATTGCCCGAGGTCACATCATTAAGTAGTGGGCAACCCATTTCTTAGACTCAAATTAATATTTGGCTCTCTGAGGATACTCAAAGACCCTGTAGTTTCCTACAGACATAATGAGACTAATGATCATGATGAGGCCCAAAGAGAGGTTTTCATTAATAGAATTCCTCCTACATTCCAGACATAGGGGAGGGATAAATATATCTTCTAGCTCTCTTAATCACTTTTATTTTACAAACTGGGAGAGAGCACTTCTGAGAAGTCTAGGGAACTGCTCCATGTGTAAAAGCTACTGAATGGTCTACAAACCCACCAGAGGCTGGGCAAGGGGGCTGGCACACATGCAGGATTGGGTCTTGGGGGATAAGACCCAAACCCCTTTCCTGGGAGCCTCTGAATTCCTATTAGTCTGGATTCTCTGGGGTCATGCATTCTCTATTATGCCAGGGAAGATTTGGGTACACGGTGCTTAACTTATACACTGAGTGGTTAGCTTATTTGGAATAGACCTTGGTAATACCACCCCTGGCATGGCCTAGGGGTAGGAAGAACTATTATAGTATAGAGAGCAGTTCCATTACCGCCAACCGGGACTCCTAGCCACCTCCTGAACTCCAGGGCACTTGTCCACTGGTTTGTGATTCGCCAGCTTGCACAGTCTTGTCTCCCATCTGAAGGCAAGAGATGGGGAGGTCAGCTGGAGCAGGCCAGGACCTGATGCCCCTGTGGAAAGGGGTGCATGGGTAGGAGGGCTTAGCTCTGGCAGGTACAGTCTGACAAACCTTTACCCCAGAAGAGCCCTTTGCCAACCCAGTTCTTCAGGACTCATCTTTATTCAGCTGCCACTCGGAGCTGAGAAGAGAACCTGACTTATAGCTTGTTCTGGTCATGTTTCTACTGTGTTTTATTGTTTTAATTGTACATGAGAGGCTCTCGGAATGCTCACATGCATTTCTGACAGCACCAGACACTGGATGTTTATAATCATTACTTATAAGCAGCCTGAGGCATCCACAGCTGGGCGACTTGTTTACTGTTACCACTAATTTAATGTCTCCTCCACCTGAGGATCGGAGCCCACCACCCACTGCCCAGCCACAAGTGGAAGTCTCCTGCAATGAGCTGGTGTGCTGAGGCTATGAAGGGAATGTGGCCAAGACAGGGAAATAGCTGGCAGAGGTGGCTATAATCCCACCTGTCATATCTGTCCCATCTGTGTCCCTGCCTTTGGATATATTTGCTTCCCCGTTCCTCTTACCCCTGAAGCCCAGCTCAAATCTCTCTTCCTTTGAGCTTCCTTTGTTCTATGTGGAGATGAGCATTCAGAGCCATAGAAATCATACAATTACAGAGACCTCCAGCCCATAAAATCCAGCCACCCATGGCAAGAATCTTCCAAAGCCTTGATGGGCAGAAACCAAGCCTGCTAATGCCCTTTGGTAAATTGCTCACTACCTTCTAATCAGGTGCCCTGACTTATACCGAGTCCAACCTAGCTACATGGAGAAACTTCATGAAATGCCACTGACTTCTAGATATATATGGTTGTTGCTAGTCACTCTAACAGTCCTGTAACAAGGGTACTGTTATCCTTGTAGTACAGAGAAGTCTGAAATCTAGGACTTTATGCCACTTGTCAAGATTAGTCAATCAGTGATGGACTTAGATGAACCATGGCTGCCTGGCAGTTATCTCCTGTGTTTTTCCAGGATTTCATTATGACTCTAAAGACACCATTCTGAGGGCTTCAGAGAACAGCAACAACAGGTAAGCCAAGGAAATTTTGACACCAAGTACTCCTGGGTCAGCTGCACAGCAAGCCTCACCCACAAACACAAACCTCAACAATGGGTGCAAGTTTGCGATATACCTGCTTTAAGCAGAAGTCCTCCAGGAGCCACACTGGCAGAAAAGACAGAGAAAGGCTTCTATGCATGGCTGGCCAATGAAGAACAAAGACCATTCTTCCCTCTTCAGGCTGGGTAGGTTCTGGGCAAGTAGTATAGACATGACGTGTCTCCTATCTTTTAGGAGGAGGGTTCTCAGCCAATGTAGCAATACCCAACTCACCCTTAAGAACCAATTCAAAGTCATTCACCCAATGACAAATCTAAGACACAGTCTGCTCTCAGAAAAAGACCATCAGTACCTTTTTCCTGCTGCTTGCATTCTCCATATAGCTAGCTACCTTACCATTCTGTAGTGGGACTCCTTGCTGAGATCCATTTCTTACTTGGCTAGGAGAACTGCTGAGGGACCAGACCATGTGTATTCATTTAGATATTCCCAGCGTCTGGCCAAGTGCCCAAGATGCAGTAAAAGCAAGCTGAACTATAAATAAATGGAACTAATAAGCAATTGTAACTGTAGAGAACTTTGCAATTCACACATCACATTATTTTAGATCTTGATCAACACAGCAATACTGACAGGCAGACAAAGGGAATACTACTGGGGTTAGGGAAATCTGTCCAAGATCACAAATTACAATCTACCATCTTCCCTTAGTATCAAGAATAGGTTGAGACCCACAGAAATAAGAATTATAAAGTATAGTGAACTTTGGTCTGACTCTTGCTCTGATAACAAAGGTCTGTCCAGCTGCCTTGGGCCTGTGGCTTTTCTGTGATACTAAGATTCACTGTTCTAAATTCTTCCTCACATATCTCCCAGACACAAACCACAAGAGCAAGTGTGCACACACAGACACACATACCGATACACACAGAGACAGACACACAGACACACAGACACACACACACACACACACACAGTCAGTTAAAAGAAAACCAAACCTTAGGGATCTTATACTTCTATCTGTATCACCAATGAGGATGACCCAGAGTTGGGCACAGTGCCTTGCTTATAGCAGGCAGGCAATGAATTCTAATAGAAGGAAGGAGAGATAGTGTCTTTAAATGGAAAAAGGTTAATAAAATGCTACGGATTCTAGGTGTACCCAATGTTTTGAGACCAGAGCCTGATGATGTCATCTAAAATGTTGGACCATCCTCATAGTTAACCTGGCAGCTAGTGAAGAGCCCTGAGAAAACATATATGAACTGTCATCCCTAGTCCCAGTCAGAAAGCAGACTAAAGTACATAAACAGAAATACCTTGGAAAATAAACTATGGTAGACAGAGGTATTCAATGAGGGGGTGGGGATCTTACAAGCTATCAAAAGAGTATATTGATTCCTGAAAAAAAAATTCTAGGTTATATATCAACAGCAACAGCTCTGGAGATGGAATTCAGGGCCTCATGCCTACTAGCACATGCCCTACCACTGAGCAGTATCTCCAACCCTAGAACAAATGTTTTCAAAAAGGTTCTTAAGCATTTTGATGGTTATTGAGTGCCTATAGGTTCCTAATAAAGGCACTAATGTACAGGAATAGGCAAGAGTCATTAGGATAGGAAGGAAAATAAATGCTGGATACATTTTTTATTTTAACAAAGGGTGAAAAAAATTTCTCAGTTTTGTAGACAAAATATTTAAATGGAAGATGGCAAAGGAACTTACTGATGACAGTTGTGGATGTTGATAATACATCGAAACTGTCTTGCCATGTGTGGGAGGGCTCTGAATCGATGGCCTTATGATCATCTGGTCTTAAAAGTGCATCATGACATGAAGTATGTCTGCTAGTACACAGAACTTTGATCAGTATGAAGTTCTAAATAACTACCCAATCTACAAAAAGCATGCTGTTAATTGCAGGCCATACAAAGTGAGAAGAAATAGTTAATACATTTCTTTCTTTCATGCCAGGCTTTCCTAGTATTTTTGTCTGTCTACCTACCTATTCATCGATCTGCAATGAAGGTTGGTTGGCATAACATTAAAAAGAACTCAGAGAGACTGGCCAAATTAATAAATGAATAAAGTCTCCTTACGCACCATCTATGTTCCCTTCAGTATTGAAGAGTCAAGTGGAGTAGTCACACCTAAGACCAAATGGCCCATAAAGTTGAAATTGTATACAATTTAGGTATTCCTAAAAAAAAATTATTGATCATTATTGTACTGATCTAGAATGAGTCTGAGCATCACCCTACAGAGAAATGGAACACAGAGCACCTGGCTGCCAGCAAGCTGGACTAGATTCTGTGAATCTGCTAAATCTGCTAAAATTCTGAGAGCAGAAGAGAAAGCATTCAAGGAATCCCTACTCTCCCCCTGGCCTCACCATGTGTTTCTTTGCTTTCTGGTGAGAGCACCAACCAGCAGACAGACTCAAGCAGAAAGCTGTGCTTGAGTAACAGGAGGACAGCCCATCAGTGGAGTCCATTCTAGGCAGCAAATATAGGGCAGGCTTGGTACTCCTAAACTTTACTTCTGTTTGAAATATAAAATAACACTCTTCCATCTCAGGGCAATTCACAGAGATGTAAGTCATGGCTTATACATGGAACTGTCAGTTGGGAAGGAGAGAAGACATATGGGCAGGTTAGAGTTCAAACCACCATAGAAGAGGCCAAGATTTAGGGAGCATTCAGAAGGGCAGCTGAGGGCAAGGTAACTCACACTTGATGTGGGCATAGTGCCTGGTGCTCTTGGAACTCCCTTCATGCCACTGATCTGAGAAACTTTTTCCCTGAGCCACCAAAGCCGCCTCAGTCTCTCTTCACTAATTCAGAGGGCTGAGCAAAGTGAGTTAGTTTCTTGTCTGCTGAATCTCCTCTGGTATACCAGTACTAACTCTTAAGGCAGTCAACAGGGCTATTGTCCTGCTATTACTAGTACCGACTCTAAAGCAGGCAAGCTTTCCTGCCACCAAATCTCAGAGGAACAGAATCTGCCTGGATGACGGTGGACAATGGGCAGGAGGACAGCAGTCTGCACAGGCAGAAGCCCAGGTATAAAATACACATCGGTCTGCAGCCAGTGTAACCTGTGCTCTTCTCGATTTCATTTTTGAAGAACTACTCACCAGAGACAACGACAACTGATTTGACCAGATGCTCTCCAACAGACAGGTGCCACAACACCTCTTCTCAGTCTCAGCAACCACCGTATGACAACCCACAAGGTATTAATAACAAGTTCATTTTTACAGTTTGGAACATCAAGACACAAAGAAGGTCTGTCCCTCACCCTAGATCATGGCACAGCACAGAACCAATCCTAGAGAGAAGATCACACATTGAAAAGCAGTAGGCACAGTTGTGCTTATAATTCTATGTCTGAGGGAATCATAACATCGTGTTCTAGTACTGGGACAGGTAAGTCTGCAGGAAGTGAAAGGAGCAAGCTCACATTCCATGCAGAATCCTCAACCATTTCACTGAAATCTGTTCCACTGCTTGCTTCTCAGAGGCTCTCCAGGCTCAGGAGACACCAGGTGAAATGCCTCACCTCACTGAAGCCATTCTCCAAACACTTTCAAAGTGAAAAGAATTGTGACAAGCATGTATTCTAAGTTCTCTGGGAGACCTACGAGTGGCTGAGGACACTGAGCAGTGCTTGTGGAAGCCACGGGTGGAGACACCCAGAACAGTGGGGTAGCCCAACCTTACCTTCCAAAGAATGGACTCCCTGTTCATTGGCAGTCTTGTAGACACTGCTGAAGTCATCCCCAAGGTTTGGATCAGCTCCAGCAGCAAGCAGGACCTGCACCACACTGGAAGCAATTAGAAAAGTAGATCATGAGGTCTGGCTTTCACAGCTATAAGACAGACAATTCATTCAACTACTTATAAAATGCCCACTACACATCTAGCCACTGGTCTATGGGCTAGACTCCATATGGCATGGAATTTACAGATTGCTAGGAGGGAAGCAAAGAAAAATAATACGAATAGACATGAAGTTGAGAGACTGGGGTTGGGGTAAGAACAGGCGTGACAGGGATAAGGGAGAGTGAAGGCTGAGAGGGTCAATATGTTACGTATTTATATAAAATTGTCTTAGAACAAATTTAGTTACTAGAAACTAAAACTAGGAATTAAGCTTCTAAAGGAGGCAAAAAACATTACAGCAAAGTGTTAGGATGGAGAAGTATGCCAGGAAGGCACAGGAGGGGCTGCAGTAAGACAGAAGCAAGACAACACAACAGGAGTCCAAAGACGGCAGCACTTCATCTGAGGTGTGAATGAGAGGAAGGACAGGAGGATGGAAGGAAAGGTAACCTGATCACATATGCTTTCTTCTACATACCCACACAGCCACAAATGTATGAATTCTAACAATACTAAAATACTAAAAGCAGAGGTATCGCCTTAGATCCACCTCCTTAACCCAAATTCTAAGCATTATACAGAGTTTGGCATATTTTGTTCCAAACCTTTGCAATTAGGAAGGTGGCTTCAGCAGCTTCGTGAGAATGGACAGGAGGAGCTTGCCTGATGGCAGAGACTATGGAGCACAGACAATAAATAGGGCATAGGGCACAATGCCCATGCGC
Organism: Apodemus sylvaticus; assembly: GCF_947179515.1. NCBI lineage: Eukaryota > Metazoa > Chordata > Mammalia > Rodentia > Muridae > Apodemus > Apodemus sylvaticus. The sequence goes on from NC_067472.1 coordinate 104,133,211, forward strand.
CCCTAGTTACATGCTCAGAGTCTGTTAGCTTCCCTTCTTTCTTCTATTATGTAATAGCCCTACTAATCTTCAATCCAAAAAAGGATTTCAGAAAGAAGATGCCATGGAACACAGGATATTTGGCTGTTTCAGTAAGCATGTATATAATTTACAGTAACTGGGGCATATTTAAATACACATTTCCTTTTTATGCAGGTCAGAAACAGTTTTAGAATATTCTATTGTAAGATTATTCTATATTTGCTTGCCCTGTTTTTGTTTTTTGAGTCAGGGTCTCTCTGTTATCCTGGGTGTCGTGGAACTTGCCATGGAGACCAGGCTGGCCTCAAACTCACAGGGATTCTCCTGTATCTGCCTCTATAGTGCTGGGATTAAAAGCATGCACCACAGCCAGAGATTCTATCAATCTTGTATTGTAAATCAGAATGTCTAATATTTTGATGACTATCAGATGAACCACTAGGAATAAAGTTATAGGAGAAAGCATACGGAGTTCCTTCTTTTCTCCAGTGAGACAAGGACTTGCTATATAGCCTTGGCTACTCTTAAACTTGTGACAATCCTCCTGCTTCAGCTTCTTGAGCTCTTGTTTCACAAGCCTATGGCACCAAACATGGCTAGGATAAGCATTCCAAAGAACTTTAGTGAGTATTAATAAGCTGCCTTTCAGAGTTTGGACCGAGTTTTATTTCCACTAGCCAAGTATAAAGCACACAGTAACTCTGTGCTTTCCCTCCTCAGAAGTATTTTTTTCTTCTTTCTTTTTTTGGAGCAGAACATGGAGCCACAAAGCTCTTTCACTAGAGTAGAATTCCTAAGCTGAGTAGAATTTCTAAGAAATGAGGTTTAATAGTCAATTGCTCCCTGTTTCATGAATTCCTTATCAATGATCTTTGTCAGATTTTCTCTTAGTGAAAGGTAATTTTTCCTTTTTCTGAACTGACCTTCAAACACCTTGAAAGGCATAAGCGGCAGGTGTGTCAAACAATCCTGGGATTATCAGAATTGTTAAAAGCCAGCCTTCAGCCTAGCAGTGGTGGTGCACTCCTTTAATACCAACACTTGGGAGGCAGAGGTATGTGGATCTCTGAGTTCGCGGTTAGCCTGGTCTAAAGAGCGAGTTCCAGGACAGCCAGAGCTACACAGAGAAACCCTGTCTGGGGTGGGGGGGGGAAACAGCAGCAACAGCAACAACAACAACAACAACAACAACAAGCCAGCCTTCAGTTCCAGTGTTCTCTAGTTCTTCAGTGTTTGCAACCAGCAGTACTGATGGCTTCTTATGTACCACAGGTTTGAACACTGTTATCTCCCAATGGATACAACATCTGGGTCAGTAAATTCTGGGATAATCTGGGCATGATTAAGCGAGTAACAATAATGACTTATAACTTGTTATAATTACATAAATATCTTTCTTTAAAGGAAGACTGCAGAGATGAGGCAAAGTTAGGAACTGGAAAAGAGTTTTTATTATAGGATGAAGGTGCAAGGGCTGGAGAGATGGCTCAGTGGTTAAGAGCACTGACTGTTCTTCCAGAGGTCCTGAGTTCAATTCCCAGCAACCACATGGGGGCTCACAACCATCTGTAATTGGATCTGATGCCCTCTTCTGGTGTGTCTGAAGAAAGCAATGGTGTACTCATATACATAAAAAAAAAATCTTTAAAAAAAAGGATGAAGGCACACATCAGATAAGCTGTGCGTATAATATTTATATGTCTGTTATAAGTCATAACAACTAATCAAATAAATAAAATTCTATGAGTCCACATTTAATTCCAGCACTTGGAGGATCATACAAGGTCATACTCAGCTCTATAGTGAATTCAAGGCTAGCCTGGAATCCAAAATAAATGATGTAAGAGTAATGGCTCATGCCAGTAAACTCAGTAGTAAGGAGGCTGAGACAGGACTGTAGGAAATTTTAGGCCAGCCTCTAGGTGTGAGACACTATTTTTTTTTTAAAGTAATCTTTTATTTTTGAGCCAGGATCTCTTGACTTGCTACATAGCCAAGACTGGTCTAGAACTGCTGAGACTACTTACTGCCTCTACTTCCTGGATAGCGAGATTACAAGTATGCCAGCCCTATGGGCTGGACAAACTCCCACATAGGGCATGATAACAGCTGTAGAAAGTTCCAAAATTAGAAATTTACCATTTAAAAATTTAAATTCCTTTATGTATTTATTTGTTTGTGCTCAGCACGCACATGGAGGTCAGACAACAGTTTCCAGGAGTCAGTTCTCCACCATGTGGGACCCAAAGATGGAACACAAGCCACTGGCTTTAGTGGCAAGAACCTTTATCTGCTGAGTTTTCTTGCTAGCCCCAGGGGGGGGGGAAATTCTATAACCTTAAGTCATCTTTGGAAACAATGGGGCTGTGTTGAATTCAGTCCTTAGGACAGTCCTGGATAACAAACGCAGCACCCCAGAGAAGTGTGAGCTACACACTTAACCTGAGCAGACAGTGTGGCACTTTCTACCATGCACTCAGACCTGGAGTCCAAATGCAGTTCTGTCATTTTTACAGATGGTGTCTTTGAACAAGACAACTGACCTAAAGCCTCCTTTTCCTTAACAGAGTAACAAAAAATAGCAATGCTTCCCAGCAGACGATGAGGGAAGTAAACTCCAGCATGTCTGCAGGCGTACGGATAGACATGAGCCTACTCGCTTGGCTGACACAATCATAGCAATGACTTGAATCTGGGCCTGAACTGACCATTCCAAGAATGAATGCCGGTACAGCCCTACACAAAGTAGGCAGCTCTTCTACAGTCTGCACAAGCTGACATGTTTTCAAGTCCAAATGAGAAGGGTCTGTCGATCTAAATTCAAAGGGACATAATTTGGTTAATCGGCAGCTGCTGTGTCCAATCACTATTCAATCACACCTCCCTCTCATGGCCGGCTGTCCCTCTAGGCAGCTAGTGTCACTAACTGTGCTACCTGGGCCTCTCTAGGTTCATGAGTATTGATTCCAGCTGTCCAATTTGCAGGCTGCAGGACGTGTCCAGGCAACCATGTGTGCTGCCCTTGGCCCTGCAGGGCAGACAGTGGGCTGGCAGGATGGGGAGAGAATAGTGGCTAGGATCGGTCTTGGGCTGCTAACCCAATCAAAGAAACAGGCAATTCACTTCGAAAACTTGGAGACTAAAGAGGATAAGCAATCCAAGATAGTGACTCATCTGCAACCTTGAGAAAATTCCCCTCAATTCTGATAAAACTCAAAAGGCAGCAGCCCCACTTGGGAAGACAGGCCTAGAGAAATCAAGGTGCTCAGCGCTAACCGTGGCTCCAACCACCTTGCCAGAAGGCTACAAAGTGTTCTCCCCAGCAGTGGCCACATTTTACAAAGCACCCAGCACAGAGCTCCACATCTTTGGTCAGCACCTTCTTGTAGAAGACAGCCCAGCCTGTCTTTTAGTTCACTTTTAGTTTGGATGACTAAAGATCCTCACTGCACTGTGGGCTACAGAACACAGACAGCCTAGAGAAAGCAACCACAAGGCTGTCGAGGACAAGTTTAGCTGCAAGTCAGGCACAAGGATTGTCAGGAAGTTTACATCAGTGAAGGGATACTGGGAATGAAATGATTTCTGCTTTCCTGCTATAGGGAAAAGAAACTCCCTGGTCCAAGGTCTGAGTGGGAGGAGAGGTGAACACAGGAAGCAGTGGGTCGGCGAGCATGAACAGTAAGGACAAAGGCTGACAGCACGGTGGCAGTGGAGTCTACCAAAGGTTAGCTGGGACTGGTCCCTGCTCTAGTGCTGGCTTGCTAGCTTCCAGGCTGCAGGAGGCTCCACCACCACTGACTTAAATGTAAGTAGCCACTACTGAACAGGATGTGACCCAATACCAGATCTTAATCACTTGATTAAAAGAGGCAGAGGACACCATTCAGTTCAGCAGGGTTTTCTCTAACCTTCAGTCTCTATTCAAAAGAACTATATTAATTGACCTTGGAATATCAGCAATTCTCTTAGCAGCTCAGGATCTGTTCCCTGGTGGTCCACAGAAAGATCTGCCTATGGCAAAGCTGGAGATCATCTCCAGATACCCTACTTCCCTTACCAATGAGAAGAAGCAGAGGTGTCTATATAGCAAAAGGTGTGCTATGAGCCCTCACTTCCTCATACTTACTTTCAGCTATCAGGTTGTGGGAAACCCCTGGCTTCAATTTAGATCTGAACAGACAAGCTATGAATGGGGAAGAGACAAAACAAAAAAATAAAAACACAAACAAAACCAAACAGGGCAAAGATATGAAGTCATTTTCAAGCAGAGGACACCAGAGAACAGATTAGGTAACACATAAGAGTTCTTAAGTTTGGGAATTGAAGAGATGGCTCAGAGGTTAAGAGCACCGACTACTCTTGCAGAGGTCCTGAGTTCAATTCCTAGCAACCACATTCTGGCTCACAACCATCTATAATGATTGTGATGTCTTCTTCTGGTGTGTCTGAAGACAGCTACAGTGTACTTATATACATAAAATAAATAAATCTTAAAAAAAGAGTTCTTAAGTTCATCTATTAGAGCAATGCAAACTAAAAGATATAACAAAATATTCCTTTAAATGCAACATATTGACAAAAGTTAGAAAGCTAAAATATGACAAGTGGCAGTGAGTACATGGAAATCTGGATAGAGTGGAAGCCATGTTGTTCTGCTCCCGAGTATATATTTTCTACAGAAAATCTAAACAGGTTCATAAGAGGCAGGACAGGAAACTTTGTCACAACAGTGTGCAGTAGTTGGAATCAAGTGTATATCACGGAGGATGGAGCTGAATGTGGTAGCCACATGCTTGGACATAATGCAGTCAGGCCAATATATGCATTGCCACATGGAAATGTGACTTTGTTAAGTGGGAAGTGAGTACCCACAGAAGTTTAATTTATATTGTATAATTTATACATTATATAATGCATAATTTATACATTGAACTTGGCTATTTGTTGCAAAGGTTATTCCTTTTAGGAAGTCTCTTCAACTATAGAATTTCTAACTCCTAACTGATCTTGTGGACTGAAGAAAACTTGCATCCTTCCCTCAACAGAGGAATGGATACAGAAAATGTGGCACATTTACACAATGGAATACTACTCAGCTATTAAAAACAATGAATTCATTAAATTCTTAGGCAACTAGAAAATATCATCCTGAGTGAGGTAACCCAATCACAAAAGAACACACATGGTATGCACTCACTGAGTGGATATTAGCCCAGAGGTTTGGAATACCCGATACAATTCACAGACCAAATGAAGTTCAAGAAGAAGGAAGAACAAAATACCCACAGGAGGAGATAGAGAGACAAAGTGTGGAGCTGAGACTGAGGGAAAGACCACCCAGAGACTGCCCCACCTAGGGATCCATCAGTTACAAAACTTAGACACTACTGTGGATGCCAACAAGTGCTTGCTGACAGGAGCCTGATATAGCTGTCACCTGGGAGGCTCTGCCAATGCATGACAAATACAGAGGGGGACACTCTCAGCCAACCACTGAACTGAGCACAGGGTCCCCAATGGAGGAGCTAGAGAAAGGACCCAAGGCAAGCTGAAGGGGTTTGCAGCCCCATAGGAGGAACAACAATATGAATTACCCAGTACTCGCAGAGCTCCCAGGGGCTAAACCGCCAACCAAAGAGTACACATGGAGGGACCCATGGATCCAAATGCATATACAGCAAAGGATGGCCTTGTTGAACATCAAAGGGAGGAGAGGCCCTTAGTCCTGAGAAGGCTAGATGCCCCAATATAGGGGAATGCCAAGACAGGGAAAGAGGAGTGAGTGGATTGGTGAACAGGGGGAGGGAGGATGGGTTAGGGGATTTTCATGGGGAAACCAGGAAATGGGACAATATTTGAAATGTAAATAAAGAATATATCTTAAAAAAAAAAAAAAAAAGACCAGGACCAAAACAGTCAAGAGAATGTGGACCAGCTGGGCAGTGGAAGCAGAGTCTTTAATCCCAGCACTTGGGAGGCAGAGGCAGGAAGAGTTCTGAGTTTGAGACCAGCCTGGTCTACAGAGTGAGTTCCAGGACAGCCAGGACTATACAGAGAAACCCTGTCTTGAAAAACCAAAGGGGGGGGGGAGGGAGAAACTGAGCAGCAATAAATCTGTTCTCTTTCTTGATAGTTTTATTTGGGTATCAGTGACAAGTAGTGAGTAGGCTCAATGTTGATGAGATCCTAATGTAGCTCTGTTATAAATATGGCTGAATTTTTGCCTTCCAGATTTACTGCATCTGAGGATTTGAGATGGGTATCAGTCAAGGCATTATGACTGGATGATAAGTTGTGCATATAAATGGAAGTATTATAAGGAATAAAAGAGACCACAAAAAAAAAAAAAGAAAGAAAGAAAACTTGTATCTTAACTTTCTTAAGTACCAGGTCCTTCCCAGCTGCAGACAATTCCTAGACAAAACTGAGACTATGCCTGAGAGAGTGGTCCCCAACTGGCAGTTCCTGGGATTCAGGGAATTCCCTTTGGAGCCACAACTAATTAATTTGTAGATCGAGCAGTAATTAGATTAGAAGTGGGAGTGCCTGTGGGAAGTTGGCTCACTCTGACCTCAGTGAGCTGTTGCTGTCGGTCCCAGTGAGGGAGAGCACTTAACACCGATCAGTGTTAAAGCTTGCTTTCTGCTCTTAGAGGCTGCAGTGGTGTGAGGTCCTCATATTGTTTAGGGGAGAGAAGGGAAGACTGGTGTGAGCTGGGGCCAGTTCTGGACCAGATGTGTGGAAGACGGCTGCCGAGCAGCTGGAATTGATGAACTAAAGAAGGCAGTGATCCCAGATCCAGGTCATCCTAAACAATGTTAAGCTTTACAAGACACTCCATGTCTCCTCCTCGCCATCCCACGTCTAAAGCATACACAGGGCCAATGTGATAAATGTCAAAAGCAGGAGGGGCAAAGAGTGACCTATTTTCAGTCCAGTTCACAGCTCACTGAGGAAGTCAAGACTGGTTTGGGCGCTTGGCTGGAAAGTCTCCTGACTGCTCACGAGCTGGGCAGCCTGGCCACAGGCAGATGTGCGCCAACTCTAGAGGCTTTGCAGCACTGTGCGTGAACTGCGGAGGCCAATGTCAGGGAAAGAGAATTTTCCTTGTAAAACTGGCATCTTTACAAACAAATTAAAAGGTTGTAAGTAAGGTACCTGTGAAAAATGTGTTCCAGTCTGTCAGGACAATAAGTATCTGCATAGCATAGTTACTACAAAACCAGTAACCACCCATTATAATAAGGTCCAGTGTGCTAGACATCTCACAGAATCACTATTTCAGATCTTTATGCAACTTGCAAAGGATAGTATATTTTGTAAAAGAGTAAATGGAAGCATATCAAGAACCAAAAGTATACACTAAATAAGCCAAGACTTGTAAATACAGGTCAGATTGGGTCTAAGCCTAGGGTGTATTCCTTAAGCCTCAATGGCCCTCCATCTACCTCAGGCATAAGTTTGTACTACTACCTCTGTAGACCAGGCTGGCCCTGGACTCAGAGGTTCACCTGTCTGTAACTCTCAAGTGCTGGGATTAAAGGTGTGTACCACCACATCTGGTCTACTTGCAGTACTATCTCCTAGTTGATAATCCCTACCAGGTAACTGAAGACAGTGTTATCTTCAGATGGCAGTTAAAGCAGAACAGGTACAGTAGCTAGCTGGAACAAGAGAGAATGTACCAAGATGGGTGACACATTTAGGTGTTCAAGGTATGCATGGCTTAGAAAGGTGAGAATCAAGGAATCAAGATCACCCACCACAGCCTTTCCAGAACAATCCTTGACTAATCCTAAAGATGACTCCATGACCTCCAGGCTGTGGCTCATAATATATGACCACCAAACCTCATTGTCAGGGCTTCTTAGTATAGTATGAGCCTAAACTAGACTCTCTAGGCAAATGACCCATCAGAGTATGATAGGGCACTTGAAACAGACTTTAGTCAGCACTTAAGCATTGCCTGGATTTCACAGGGTTTGGTTAGAACTACTGACCTATACATTCACCCCTGTTATTTTTTCTTTGATTTTAAAGATCCATTTTACTTATATGTATCTGTGTTGATATGTGGTGGTGTCTGTGTTTTTGTATTTGTGTGTGTGCATGTGAGTACAGATGCCCTCATTAACTACTGGGTCATTTCTTAAGTTCTCCTATTAATTTTTTGTTTTGTTTTTGTTTTTTCTGAGATAGGATTTCTCTGCATAAGAGCTCTATCCTGGAACTCAATTTGTAGACCAGGCTGGCCTCAAACTCACAAAGCCACCTGTTTCTGCTTCCCAAGTGCTAGGAGTAAAAGGGGTGCACCAAAACTCACAGCTAATTTTGTTTTTAATTAACAATAATTCTTAGAGGGCTGGAAGGATGACAGTGGTTAAGAAAGAGTACTGCTCCTCTTTCGGGTCCTGGGTTCAGTTCCAGCTCCTGTATAATGGCTCACAACTACCTGTGTATTATTGACTTTTCTACTGCTAAGACACCGTGACTTAGGCAAATTATCAAAGAAAGTGTCTAACTGGGCTACAGTTTCAGAGGGCTAGAATTCAACTGAGCAGCTGAGAGCTCACATCTCAAAACCAAAAGCAGGAGGCAGAGAGGCACATTGGGAACAGCTTGAGTCTTTTAAAACCTCAAAGCCCACTCTCAGTAACACATCTCCTCTCCTTCCCAAATAGTTCCACCAATGGGGAAACAACTATGCAAATATATGAACTTATGAGAGCTATTCTCATACAATCATAGCCTGGTAACTCAATTTCCAGGAGATCTGACACTCTCTTGCCTTTGTGGGCAGTAGGTATCCATATAGACAAAATACCACACTTTTTAAAAAAAAAAAAAAAAAAAAAAGCTTTTAAAGCCAGGCAGTGGTGGCACAGGCCTTTAATTCTAGCACTTGAAGGCAGAGGCAGGCAGGTCTTTGTTAGAGGCCAACTTGGTCTACAGAGCAAATTCCAGTACAGCCAAGACTATACACAGAGGCTTTGTCTCAAAATCTTAAAAATAAATAAATAAGAATTCTTGGGTTGGGAAGCTGGCTCAGTCAGTCAGAAGAGTGACTGCTGTGCCAGCAGAAGACTCAGCTCACTCCTTAGCACTCATACAAAGAAGCCAGGTGTGGAGCAGGCCTGTACTAGACCCAGAGGCAGGCAGATTCCTAGTGCTCACTGAAGGCAGTATAGCTGAATGGTGACCTCCAGGTTCAGTGAGAAATGGTGTCTCAAAAAACAATGTTTATAGCCACAGAGGAAGAGACCCAATGTTGATCTCTAGTCTTCACTTGCACATACATGCACATACATACATATATACATACATACATGCATTCTTTCTGTAGTCCCGGGGACTGAATCCAAGACTGTACATGGCATACAACTACTATAACCCTGAGCTATACCCCTGGCCCCATTACTTCTTACCAACACTGATTTAACCATTACTATAACTCAGTGAGAGAATGTCCTTTCACATAACCTATCAGTATGCCTTTGCACATCATTTAATCTGTCAATTTGTTTGGCCTCAATGAAATCAGTAACACAGCTACTAAACAGAACACAGCCCCATGGCTCATCACTTGACACTGACTCTCTAGCCTTACATCCAGATATAAACAATTAACCAGGTCATTTCACCATTTATTATTGTAAATATATTGTTTCCTACAACATATTTTATTCATGTAGATGTCACAAGAGAACTAAATTCAACGCTGAAACTTGAGACACGCAGCCTTGGAGTCCTACTCAGATAAGCAGCGATGGCCCAGATGCACTGGAAGATGTCTCTAGGAGAGGTATGGGTCTGGACCATATCACAGTGCCGAAAATGGCCAGCCTTTCCTCTATAGCTGAACCAGATGGCACTGGATACCTTCCTGCCCCAACCGACCCTCTCCAGAAGGAAGCACTGAACACAACCCCATGACAGGATACAGAATTGAAGGGGGAGGGGGAGAGGATAAGACGTTAGGCAAATGAGCTGGCACAGCTTTCCATAGAGCCATCTCGGGTTGCCTGAGGTCGAGGCATGCATCTGCCAACCTTGAAAGGGGAGCATGCTGCAATTGGAATATCATTACTACAAAACAGGATTATCATGAACAACGATTCCAAATGGGATTAGAAATGATTCTTTGTTACTCAGAGGTAATCGGCAACAGCAGCAGCAGTGGAGAAACATCGAGCCCTGAACGCTTTTCTGGGGGCATGGAACTGGCATTCCAGGCACTTGGCCAGCATCCTTGCCCACCCTCCTTGCTGGGAAATACTGGGCACTATCCTCCATTGGGCAGAGGGCCACCTGGGACAAAAGCCAGCTACATATCAAGGAATTCTACTCAAGGGTCCCCTGGTATAGGCCAAGTTTCTTAGAGGGAAAGGAGTGGAAAGAGAATCCCAGAGCCCTACTGATTCAGCCACCTAAGAGTTACTGAGACAGGAACCAATGCCGTTCCATCTGAGACAGGCTTACCCGGGGCCTTCTAGGGAAGTCAGTAACCACAAAGAAGGCCCTTAACCTCACCTCTGCTCTACACGGCAGGCACTGTTGTAAACATTCATACATTTCAACTGCACAGCTTTGTCTAGTATCCTATTTTACAGCTGGGGAAACAATCACGTAAAAGTCAAGTAACTTGCCAAGCATCTAATGAGTAAGAGGCAGAATTTGAATTTGAATACAGGTATCCGACTTGAGCCCACAACTGTTCACATATTAGCTAGGGATGTCCAACCTTCTGACATTGATGTTGCCATTTCTAAATGGCTTGCATCTGCATTTGTAGCTATCCTGAGATGGAGGTGGACATGCCTGTGTTGGACAGGCAGTCACAGTCAGAGAGAAAGGTGTGCAATGCTTCTAACTAGGGTATGTGTGCTGCATAGTTTTATGTCAACTTCACACAGATAGTTTTTAGTCCACTTGACTAAAGTAATCTGAGAGAAGTGAACCTCAATTGAGAAAATGCCTTCATAAGATCCAGCCGTAGGGCGTTTTAATCAATGATTGATTGGGAGGGCCCAGTCCATATTTGGATGCTGCCAATTACTGAGCTAACCAAAGAGGAAGGAAGCCAGTAGTAAGCACCTCTCCATGCCCCTGCATCAGCTCCTGCCTCCCCTCTTGCTGTTTGAGTTTCTGTCGTCATTTCCTTCAGTGATGAACGAGACATAGAAGCGTAAGTCAGGTAAATCCTTCCCTCTCTCAGCTGCTTTACTCACGGTGTTCCATCTCAGCAACAGAAACCACACCTAAGAGAGGCTTCCTTTAGCATTCTTCTTGATCGCAGCAGTGAAAGAGGCTGCCAGGGAAGCAGTCAGAAGCCCAGCAAGGGCAGCATTGGCTTCCAGTACCAAGACCACCTGTGGAGCCTCTAGGTGCACAATGGAGAGGTTACAGAATCTCCCTGTAGGATGGCAACCTGGCTGTACTGCTGGTTTCTTACAGACAGGACTTAATGGTCCCCTTCCCCGGGTGAGGTGGAGGGAAAATAAGCAAATGCTAAAAATAAATGACTGTTCTGAAAGAGAATTAAATGGTCGTCAGCCAAGGATGGCAGCATCTGAAAATTAACAAAGCCCAGGTACCACATCCAGGAAGGCCTTGGCAAATGCGTGTTATCCACTCATTAGCTCAGTTCCTCGGGGACGCCAGCCAAGCAGGGCAGGCAGTGCCGGGAACCAGTCCTTCCTTCCGATGCTGATGAAGTGCACTTGGGGGTGGGGGTGGGCAAAGGCAGAAGGAGGAGGGATGCTCTTAGGGGGAATTTCAAACAGTTGTGCTGGTGTCCTTTCTCTGCCTATGATTCTCACCTTCTCTGAGGCAGGAGCTTGCAGGGCAGGCCCAAGAAGACTCAAATCTGAATGTCTATACTACTGGTCTCTTTCAGGATCCTAGAAACAGCCTTATTATTTAGGGGGGTCTCACTAACCAGCAAGCCTAGGGGTAAGGAGCCTAAAAATGGTGGGGGAAAGACAACACCCCTGTCTAATAGCTCAGGCTTTCCCCTCAATTCATGAAGAGTCATATGCCTTGTGAACTTACAGCAAGCCCAATGCGTGTTGTGCCAAAGGTAACTCTGTCACAGTTCAGCAGCAGCAATACTCGACGAGATCACGGCTCCCCATTCCCTACTAACCAGAGAACAGAGTGCTCTAGTGCTGGATGTGACATCCAGAAAGGAGGAGAAACACTCCAACCATATGAAAGAACTCTGACACCACAAAATGAGTTCTAAGGACATCACTGGTCACAACTAATAATGAATATTAGAGAGAGGTGACAGCTTTTTATTTACTTATATGTCTATCTAGCTATTTAACTTGCTTGTTTTCTGACACAGGGCCTCAATATATAGATAGCCCCAGAGGGCCTCGAGCGTTCTGTGTGATCTTGCCTCTACTTGAATGCCCAGTATCTTAGTCAAGGTTTCTATTCCTGCACAAACATCGTGACCAAGAAGAAAGTTGGGGAGGAAGGGATTTGCTCAGTTTACACTTCCACAGTGCTGTTCATCAGCAAAGGATGTCAGGACTGGAACTCACAAAGGGCAGGAAGGAGCTGATGCAGAAGCCATGGAGGGATGTTACTTACTGCCTTGCTTCCCCTGGCTTGCTCAGCTTGCTCTCTTATAGAACCCAAGACTACCAGCCCAGGGATGGCACCACCCACAATGAGCCCTCCTCCCTTGATCAATAATTGAGAAAATGCCTTACAGCTAGATGTCACAGATTCATTGCCTCAACTGAAGCTCCTTTGCATTGAAGGCATATTCTCTAAAAATACCTTACTTCTCTAGTTGGTATTTCTGGGCTACACGACAAATGACTGCTTTCCTTTGTGAGAAACCACTCAAGTGCTTTTGGATGTGGCTGCATCACGACACAGTACTATAAGCAATGCATGCAATTCTTTTTACAACTTTTCCAGGACTTAGTATATACCATCATAATTTTAATTTCCATTCCCCACTGACTAAGATTGTATCTTTCATGTGCACATTTTCTACCTATCCCTTATTTAAGTGAAACATCTCAAGTCTTTTGTCCTCTTTAAAAAGAAATTAAGTTACTTGTCTTTTAATTGATTTGTAAAAGTTCTTTATATACCTAATAACACTCCTTTATTAGACATGTTTTCATAACTTGTTTTTTTGAGGAATTAGAAATGAAAATTATTTAAATTATGCCTTTCCCCCCATACCACTTCTCTTTGCACATATACTCTAATGAAGGGAATAAAAAGACTTAAAACTTTAATTTGTAAGTGCCCTTGGCCTACTGGGCCTTAAGAACAATCTGTACTTAGTGTCTGCTAATACACTATTTTTATTTCCACTGTATGCTTCTAACAACCTTTAAGGAAAGCTATATCTGGAGAAACAACTGTCCTAAAAACAGCTTTCACACCCATACCCACAACAACACTCACTCACTCTCTCTCTCTCTCTCTCTCTCTCTCTCTCTCTCTCTCTCTCTCTCTCTCTCTCACACACACACACACACACACACACACACACACACACACACACACACACAGAGTACACACCGCCCACCCTGTACTTCCCAAAGCCCTGTTCTGGTTCGCCAGGCTTCTGGAATGGTCAACAGTCGTCACACTCCATCGGTGGCCATTGTCCACTGGGAAGGGTAGGAGGCTCCCAATCCATCCTTCAGTGAAAAAGCAAATAGTGGAGCCTGTGGCTTCTTGGACATCAAAGTTGCACAAACAAGGCCTGGCAGCCCCTGCCTCTCCGCCTACATATCCTGCAACTGCCATCTGAAGGAGCAGGTCATGACTTTCAGCTTGTCATCCCACACATCAAAGTTTCCACCACACACGAACTGGGTGCATGGGTTCGAATCAAGTCGCTCGACAGCGGATACCCAGACATTGTGTCTAGCTTTAATCCTGTGTTTTCCCACGTAATTAAGCCTTCTTGCTTATGAACTTGTGACTAAGTAAAGCATCACTGAGAAGTTGTAACATCAAAGTGCTGTCCACCGTCTGTCCGTGTTTGGTAAAATTGGATTTCTTTTCCTTCTCAAAGAAAGACTAATTGAATTTCACCGAAAGCTCCATATATTTGGACTAGATGGTGAAGGCTATTGGAAGCCGAAGTGATCATCCCAGGACTGTGTGGTTTAGCCTTTAGTTTGGTTGGGTCAGAGTGCAACACAGAATGGGGCGCCCAGACTCTGGCTAAACAAGTGCCGTGCAGCAGGAGGCTGGCTCATCAAGGGCTCAGGAACTGCTACTGCTACTGCTAAAATTCTATCCAAGCTGCTACTAGGGCTGAGCAAAGAACGGTCCTGGTAGAGTGTTAGGCAGTCTTTGACTTTTGAGAACAATGGCCATTATATTACTCAGGTCCTCAATACCAGCAGTTTAACTGTGTGTGCATGCGCTCACATGTGTGCAAATGTGCCATATATTTATGGGCACGTGTGTGTGTAAGCTAGAGGCTGATGCTGGATGTCTTCTTCAATGTTCTCTACCTTATTTTTTGAAGCAGGATTACTCATTGAACTCATTGAGCTTGGTAGGGCAAGCCAGGCAAGCCCCAGGACCGGCCCATTTTTGCCTTAACAGGGCTAGGGTTAAGGCAGGTGGGTAGGTCCTGCCTTATGTGAGTCTTCTTAAACAGCAGGATTTTACAGGCCAAACCATTTCCCTACTCCCTCAAAGCAATGTATTTTTAGGACAAAGTTTGTGATTGCTTACTCTTTGAATCTTCATGAGACCTAGCACATCAGCATCTGACACATCATGGTTAAATTTTGCTACACATATGAAATAATATAAAAAGAACTTCAGAACAAAGTTTTTCTCTCCAGAAAAACAAACTCCATATTATTATTTGGCTTCATTAGTTACCTAATTTAGAATCAGTACACCACATTCCCACTTACGTAAAATTAGAACTCACTTAAGTGTGACTCAGGGACTAATATCGAGATAGAAGAAATTCAGGAAGGCTGGAGAGATGGCTCAGCAGTTAAGAGCACTGAATGCTCTTCCAGAGGTCCTGAGTTCAAATCCCAGCAACCAGATGGTGGCTCACAACCATCTGTAATGAGATCCAATGCACTCTTCTAGTGTGTCTGAAGACAGCTGCAATGTACTCATCTAAACAAACAAACAAAAACTTAAAAAAAAGGAGAAATTCAGGAGACTGCTACATTATCAATATTTTTATATTGATAAAACGAAAACCTACTTTTGGAAAAGAAAACCTCTGGTTCAATATCCATATACAATTATCTTTTCTTTTAAAAATATGCTTTGATTGTGATCCAGTTTTAAGTCTCTCTCTCTATATATATATATTATATTTGAGTGATTAAATATGTGTTTAAGTCACTTGGAACACTTTTAATAAAGGAGTAAATCTTAAATTAAGCTTTTGTGCATACTTATAACATTTACAGTGATAACACTGCATTTCCTATTCAAAACTAAATAAAATAAATACATTCAGAAATCTCAGCTGGTGAGGAGTTAAGCTCCTTGAAGATTGAGGCGATTATGTTCTAGATCCCTATGGACTTAACACGCTAAGCTGATGCCTGAGGGTGAACTGTGTTATTGGTCCACAGGCTGCCAACATCTAAAGGAAGCAGAAGCCCTCTGCTGTCAGCCTTGAATGAAGGGGCAGGGCCTCTCTACTCTCCATTCATATTTTTCTTCCAAAGAATTCTATATGGCCAGAGATCTAACACTGATGCTATTTCAAGTACCTAACAGAAAGTAGAGACCCCAAACTTTTGTAATATTAATAAATAAACCCAACCAGACAAGTGTCCCATTATATAGAATGGAAGCTTGAAAACCTAGTAGTTGTGGTCAGCTGGTTCCAGGGGTAAAGTACTTGCTGGGCAAACATGAGGCCTGAGTGTGAATCTCAGCACCCGTGTAACAGCTGGGCATAGCACTGTGTCTGTAACTCCAGTGGGGCCTGTTAGCTAGTTAGTCAAAGCAGCAAGTTCAGTGAGGGACTGCATCTCAAAAAATACAACTAAGAGTGCTAAGAAAGATGCCCAACACTGACTTCTAGTCTCCATAAGTACACAAATCAACAAGCACATCTATACCTGGTATATAACCTTCTCACCTACCACATTTAAAAATCAAAATGCTGGTAATCAGGCTGGGCATAGTGGCACACATTTAAATCCCAGCACTCAGGAGGCTAAGGCATGAGGATCAGAGTTAGCCTGAGCTACATGAAACCCTATCTCAACCCTACTTACAAAGAAGACCTAGGTTCAATTTCCAGCATCAGTTAAAAAACAAACCAACAGAAAGGGAGAGTTCAGGGTTATCCCCAATGTGTAACAAACATAAAAGCACATCTCTAAGTTAGTTATCTGCTTACTAATGGAGAGTGTTCTTAAGAAGAGTGCTATTTCCTATTTAGTCTTAATTCTGCAAATATCACACACAGAAGAAAACACACCATTTGCTTCTTCACCACTGGCTCTTCCCCACATGTGGAAAAACATGCAAATTGGGGAAGCCAGTAGGGAGCTGGGTGGAGAAGCAGTGGTGGGAAACAATGTGTATGGTAACATGTGCTTGTGTACACAGAGGTCTATCTTGGTCACCAGAGATAAACTACTCCCTATTAATAAACCTGGAGCTGACAGGATTCTGACTTGACTCATAAGAAAGAGTGAAACTCATTCCGCTTCCAGACCCTTCCCTCCTCTGTCTCACACCCTACACCAAATCACTGACTGACCTATCTCATTATCTCTCTCCTTTCCTGTCCACCCCTTCTGCTCAAGGTGTTTGGAGACACCTTTACTTGTTTACTTGTATTACTTTCCCACATTAAATTATGAGCTCCCCAAGGTCTGATTCTTAAAGACTAGTACAAGGCCCAAGAATACATATTTACTGAATGTTTGGGAAATACATTTCTCATGGAGAGAAACAGGTACCCATGGAGTCCTAAAAATCAATGAAGGGTAAGAATCACAACTGGATTCTCTCCAAAGCCAAGTATACACAGTTTCTTCTTTTTCCTTTTGTTTTATAATGCTGCAAATTGAATCCAGGGCCTCGAGCATGGCAGGCAAGCACTCTCCCACGGAAGTGCACCACCAGCGTGTATCTATTACCTTTAAAGGGTAGAGGCTTGGAGCTGAAGATGGCACATAAGGAAACAGTGATTGGGACCAGGTTCATGATAAAAGCAAAGAGAGACCTATCTCAAGGAGAGCTGCAGGGTCAGGTCATCTGAAGCAGATTGCCTCCTTAAAATCCCAGTTCGGTGGCTTTCTTCCAAATTTCAGATTCTTCCAAAGTGGCCAGAACTAGCAGATAAG
Organism: Apodemus sylvaticus; assembly: GCF_947179515.1. Classification (NCBI taxonomy): domain Eukaryota; kingdom Metazoa; phylum Chordata; class Mammalia; order Rodentia; family Muridae; genus Apodemus; species Apodemus sylvaticus. The sequence goes on from NC_067472.1 coordinate 104,150,574, forward strand.
AGCTTTAAAGACCTGCTTGAGGGGAGAATTAAAACTGGCTCCTCCAACTATTAATCTGCGTAGCTTCTACTGAAGGGTCCGATACTCCTCTGAAAGCATCCCTTTAAAAGCTGGCATGGCTCACTGGTAAAGTGCTTGCCTTGCGTGCCTGAAGTCCTAGGTTCAATTCCCAGTACTGCATGAAAAAGTTTAAAACATTTTTTTGTTGTACAATTTCTGTCATACAGCTGGGCGGTGGTGGCGCACGCCTGTAATCCCAGCACTCTGGGAGGCAGAGACAGGTGGATTTCTGAGTTTGAGGCCAGCCTGGTCTACAAAGTGAGTTCCAGGACAGCCAGGGCTATACAGAGAAACCCTGTTTCGAAAAAACCAAATCCAAAAAACAAAAAAAACAAAAAAACAAAAACAAAAAAAAAAACCCAAAAGAAACCAAACGGAAAAAAAAAAAAAAACCCAATTTCTGTCATACAATTACAACTAGAGTAACTATATACTTTGTTCTATCAGACTTCTAAAGACCCTGGGAGGGAAACCAGAACAGCCTGGGCTGGAGCACTAGGAGGAAGTACTGACATACAAAACAATGCACACCACGCATGCTGGGTTAACCTGCCTACCTAACTTTAGGTAAACCATTGTTTTCTCTCTGTGCTTCAGTTTTCTCAACTGTAAAATGGGAGTAACAACATAGATTTTGGGGAGTGATTCTGAAAGTGACAAGTAGTTACCTATGCTACTTCTGGTGTGTGTTGTGTGTGTCTGTGCTCATCTCTGGGGTGGGGCATCACTACAGGCAAGTGTGAGGCCCACTGATTTATTTATTAAAGTTTTGAGACAGGGAATCATTATATAGCCCTGGTTGGCCTTGAACTAACTATGAAGACCAGGCTAACTGTAAACTCAAGAGATCTACCAGCCTCTGCCTCCAGGCTGCTGGGATTAAACACATGCCACCATGCCCATCCTAATTCACCTTACTTTTTACACATGGCCCTCATGGAACCTTGAACTCACTGACTGGCTGGCTAAAGAGTCCCCAGGACTTACTTGTCTCTGTTCCCACAATCCTCTCAGTGCTGGGGTTATAGATGCACTTGGCTTGTACATGGTGCTAGGGATCCAAACTCAGGTTCTTGTGCACTTTAGTGACTGAGCTGTCTCCCCAGTCCGTACTTTTGATCTTTCCACAATAGCTACAACCTTGAATGAATGAAATAGTAGGTGGGAAAACATTACAGCTACCAACAGGCAGGAGGAATGAAGTCTCCAGAATTCAAATAAAAAGCCACTAACTAGAGCCCTCAATGAGGATAGTAACTGAAGGCTTCTCAAGATGGTAAAAACTCACACATGCACTTGTAACCATTTATAATCTGCTCTTAAACAAGTGGCTACTATGATAACACCAATGACTTGCCTAAGGTCACAAAGCTAGTGAACAGCACTGCTGGGATCTGAAGCCACATGTGGCTTCCCACACCCTGCTATGCAGGCCCAGCACCTTGGACGGCTCTGGATAGAAGGAAATTCTTACCTCTCGTTGTGGCTGATGGCTGCCACCATCAGTGCTGTCCAGCCAAGTTTGTGCCTTGCATTGACATCTGCACCTTCTGATAACAGCCTGGCAAGAGACAGAAGATATTTTCAGTGTGTGGCTTACAATGAACAGGAGTACACTGTAAAATTCCCCCCAAAAAATACAGGGCACACAGTGCAAGGCCAGGCCGGACAACATAGTGAGGATCTACCTGCCTCAGCAGATAAACACAAATATGGAGGCTGAACAAGTCTGGAAACAGAGACCTTTGAGTACTAATCCCCAAGCACAGCCACACCTCAGGTGGTCACTCCTCTCACCTGAGACCTCCCTTGCCCTTCTTCCTAGATCCCCACTGTCACCTGCCCAAGCCATCTGAAAGGACTTTGCCTTCTATGTCTTAATAATGATACTATGATATTCCTACTTCCCCCATCCAAGAACCTCTCAGTCCCTTTGCAGCCTAAAGTTCTGCCCTCAAGCCATGTGATATTGGTGCCCACATCCTCTCCCTTAAAAGACCTGACAGACCTAGGCTTGTCTCCATAGTTCCTTGTTTACAAAAGGAACATTGCTCAACTGTATTTATTTTATCACGGCTGTTTGGAAATACAAATCCTTCAACCCAAAGAAAGTAGGAAAGAAGATCAAAAATGCTAAGTTAGGTTCCCACTACAGCCCACACAGAACTACTGGGACATAGGTGTCAGATGCTGAGTACACAGGAGTCCAGACCAGAGACTGTCAAGCAAACCAACAAATCCAAGGTCTGAAGCACATCACTGTAAATCTGAATCCTGGTCCTGGTCCACATAACAGGGCAGACAGACAGGCTGAACAAAGCCATGTCTTACTTAGCACCTCTGAGAGCATGGACTTCCCTCTTGGATTTTCAAGTTCCTGAGTTTATTTACTCTTCATAAGCTTAAAGAGCAGATAGTAATCTCTTTTAATGGATGAGGAAACAGGCTTAGCAAGGGAAACTGACTTGTGAAGGGGTCATACAGCAGGCTGATAACAATCTACAGATGGACTCTCCTCACCTCATCTCGTCAGCCTACCCCCAGACAGTACCTCTCTTCATATAACACAAAAGGAAAAGACAGAAACTGATTTCATTCAGGCAATGACATGGTCCTGTGCTAGATTCTGTATGTGGGCAAGAAGATATGGGGTCTGCTCTTAAAAGGAGGATTCAGGACAGCAGGATATCAAAGACCATGGTGCCAAAAATAGAAGACAAAGTCAAGAATTCAATTCAGCCAGACATGGTGGCTCCATCCTATAATCCTCAGGACCAGGCAGGATGAGCACCACTGAGTTTAAGGTCAGTTGGACTACACAATGAATTTTAGGGCAGCCTAAAAAGTAGCAAGACCTTGTCTAAACATGCATGCATGTAACCCCACAAAACGGTCCATCCACTAGGCAGATGTCCATACTAGGAAAGGGCAAAGGATTTTCTCCATCTTGTCTGGATCTTCTATCCTATCTGCACTAAAGTTTCCTTCAGAATCACAGAAAGGACCAGAACTTCATCTATTATTCTACTTCAGATACATCTACTTCAGAGCTAAATAATACCACAAAGTTTGTGCAAAAGCAGATTATTTTCCCCCACAGAAAACTCTTTATACCTAGGGTTCTTACCTTCTTTAACATCCACAGTCAAGAAAGGGAGACCACGAAAACAGGGGACCAGAACAATTCATCATAGTCTTCCCTACCCTCTCCCAGGGATACCCAGCTAGCTACCAAAAACAATGGTCAAAGGACACCCTCTCCATGTTTTCTGGAACCTATGAAACCATTTTCTTGGGAACGGAACTTGTGTGGGTCACAGGGCATGCATGCATGTATATGGTGGGGAACAACAGGGTCAGTATCCTTAGGATAATCTTGTTCTATTGACCTTTATACTAGCAGGACGGGGGCTCTGCGCATGCCTTTTCTTGGAACGCTTTGCAATGCAAGACTTCTTATTTTTGTTTTGAAACAACAGAGTTGACTACGTTACTGGATCAGCCTTGAACTTCCTGAGCAGTTCAGCTGGCCCTGACTCGTGACCCTCCTGTACAGCTCCTTGGGGGCTGGGATTACAGATCTAAGAAGTGCAAAGGATATATTGCTGTTTTTAACTTCTGATAATGAACAATTTGAACTATTTACATATATGGGGTTGTTTTTTCTGCAAAGATTTATTTATTTATTTATTTATTTATTTATTTATTTATTTATTGTTAGTTTTGAGGGGGGGACCTCTTGTAAGGCTAGTTCATCATTGTAGTGCATACCTTTCATTGGGAGACTGAGGCACTAGAATTGCTGCAAGTTCAAGGCCAGCCTGAAATATACAATAAAACTTTGTCTCAAACAATAGCAGAAGTCAGCAGCCCTGACTAGTGCAAGGCCAAGCTCTGCACTTACTCTCCCGACACCCTAAGCAGCCACTGCAGGCCTGCACTGAGCTTCAGTGATGTCAGTGAGGACCGCACGCTGCCACTTCCATATACACACACATATCAGGGACGGGCTCTGAAGCCCGGGTCAGCCCCCGGAGGAGGAGACCCGTGGTGTTCTCCAGGGAGAGCAGCTCTCCATGACTGAGCGACTGAGCTCAGGTTGTAATGGAAGACAGCAAGGATCAGGCTATGAAGGAGAGAGAGGATGCTAACCCCTCTCATGCAAGGTGGCTGGCAGAACTGAGAGACATAGCATACCTGTGGGGCTTTCTGTATAGAGTGATGTATCTGGTAAACTGAGGAAGAACCAGAGCTAACCTCACCAGCACCACAGCAAACCCAACCCCAACCGCTGAGTCGGGGATGGGGAGGGCACGGGTCCCCTCTGCTTTACCTCAGTACAGAGCATCCCTCAAAGTTAGGACTTCACAACCAGATCTCCCTATTCCATTTTGTGGCTTTTTGTCAAGTGAATGCCCAGCAGGCACTCATTTCAAAGTCCTGAGCCAGCAGGGCGTGGGTGGGGCGGGGCGGGGCGGGGACTGCCTGCTGAGAGTGGCTGAAAGGGCCTCCAAGGCCGAGAAAGCCACCCTTGCTCCCCCTGGTGATTTTCACCAATGGACAAAATGCGGCAAGTGAATTAATCTCTTTTAAAAAGAGCAATGCTTGTGACAGAGCACAGTGTCTCCGAAAAGGTTAGGATTCCATCATCCCCGAGATGATGAGTAGAAAGCTTAATGCAGGCTGCCAGTCAGGGCAGAGCAGCCGGGCTGCATGGGGAGAGGGTGGGCACAGCAGGCTTTCCTGGGCTCAAACTTGTGGTCAGCTCTCCCTAATGAACTAACTCTCCTGCTTGGTGGGTGAGACTAACAGGGGATGGCTCAGGGTAGCAGACAGGAGAACAGAGCAGACAACTAGAGTCAAATCCCAGCTCTTGCACAACTCCCAGGGTATAAGGCAGAAAAGATCTCAGTTCAAACACACCACTGCCAGCTACTTACTGAGGGATGAGCCATGGATAAATGCATGACTTGGCTTTTCTGCTCCCTCCCACAACAGCTCCTGCTCTCTGTTTCTGTTAGTGAAAGGACAAGACCTGGGTATGGTGGTACATGCGAGCACTCAGAAGGCTGGAGCAGGAGGATCACAATGAATCAAGGTCAACCAGAGTTATGTAAGAGAACCTTGTCTCCCAGAACCCGCCCCTCCCCTAGCCTCATCACTGCATATCTGCATATCACACACAGGGGTGTCAAGAGATGATACACATCAAATAAGTCAAGCCAGCTAAGGTACTTAGTATATACTAAAGCACTGTGAAAACAGCAGTGCTTGTGCTATTAGCATCATTGGCCATTTTACACTAGTGATGGGAGGAGAGGGCAAGGGGAAATGGTACAGTGGGTAAGGGTCTCTTGCCACCACACCTGATGTCCTGAGTAAGTCAGGATGGCATAAATAATATAGCAATTATCCCAACGTATCTGTGGACAGAAAATAAACTGCCACTGGGTGGGCAGTGGTGGCCCATGCCTTTAATCCCATTACTTAAGAGACACGGGCAGGCTGATCTCTGAGTCAAGGCCGGCCTGGTCTCAGAGCCAGTTCTAGGACAGCCAGTACTACACAGAGAAACCCTGTCTCAAAAAGCAACCAAATAGACAAAAAGAAAATAAACATCTTAAAAACCGCAGGCGAGGGAGGACAGTCAGTAGCAGAGCCTAAGAGCAAAGAAGGAAAAAAAAGTTTTCTCTAGTAACCAGGGGTGTGCGAGGCCAGCGGGCCAGAGGTGGCGGGGAGACACCTCTCTTCTGGGGAGAGCAGAAGGGCAGCAGGCTTCACTCTGCTCTGAGCACTTCCTTGCAGCTGCAAGTTCTATTGTTTTCACAACAGTGATCACAGCATTGCTCATTTTTTCTTAACCGTTTTCAAGTTTCATCTTCTAAGATTTCCCAAAATGGTCTGCTTCTTTCCCAGTCCCCTCTGCTAATCTGTATTAAAACAGTTAACATTTGGCTGTTTTGTCTAACTTCTTCAGTTACCAGTATCTTCCAGAAATGACCTGTTTTCATCTGCCCCACCTCCCATCCCATTCCTGCCCTGACAGTTGGCATATGGGAGTTGTCAGGATTGAGTCTCTACGGCACCTGCAAACACCAATCTGCCACCAATAGTTTTCTGTCTTGTGGCAGAAAACCTACAGCAACAGTCTTTTCCAAAGTATGTAGGCTCCTGTGTATAAATATGTTCGAGGCAACTCAGATCAGGAGTGGGGACTTGGCCTGGAGGGCTGATGGTCATGGGTTCTAATCATAGCTGTCAGGTATGAATACTTGATGTATTGCTCGGGGTAAATCTACCTCTATGGGCCTTATTTTTCTCTGCAATCCCTATTACTTTTAAACATTATCATTTTAAATATGTGTAGCATCTGGAGCTGGAGAGATGGCTCAGCTGTTAAGAGCATGAGTTATCCTTGCAGAGGACCTGGGTTTGGTTCCCAGAACCTATGTAGTGACTCCCAACCACCTGTTAACTTCAGTTCTAGGGGATTCAGTATCTATTTCTGACCTCCAGAAGAAACACACACACACACACACACACACACACACACGGTGTACATATACACACACAGGCAAAACAATCACATAATAAAGATAATTAGGCCTAAATTATATAAAAAAAATACATATAGCACCAAAATGAAAACTGAGAAATAGATTCCTAGCAGACCTGACAGTAAGACATCCAAAAAGATAATCTTAGGCTTGGGAGATTGCAGAAAGGAAGAAGTCCTAGGCAGGCAGATGCACATTTAAGTCATTCAGACTAACTAGCTCAGCTCAGGGAAAGAAAGAAAATACCACTTCACTTTTCTTCCTTTTTCTTTATGACCAATCAATACAAAGCGGCCAGAGGACTTCAATCATGTATTGTTCCAACTGATTTCCGGATCCTTTGCAGGAACTTGCCCTCAGCTGCAACCAGGGAGGGGCTGAGGAGTGGGGAGCCCTGTCCCACCTGCATCAGAGGCCTGGAAGCACTGAGCCATGCAGACCCAATCATGATCACTATCTGGGCAACAGGACCCTGGCTGGAGCCGCCCAGAAGGCCCTGTTTACAGTAATAACAGCACCAGGCCCTCTGTCTGAGCAGAGACAAGGTGCCTAGGGCTAGAATCCCCAGGCAGCCTCCATCTGTGCCTTATCTACCAGCCAGCCAGGGACAGGGGGTAGGGGGAGGACAGCAAAGGCTGCTTGTTCTTAGACCCCAGTCTGGGCCTACAGATTTCAAGGTAAAGGCCTACATTATTTCTGGCTGCACAGGCACAGAGCCCCTTTGGCCTCTTTTGCACTGCCTATTTAAATTGAGCATCAGCCTCTTAGGCTCAGGCTCCCTCCTCAAGGAAGCCTTCCAGGTGCCTTTGTTTCCACTCTTACCCCTGCAGCCTCAGAAGAGCAGGAGAGCAAAGAGAGGAGAGACTATACATGCACAGCACCCACAGCTTGATGCATGAGGGGAGAGACTGTACAAGCACAGCACCCACAGCTTGATGCATGAGGGGAGAGACTGTACAAGCACAGCACCCACAGCTTGATGCATGAGGGGAGAGACTGTGCATGCACAGCACCCACAGCTCGATGCATGAGAGGAGAGACTGTACATGCACAGCACCCACAGCTTGATGCATGAGGGGAGAGACTGTGCATGCACAGCACCCACAGCTCGATGCATGAGAGGAGAGACTATACATGCATAGCACCCACAGCTCGATGCATGAGGGGAGAGACTGTAAATGCACAGCACCCACAGCTCGATGTATGAGAGGAGAGACTGTACATGCACAGCACCCACAGCTTGATGCATGAGGGGAGAGACTGTGCATGCACAGCACCCACAGCTTGATGCATGAGGGGAGAGACTGTGCATGCACAGCACCCACAGCTCGATGCATGAGAGGAGAGACTATACATGCATAGCACCCACAGCTCGATGCATGAGGGGAGAGACTGTACATGCACAGCACCCACAGCTCGATGCATGAGAGGAGAGACTGTACAAGCACAGCACCCACAGCTTGATGCATGAGAGGAGAGACTCTGCATGCACAGCACCCACAGCTTGATGCATGAGGGGAGAGACTGTACATGCACAGCACCCACAGCTCGATGCATGAGGGGAGAGACTGTACATGCACAGCACCCACAGCTCGATGTATGAGAGGAGAGACTGTACATGCACAGCACCCACAGCTCGATGCATGAGGGGAGAGACTGTACAAGCACAGCACCCACAGCTCGATGTATGAGGGGAGAGACTGTACATGAACAGCACCCACAGCTCGATTCATGAGGGGAGAGACTGTACAAGCACAGCACCCACAGCTCGATTCATGAGAGGAGAGACTGTACAAGCACAGCACCCACAGCTCGATGCATGAGGGGAGAGACTGTACATGCACAGCACCCACAGCTTGATGCATGAGAGGAGAGACTGTACATGCACAGTACCCACAGCTCAATGCATGAGAGGAGAGACTGTACATGCACAGCACCCACAGCTCGATGCATGAGAGGAGAGACTGTACATGCACAGCACCCACAGCTCGATGCATGAGTCTGCACACCTCATCCTGAGCCTGGCTTCTGCAGCTGGTTTCAGTGTTTTGGAAGGTAATGACTGCCCTGCAGGATCAACAGGCCAATCTTTAAACACACAGATGAACAGCTTCACCAAGCCTCTCTGGGAAAGGACTGAAGCAGACAGGAGCCTGTCCGCCTCTGTCCGGCCGTGTGCCCACGGACAGGTCCAACTAACTTCTCGAACCTCCCTCGTCTCACCTCATCCGCCTGCCAGAACCTAACAAGAGCAGTCATATGCCCACAGGAGGTGACATTGTGCATAATGCTTTGCAATGGTAGCTGTTGCTACTCTATCTGTTCAGTGGTAAAGACGAATGGTGAAGGACTTATCTGCAACCTAAGCAACACTTAGGGCTGGTCTAACTAAAGCCCAATGCTGGGTGGCCATTCTTTGTCCTATTCTTTACAGACACCTGTTATGTATTAATGTGTAGACTGCTATTTTTAAATTGTTAAACTTAGAAACCAGTTACAAAAATAACACACATACACACAAAAAAAACAACAACAAAAAAAGCAAAACAAAAAACCTTCACAGGTCCTTAACATGGACCTACTTTAAACTTTGATTAATTTGGTTCCTATTTCTAATACATTTTACTTGCCCATATGAGAATTAATTTCAGACATGATGCCCCTTATTGCCAAATACTTTGGCATATACTTCCTAGTGCAAGGACAGACTTCTACAGAACCACCAGCCATAATGGTCAAAGCCTCAATGTGGCAAATATTCAATCAAGAAAATAGAAAAGAAATTCAGAAACTAAAAATCTCCTGTATCTATACTGAACATATACAGACATTTTTGTTGTCATTATTTCTAAAAAATAAAACAGAGTATACCAACCCAGAGATAATTTAAGTATATAAGAATATATATGTAGGCTTTATGGAAATACTATGACATAACATATAAAAGGCTTAAGCTGGGTGGTGGTGGTGGCGGCAGCAGTGGTAGCAGCGGCAGCAGCAGCAGCAGCAGCAGCAGCAGCAGCAGCAGCGCATGCCTTTAATCCCAGCACTTGGGAGGCAGAGGCAGAGGCAGGTGGATTTCTGAGTTCGAGGCCAGCCTGGTCTACAGAGTAAGTTCCAGGATAGTCAGGGCTATACAGAGAAACCCTGTCTCGGAAAACCAAAAAAAGGGCTGGAGAGATGGCTCAGCAGTTAAGAGCACTGACTGTTCTTCTGAAGGTCCTGAGTTCAAATCCCAGCAACCACATGGTAGCTCACAACCATCCATAAAGAGATCTGACACCCCCTTCTGGTGTGTCTGAAGACAGCTACAGTGTACTTAGATATAATAATAAATAAAATCTTAAAAAAAAAACATATAAAAGGCTTGAGCATGGAGGATCCTGACCCACTGATAGCACAGGATGAGCGTTCTACCTTCCGGTCTACCTATGTTCAAACGTCTCCGGTTATCTAACAGTTTTCACAGCATTCGAGCACTGTGATCCAGATGTAAGCAGAATCAATAAAGAGATCAAACACTGTGTGTCTCCACTTCATCTAGAACAGTTCCTCAACCTTTCTGTGATCTTCGTGTTATTGGCATGTTTTGCCTGTAAGGCCAGTTTCTGTGTCTCCCTTTCAGCTCTTCCTGAGGACCGGCGATTCCAGGGCTGAGTGGGTACTGACCCAGACCTCCGAGGCAGCAGCTGGATAAACACGTACTTGACAAGCAAGAACCCTGGAGGCCAGTGCCATGTGAGCCATGGTCAGGGCAGCAAGGCAACAGGAATGACTTTATGGGTGCAGTTTTTCTGTTAGAAAGGAAAGGCAGAAGCCCGGATTCCTCTAATAATCTGCTGGGATCCCCTAAAGCAAACACTGCTGCATCCCCAGGGAGCTGTGCCTGGCTGAGACTGGGTGAAACACGAACATACAAGTAAAGGCAAAGCAACCCAGGACACTGCCATGTGGGCACCTAGGCCCCGGCTACGGCCTGTCCCAGCTGCCTTCCTGACTGCTTGTCCGGGCAGCTGAGGTGTGGGAAAGAGCTATGGGCGCCACCTAGTGGCCCCGAAGCAGGACTCTAGGCTGCAGCAGAGGGCAGCTGGGTGCTGTGCCCTTGTCACAATTAGCAGTAAGAAACAGTAGTGGACCCAATTCCTCAAACTCACTGACAACCACACAACCACTGTATATGTGACCCATATGTGGGTCTACGTGAGATTTCCAGTGAGGAATAGACTGGGTAAAGCTAACCAGAATACCTGTGGGTTCTGTGGGTGGGCCCACAGGGGGCAAAACACAAAACAGTTCTCAAAAGCCATCTGTACTGGGGACCGAGGGATGCAATGGGCCAGTCACAGACCTTGTCCACACAGAGAGCACTCAGTTTGAGCTTGGAGAAGCATAATGGACCAAGTCCCTTCACCCCCAAAATGCATTATCATGGCCTTTGAGATGTTTGTACAGGAAAGCAATAACATGTGGGCTCTTCATATCTGTCTGGCAAACTCTTGAATGAAGTTTTTGTTTTCTCAGTACTGGAGACTGAACTCTGGGCCTCTGCATGCCCAGTAAGCACACTCTCTACCGCTGAGCTACAGCATAACATGACTTTCCTCCTCCTCCTCCTTTGTAAGTGTGTGTTTGTCTGAGTTTATGAGCATACAGGATGTACAGCTGCCTGATGTGGGTGCTGAGAGCTAGAAGACTCGGGTCCTTTACAAAGTATTAACCCTCAACTGTTGAGTCATCTTGACTCCAGCCACCTCTCAACATCCTCCCCACTCTTTTATTTTTTTATTATTTATTTATGTATTTATTTTTTTGAGACAGGGTTTCTCTGTTCAGTCCTGGCTGTCCTAAAATGTATTCTCCAGACCAGGGTGACCTCGAATTCAGAGATCTGCCTGCCTGTGCCTCTGCCTCCTGAATGCTGGAATTAAAGGTGTGTATGTCACCACCATCCAACCCTCCCAATGGTTTTTAACTTTTGAAAAGTTGCCCAAGCTGCCTATGAACTCATCCTGTAGTTCAGGCAGGCCTTGAACTTGTAGTCCTCCTGCCTCAGTGTCCTGGTGGAGTTCAATGGCTCATCCCGTGGCTGACTGCTGTGCCTTAAGTACTTGGCATTTATGATCTTCTCTGATGCCAAGAATTAGACAGGAAAGCTCATCTCACTCCGGACTTCAGATTCCATGGTAATAGGCGCGTCTGCCTAGAATTGTAGCCCTACTCATTCCGCGCTTCCCACAGCACACAGCCCGTGCTTTCTGCACTCAGCACTGGGCAGCATACCCTAGTTCTCTGATAGGAGTAAGGCTGACAGACAATGATAAAGAAAAAGCCTCCAAGGAGCAAGTGATCTAAAGGTTTGTTCCGTTAGAGGCTTCTCCCCTTGTGGGAGGGAGGGAGGGAGGGAGGGAGGGAGGGGGAGGGAGAGAAAGAGAGAGAGAGAGAGAGAGAGAGAGAGAAAGAGAGAGAGAGACTCTTCTAGTCGCAGCATAAGGACACCTGCAGACCACCTTATCTCCACAGCAATCTCCCCACAACCACGAGCTTCACACACCTATAAGCAGTGTCTTCAGTGGCTGTGTCTTTGCTCCAAACCAAACACACAGATGCAATCAAACATTTACAAAGTGCAAGCAGTCCTGATCCTCAGCCTGATCAAAGCTTAACGGACTGTAGGAATACAATGAGACAGACAAGAAAGCTAATGTAGGCTCTGGCCATAATAACAGAAGCACAACACCTCTACCAAGGGTGTGCGTGACTGACTGCCTTGTCCCCATAACAGTAACGCCACATTGGAATTCAGAGAGAACAGCGAAAGTTCATGTCCTTTTCATCACAAAATGGCCAGGATATAACAACCTGAAGCCACAGCTTAGGGAGCCAGACTTGGGTAGAGGGCCATGGACTCCAGTTGTTTATTTCCTAGTAGCACGATCTCATCGTTTAAAGAGTGAACAAAGAGAGAGCGAGCGCTCAGCGAATAGTTCTAGAGGACAGAGCTAGGACCACAGGGAAGCTCAAGCAGGTTGTGGCAACCTGCTGTGTCAAGTGTTATGGAAACTCCACCCTTTTCATCATGTAAATAGTTACTTTGGGAAAGATTATCCAAAAAACAGATTAATGCAGTTTGAAAAAAATTTAAAGGACAAGTTGGCCTTGTTCATAATAACAGAAATGTTGATCATTTTCACAATGTGAAGACATGGTTGTCAACTGATGGATGGATTAATCAAAATGTGTTTATATGGAATGTTACTCGGCTTGAAGTATTGGCAATGCCACACACATGTGAATCTTGGAAAGTGTCCAGAATGGGCGAATCCACAGACAGGAACCAGACTAGTGACTGCCAGAGGCCTGGGGTAGAAGGATGAAAATGACTCCTAATGAGGCGGGGTGGCAGTGGGGCAGGGGCATGAAATGCTCTAGAGTCAGACGTTAATTGCACTAGCTTATAAATGTATTAAAAGCCACGAAGTTTACATGTGAAAAGGGTGAATTTTCTGATAGTTATATTTTAAAAGGAGAGGGAGAAAGACTGGGTGTATGAGTCAATGCTTGTTTACTCAAAATCTACTTCTCCATCAGGAGCAGAGTACCTGAGACTTAAGGGCAGAGTAAACCTGCCTAAAACCCTAGCAAGCCAAAGATTTGTGACTGAGCACTCAGCCTCAGCCTCTGCCTCAGCGGAGATTGTTGTATCCTAAGCCCTATTCCCCGGGAATTCCAGGGGCCTCTCAATTGTACTTTAAAACCGGCCCCTGCCCACTGTCCATCTGTGAAGGTCGGTCAAACACACAGCCTTCTCAGGAGGCCAGGGTGCTAACCACAAACAAAAGACCATTGAGATGGAAGTTTCAGTCCAGCTTCAGAAGAGATTCTTATGCAGGCTGGCAGGGTCTCCCATCCACATGAATGGAGCCTCCTGGAGACCAGTTAGCTGGCCCAGCTGCTGCCCAGGGCTGGGCTCTCCTACTGGGGAGTCTTTGGAGAATAAACAGTATTTTAATCAACTAATCAATCAACAGGCCAGACTATCTCTGCTCCTTCGGAGTACTTGGACAGCCACATGTGACTTGTTAAGGTGGGGGCAAGAGAAGTAGGTACCATCTAGCATAATCAGAAAGAGTTCACAGCCAGGTGAAGAGAAACTAGCAAAGCAACTGGAGAAAAAAAGGAGATGAAGTCACTTAGCCTTTAAGATCCAATATCACTTGGTAAGAAAGAAACGAGCACTCAGTATGAGCTGCTGGGAAAAGCACAGGCTGTGGATGGACGCGGGCCTCAGTGTAAGCATGCGTGGACACTGGCTGTGAGGCCACCAGAAGGAACCAAGCCTGTCTAAGCACTGAGTTTTCTTACCTGGAAGCGTACTTAACAGTCTATTCTGTAACACAGTGGTAAGACACACACAGTGTTTACTGTCTGCCTGCCACAGTATTCACAGGCAAAGAACATCAGCCCTGTTATCAGCCAGGGTGAGCTTTCTGGAGGAGGAGCTTGTGGGCAAGGGAGGCGGGGCAGGCTCTAGACAGGTAAAACTAGAGAGTGCTGCAAAGCTTGGGGCGGCTTCTTAGGAACCTGTGGATGCCCAGCAAACCTGGCAGATATGTCTTTTTAGCCAACTTCCCAAGATGAAATGGGACCCAGGCCAGCCTCTTTCTGGCTTCCGGCCTCACTGGTAGCTAAGTAGGAGGGTTATGAGCAGCTTTGAGAGATTTACTTAAGCAGCCTGAACATCTGTGTCATTATTTGTAAAGTGGGCTGTTGTTATTGGAAAGGTTGTGACATCTTAAGGTCACACAGCTGGTTAGTAACTATGACAAAAGTACTTCTAGGCCTTCTAATTCTGGAACATGTACATTCTTTCTGTAACAGTATGTTGCCTTTCAAAGTCCCAGCATTCAGGACACCTGTGAAGGTGATGTTCAAAAACCTGGACTCCTCAGGAAGCACAAAGTAGCAAATCACAGAAAGTGGTACTGTTCAGGCTTTGACCTCCACTGGCCGGAGATAAAGAGCATGTTTTAATCCACTGCAAGCTCAAAGACATTTACATATTCACTGATTAAAAGAGCTGGATGTTTTGGTTGCTCTGGTGCCATCATTAATATCTTCCCATCCAGCCAAAAACGATACAATGATCGATAAACAGCCAGTCTCTCTGAGGCCCAGAGACAGCCAAATGCGTTTACCAGGCAGGTCTTCTGTTAATTAGATAAAATCCCCAGATCAATTCGTACAGCATTCACCTATGCTGTAGCTAAACACATTTGGGACACCTCGATCCCTGCACACAGACAGCAAGTGCCTCAAGGTGGAGCACCAGGGGACAAGAGCCACACCAGACAGACCATCAGCGCAAAGTCAGAATAAATGTGTTTACTCCTCAACAAAGCCCAACCTGTTTTTCTTTCCTGAACTGTACATTTTTTCCCCAAAGCCATCTAATAGACCAGCTTAATCCTTTATTTTCTAAAACCATCAACCAGAAACCAAAACAGCATGTTAAAAGAGTTTCCAGATAACTGATAAATCTAGCATGCTTACTGATTAATTAGAGACAAGGTCTCATTGTATATACAGCTTTGGCTGGCCTGGAGTGCTATATAAATCAGGCTGGCCTTGAACTCAGAGATCTGCCTGCCTCTTCACCCAAGTGTAGGCAATTACAGGCATGTGTACATCTGGCTAAATCCAGCAAGCATGTCTAAAACAAACCTCCTGGGTGGGAAAGATGAATTAAGATCCATTTGCTGCTCTTGAGTTCAGTTCCCAGAACCAGCACTAGGTGGTTCATGATTGTCTGTGCTCCAGCTCCAGGGGATCCAACACTGACTTCCACCATTCACATACACACTTACCCATAATTAGAATTCATAAAAATAAGCCTTTAAATACATGCCTTTAATCTCAGCACTTTAGGAGGCAGAGCCAGGTGGATCTCTGTGAGTTCGAGGCCAGCCTGGTCTATATGTTGAGTTCCAGGACAGCCAGAGGTACATAGTAAGACCCCGTCTCAAACAAAACAGATTTCAATCTTTTTTTTTGTGGCTCAACTCTTCCAAACATTCATTTCACATGGCAATAGCACCTGTTCAGGAGCTCCAGCCACAAAATAGAAATTCACTAACATTTCCTTTCTGAAACTAAACACAGGCAGTCCCACTCATCACTGGCATTATCTGTTGACTATTTACTATGTGTCAGACTCGGAATCAGCCATGAGCACTAGTCCAGCTAGTCCAGCTAACTGCCCTCATCTGAGCTATTAACATCTTAGCCCCGCCCCATACACACCATCCCATCTGTTTGGACTCTTCCAGTTGTTTTTCTTTTTTCTTTTCTTTTCTTTTTCTTTTCTTCTTTCTTTTCTTCTCAGAAGCAGGGATTGAACACAGCTTTACCAAAACTAGACAAGTGTTCTACCAATGACTGTGTACAAGTTATAGCTACGTTTCAGCCTGTTTTCCACCAAGCAGCTAATCTTTTTTTTTTTTTTTTAAATCTACAAATCTGTTAATTTTTGCCTTTTATACACACGCTGGCTTTGAGCAGCCACAGACCCAGCGTGGACGGTCCCCCCTTAAGCTACTCAGCATTGTTTCCTAGCACCTATCCTTGCTCTCTAGAGCCCAGTTTCTCCCTCCCAATGCAGGGTCACACCATCATAGCCCGGGTTGGCCTCAAATTCACCAACCTCCCTCTTTAGAGTTCTGGGAGTTCGCATGGATAACAGCCATACCCACAGCTGCACATCTTCTTCATCAAAGGAAAGGGTCACGACCGCTCAGGGGTCCCCGTGCCAAGCAAGTAACCCAGCAAATGGCAGCACTCAGAAAATGTTTGTCGAATGGACACATGATCTGCGCAAAGAAGGGACACCCAGCCATGAGCGGGGCCTGACTGGACTGAGGAAGGACCACACTGGGTAGCAGTAACAGAGGTCCAGTTCTCAGTCACATGAAGAGAAAAGAGCAGGCAGGAGGTTGTCTATCCGCAGCGTGATCTGAAGGAAATGGGATCTACAGTGGAGGGCAGAGGTCTCCCAGTGCTGTCCTGAGTCTGTAGGCTCCTGAGTCCGTAGCCTAATAGGCCCCACGTGGCTCTGCCTGAGCCCAAACATATGTGCTGCAGTCTGTCCAATACCCCGTCTTTTTTGAGTGGCTTAGTGCAGAAGCCAGGCTGGGCTGAGGTGGGGAGTCACCTGCTCTCATGGCTGCCAAGCAGGGCAGGGGCCAGCCTCCCAGCTGGAGCACGAGTGTGAGCTGTGAGCTTGTGAAGTTTAAGCACTTCAAGGCAAAAGAAGGAAATGGCTGCTGCACAGGGAAGTGGGAGGAAAGGGGGAAGAACTCAGCTTTCCCAGGCAGCAGCGGGACACTGGGGTGGGCTCTGGACTGCCTGCTTCTGTTGTATTCAAGTCACACTGTATCTGGGGATAGTGAGAGAGAGCTGCAGACCCTGCCTGCCCTGGTCCCTGGGAAGGCATACAATCCGGTGACTCACAAACTTCTTTTGTTGTTTTGCAGTTCTGTGTGTTTATTTTTGTTTTGTTGGAAGATAGTTGTGCTGATCTCTAACTCATTGAGTAGCATAGGCTGGCCTTGAACTGGAGACCTTTTTGCTTCATCCTGTGTGCTAGGATTACAGGTTTGAGCTAGTATGATCAGGCCAAACTCCTTAATAGAAAAAATACTCTGGAATCAGTGAGCTGGCTCAGCAGGTAAAAGTGACTACCACTAAGTTTGAGGACCTGAGTTCAAATCCCAGGACCCACACACTGAAGGAAAGAACTAATTTCCTTTGGTGATCCTCTAACATCCACATAATATACGCTACAGCACTGGTATACCCAAACACATGGACACAAAGTTAATAAAACGTAAAAAGGATAGTATGTGGCAAATGGTGATCCTGGCTTGTCTTTTGGCCAAGCAGCCACCCCAGATGCTCATAAAGCAATAAGCAGTGCCATCACTAGGACCACGGTCCAGGGCTGCTGAGCTGCAGTCTGTGAGACTGAGCTGAGCCTCACTGGCTCACACTAAGGAGTCACTAGCCTTCCTGAGCGGCTGACTGCATTCTTGACATTTAACCCAATTTCTCTGAACTGACCTCCACTTTCTCTTTCAGAAGATCATCAGCCTCTCCCCCGCCACAGGAAAGGAGACAGTCAGAGGACAGGAGAGACAAGGCAGCCAGGAGTCAGCAAAAGGCTCAAAGGGGCAGCATTTCTACTGAGCCTCGAAGACTGGTCCAAGGGAAGCAGTCAGCAGTGACTGGGCACAGAGCGCAGCGGGGCTGAGGCGGAGGGTCCGCAGCCTGACCCAGGGCACAGATGCGGTGAAGCTCCCTCCTTAAGCATCAGCCCTTCCCTACCCTGAGTCTCCTGGGATTCTGGACGGAAGACAGGAGCTAGAAGGCAAGGCACAGGAACGACAGAGTCCCAAGATGGCAAGGGTGTGTAATACACTCATCAGTATGTGGAGCCTTATTCACTAACCATACCAACTATACACGTGGCAAAATAACTGTAAACTGATGTCGGGAAGACTGAGACTAGAATTCTGTCTTGCTACAAACAGGATCACGTAAAGAGCAGTGTGTGGCATCAGTGGAATCAAAGGTTTACACAGAAAAACTGAACAAAACTCAAGACCATTTCCTTCCAGGAGGATGTAGGCTCTCCGCTCCTGTTCCAGGCTAGCCTGTCAGCAGGAGACCTACAGCTGGGAGATCACATATCTGTCTCCTTGAGGCCAGAGCCAAGCCATCTCCATCACGCCTCTACCATCTGCAGGGCCCAGATGAGACCATCCCTTTACTCTTTGTTGTTTTCTTCTGTTGCTGCTGTTTGTTGAGACAAGTTTTCACTACGTGTAGCTTTGGCCAGCCTGGAACTGCCTATGAAGATATGGCTAGCCTGCAAAGAGCCTGCCTAACTCTGCTGGGCTTAAAAGTGCACACTACCACATAGAGCTACTTGTTCCTTCCTAAGAACTGCTTCCAGTGAGGAGCGAAGGGCATTCCAAGCAATGAAGGCCTTCCTCAGCCTGGTCTCTTCCCGAGAGAGCCTCTCAAAAGACTACCTACAGGTCTCCCCACTTATTCCCGCTCCATC
This sequence comes from Apodemus sylvaticus, assembly GCF_947179515.1. Classification (NCBI taxonomy): domain Eukaryota; kingdom Metazoa; phylum Chordata; class Mammalia; order Rodentia; family Muridae; genus Apodemus; species Apodemus sylvaticus. The sequence goes on from NC_067472.1 coordinate 104,169,312, forward strand.
TACTTAAACAGCCTTACCTGGCTCAGTCCTCTCCTCAAAAGCCTCCTAAACCCTATCTATCTACTGCTCATAGAAGAGCACCCAAAACCCAGGGCAGGCCAGGGGAATCCCCATCTCAAGCCATCCTCACCCCTTCCTCACACCCTGCCTACCTCCACCCACATTACCAGCCTCCCGCTGTGCCCCGCTTATCCCACCCAGCTCTGGGGGATGGCATGAGAAGGGGGCTGAGGAGAGTCTGTGTCTCACCCAACTGCTTCCTTACGGGGTGTGTGCTCTGAATAGGAATGGCCCCATGGACTCATGTGTTGAATGCTTGACCCCTAGGGAATGGGACTCCTAGGAGGTGTGGCCTCGTTGGCAGAAATGTGTCACTGTAGGGGTGGGCTTTGAAGTCTCAGAAGCTCAAATTGTTCCCTGAGGATCAAGATATAGAACTCTTAGCTCCTTCTCCAGCACAATGTCCCCTGCCATGACTACAGTGGATTAAACCTCTTTAATTAGTCATCCCTAATTAAATGTTTTTCTTTATAAGAGTTGCTGTGGTCTTGATGCCTCTTCACAGTAGAGCCCTAAGACATAGGGTAATGGAGATGCTAATAGAAGGGGATAAGGAGGGGCAGAAAGGCCAACTAAGAACTGGGGCACACTTGAAAAGTTCCCACAGATATTACCCATGGTGTGAGATAGTCCCAACAATTCTGAGTCACATAGTAGAAATCCAACCACTTTCTGTACCCCGCTGGCAGGTACTTAGTTGCCATTACAAAAATATGTATTTAGGGACTGGAGAGATGCTTTAACAGTTAAGGACACTGACTGTTCTTCCAGAGGACCCAAGATCAATTCCTAGCACCCACTTGGCAGCTCACAACTATCTGTAACAATTCCTCATCCTCACATGCCTTCAGACAAAACACCAATGCACATAAAAAATAATTAATGCACATTTAAAAAAAAATATGTATTTAGAGCTAGAGAGAAGACTCGGTAGTTAAAGGCACATACTGTTCATCTTCAGGCTCTTCATAGCTACTGTAACTCCAGCACCAGGAAATCTGAGCCTCTTCTGACTTCTGTGGGAACCTGCATATAGGAGTGTACCCTTCTGCTCCTTGACATAGACATACTTTTTAAAAATCTTAAAACAAAACAAAAACAGGTGGTGGTGGTGAGCTCCTTTAATCCCAGCACTCTGGAGGCAGAGGCAGGTGAATCTCTGTGAGTTTGAGGCCAGCCTAGTCTACAGAGTGAGTTCCAGAATAACCAGGGCTACACAGGGAGAAACCCTGCTTTGAAACAAACAAACAAACAAACACACACACACAAGTGCGTGTATTTAATAGGGTGTGTGCATATATATAATCCCAGCACTGGGAAGCAGAGGCAGAAGGAAGGAAAGCAGTGAGTGAGTGTATTTACCGGGTATTATGTGCCTATAATCCCAGCACTTGGGAGCACTTCAGCACAAGGTAGAAAAATTATGAGTTTTTAGACCTATACCTGGACCAAATAGCAATAACTACCTCAAAAACAAAACCAATCCCCCCAAACAAGACAACAAAACTGCCCAAAGACCGAGGCTCAACTGGTAGGGTGGCTTTCCAGCATGCACGAACTCCTAGGTTCGATCCTCAGGACCCTATAAAATTGATCATGGTCGTACACACTTGGAATCACATCATTCAGAAGACAGAGGCAGAAGGACCAGAGTAAAGGTCATCCTTGGCTATGTAGTGTCTCTGAGGCCAACCTAGGTTACTTGAAACCTTGCCTCAAAAAACGAAAACTAAAAAACCTTATACATTTCAGAATTAAAGTCATCAACTTTTGGAGGGGACCAGAGGAAATAGGCTTCAGCTAAGCAAGCCTGCTGCCTACTTTGCAGGGGGCAGGGGTGGACATCGAGAAGCTGCAGACTGGCAGCCTTTGGCAGTTACCAACAGGTGACTCCAGGGTCAGGAAAAGCCAGCTTCTCCTCCTCACTTCCCTGTAATGAGGCTCTAGAAAGCGTGCCCGCGTCTGGGGCACAGAGATGCTGCACGCGGCTGCTGTTATGAATGGCTCTTATAACAACGAGATGACATCTGCGCTTGGTTTTTAAGATGCATCATCACATGTTTATTAAACTGTTGCTCCATCATATTTATTTGGCTACAAAACAACTCCCAGCCCGTACTTCCAAAAGTGGTTTATTAAAAACTAAGCCTCGAACATTAATACTCAAAAGCACCCTTGAGAATCAATAATAATGCTGCAGATAAAATGAAGGAGAATCAAAGCAGTAAGTCTTGGTGGAGCTGTGCTGCCTTTCTACACACACACGTTCTTACATGTTTAAGCATCTGGAGAGGGGAAGGGCTCCCCGGGGCCACGGTGATGACCCCAAACACTGACTGCCTATTAAAATGAGAACATGATACCAAACATGGTTGCCCACACCAGCACTCAGGAGGCTGAAGCAGGGAGATTAAAGTTCAAAGCTAACCTGGGTTACATAACAAAATCTATTCTCAAACAACAACAACAACAACAAAAAACCCAAGCAAAGTGGCCTGGGGCTGGAGAGATGTCCGAGGCCAAAAATACTAGCCGCTTTTACAAAGGGCCTGGGTTTGATTTCCAGCACCCACATGTCACCTCACAATCTGTAACTCCAGATCCAATGCCTTCTTCTGACCTCTAAGAGAACTGCAAGCACATCATGCACAAAAAGTACATGCGGGCTGAGTGCTCATACACATAAAATGAAATAAAATTGCTGGTCATGGTGGCACATGCCTTTAATCCCAGTACTCAGAGGTAGAGGCAGGAGAATCTCTGTAAGTGCAAAACACAGCGAATTCCAGGACAGCCAGGACTACATAGAAACTCTGTCTCAATCAGTCAATCATCAATCAATCAATCTTTTTTAAACAAACAAACAAACAAACAAACAACAAAACAAAACCAAGAATGAGAGCAACCATCAAGTACAATGTGCAAGGCCTATTCAGATCCAACATCCAACAAAGACAAAATATAATCGAGGTAAGAAAAGGGAGGGCCCATGGCCACTTAGATATACTTGAGGGCAGAAGGGAACGAAGACTGCCTCTGAACAGCACCTAACTGATGCTCTGGCCAGGCCCCAGTCTCAGCATCCATCCGAGATGCACACTCTACAATGTTCACAGAACAAGCTCAATGAGGGAGGAGACAGTTTCTGTGCAAAAAGAAGCTTCGCTCCATTCAGAAGCCCAAGAGCACAAAGCGAACCACTGAAGCTGAAGAACTATACAGGCTGCTGCAGCCAAGGCTCCGCACGCCTCAGCCCCGTATGCAGGCATTCTTAGTCACACAGGATCTTTTTGGCACAAAGAGTGTTTAGGAGCTTCCCAAGGATTCCCACCTACACCAGGCCCAGGCAGCAAACATTAATACACGGTCACTTCCATAGAGGAACAAGAACTGGAAGATTCTCAGGCTCCACAGACTCTAAGCCACTGCAACTGAACACTCTGAGGTGTTTGGCAAACTGCCTAAAATGCATAAAGTCTGATGTGGACCAGGGGAGCCTGTGTCTGTGGCTACAGGGAACTCTCAGGAAACTAGTCCAGGGCAGGGAAAGATTTCCTCTGGGGCAGGGTGGCCATGTTGCTCAGCCCTTCTGTATAAGATAGCAAGGCCCAGACACTTACCTTCTGACTTCCTGCACATTATTGCCTCGGGCAGCTTCCATCAGAGCTGCATCTGAAAGAGAGGGGTACCGGTCAGACTCCAGCCCAGGACCTAGCCCTCAGAGCCAAGACGAGGCCTAGGAAGCCAGCTCAAGTTTCTCCAGAAGGCAAAAGGCTGACAGGCAAAAGGCCAACCAAATGTCTCCCTGGCTGGAATCCACCCCAACCCTGCTCTGGGAATGTAAGCAGACGTCACACTCCCACTCTTCCCAAGCAGTAGGGCTCAGGTATGTGGGTCTCCCTCAGAATGGAAAGAGCCAATCAGAAGTCAGGGACACACGGGATGCCAGCCACTCTATTACTCAGTGTGGCTGCTGCAGCCCTTCCTTCTCAACCTGTGATAGTCGGCAGACAATAATTCTTGCCAGTCTCACAAGGATGCTGAGGAGATAAAATACTGGCTGAAAAGTCTCCAAAATCCTTAGTGCAAGCTCAGAGAAGGGCGATTCAAACTGTTCCCTTGGATCCCTGAGGACTCAGGCCTAGCTAAAGCCTGGGCTGGTTGTTGGCACCACCTTGTGGTCACTTAGAAAAACAAATCAACAACAGAGGCAGCAGGTGCTCTGGGTCCAGCCTAATTCTGAGCTATTGTTGGCCAGTAGACAGACTTCTACCCAGGCCTGCATTCAGCAGCCATGAGACCCCCTAGGTTGGCCAGTAGACAGACTTCTACCCAGGCCTGCATTCAGCAGTCATGAGACCCCTAGGTTGGCCAGTAGACAGACTTCTACCCAGGCCTGCATTCAGCAGCCATGAGACCCCTAGGTTGGCCAGTAGACAGACTTCTACCCAGGCCTGCATTCAGTAGCCATGGGACCCCCTAGGTAGCAAGCTGAGCCCTGATTTAGTCCTGGCACTAAGGCTTACTAGGCTTGCGACTTGGCCAATTCAGTTTATGTGAAGACAATAAGACACCAGCCTCATCAAGTGCATAAATCAGGTCTGTTCAGACCAGTGCCTCCGCTCACCTATTAGCCTCTGACTAGGAGCCAGGTCTGTCCTACTTAGCTTTTGGACTTTGTTTTTGTTTTTTATTTTTTGGTAGTTGTTTGTGTGTGTACTTTTGTTTTGTTTTTTGAGATAAGATCTCATTTTATATCCCTGGCTGTCCTGGAACTCAGAGATCCATCTGCCTCAGCCTCCTGAGATTAAAGGTCAGACCTAGCTCTTAGAATGTTCTCATTTATATATTTAACTAGGTCCAGATAATCTCCAGTTGAAAAAAGAAATCATTCTTTACAGATACCTCTTATCTCTTCACTCCCCTTCATTCTCCAGAAGCCACAGAGGAGGGAGGAATGAGCTAAGATTGAATCTGAGGCATTCTGGGCTTGATGGTTTTCCATTACCAGAATTCTCCTTGGCTTCTAAAGAGACCCATTTCTCAGAACAGTGCATTGAGGGACTCTGCTCAAAACTTGTTAGGCAAGTTGGACCAAGATGGAACCAGGCCATAGTTTTCAGTCATTGCCTCTTCTATCAAGTAAACTTCACTGAAATTTATAAGCCATAAAGTCCAGTCTAGGGCTCCCGGTAACCTCTCAGGCCAGACTTCAGCTATTTATCGGGCTCTTCCAGAACACACTGGCTGCTAGACAGTCTGTTCTCATGACCCTTCCATGGCTCTTCACTGCCTACAGAATTCCAAATGCTCCTGCCTGGAGCGCAGGGCCAGTTCTTCTTCTCTCACCTTACCCCAAAGACCTTGTCTTCCACCCTCGCTGGCCAATTGCTAGCCCGTCCACATCAGGCTAGCTGAAGTCTGGGTATGGAATCCAACCAATCCAAGGCACATTTGTAAATATCTCCCTTCCATGATCCACACACTGGTGGACAGATGCTTAGCATTAGGGAAATACTAATGAAATAAAGGTAAGATGGAGACCCCCCCATGGGTTACACCCCCCCTTTATGTTTCCTGTTATCCTTCAGATCAAGCTCAAGCTCCCCATCTTGCAAGGACTTCCACTTCTCCAGGAAGGCTAGCCTGACCCCACTAGCTCTCTGATTCACTGTAATACTCACTAGCCCTGCGTGACCACCTACCTGCACCCTCCCCTTCACTGGCTAGGTTTTAAGTTGGGACTTTCTGAACACCTAGCTCCAAACTAAACATACATAGTGCCACCTTCATGTACACACACGCAGAAATCATACAATCCCCGCACTCTTAAACTAGAAAGGCCCTACTTCAAGGCCCTCTTTAACAGAAAGGAAACGGAGGGCAGCAAAGAAGAATAAGAATCCAGATTCACAAAGACAGTACAAAACAAGAGCCTGCGTGTCCTTGTTCCTCCCCCAGAAGCCCTTTCACTCCAAATGACCACATCTTATTAAACAAACGAGTAATAGTCAAGGCAGTCTCCAATCTTGTTCAAGAGTGTGGGGTGCATGGAACAGGCCAGCGCTGACAACTGAGAACCTGAGAGCTTGGGTGCAGCCAGGCCACCCCTCCAGCTCCTCCTCAACTCTAAGCCAACTCCCTGACCCCCAGGGCTCCCCCCCAACCCCCCCCCCCCCAGTATCCAACTGACCTTAAACATGACACTAGGCATAGCAAAACTCTAAGCAACTAAAACAGACTCTGAACTCCAGGAGGGTCAAAATATCAAAGTACTGAGTGAGAACTTGCCTTTACTAGACAGTGGGAAAACTAAGGCTAGATAGGAGCATGGGGTCAAGCTAGCACCAGAACCAAGTGTCCTCCTTCCTTGGACCTATGTAAGCAGGAAAATATGTAGAGGCTGACCCTAAAGCTGTTGGTGCTTCCTGGAGTCCTCTTACAAGATAAATGGTCAAGATATAGTACTGGGACATAAAAGGACCAGGCTGTATTAGTCAGTCCAATGTCCCCAATTATACACGTATACAAACTGATCCCAAAGAGGGTGCAAGACCTATGATGGGAAATTATGTAACTTCAAGCAGTGAGTTTTCCAGGGCAACATGCTGCTCCTGGCAGCAGATGGTAACTGGATTTCCTCAAGGTAAGGTTATGCGGGTCTAAATTTAAATACCTTCAACCTTCCAAAGGAGTCATGACCCACCCACCCACCCACACACGTCTCCCTTGAACCCAGTTTGGCCCCATAATCACCCTTGTTAGATGGATTCTTGTTGTAGCACTGAACCACCAGCGCCATGGCCAAGGCCCACATGCCCAGACCCGCCTTGTTGGGGACCCCATTCCAGTGGTCTTGTCCTGGGAGTGTTTCTTCGGGGCTAGGTCCACGTCCAGATGAAGCAGCAGTCAGGTATGGGATCTCGGTGCGTTCTCCACGGCGCCCCCCAGTGGCTGCCCCCCGTCCGGGAAACAAGCTAGAATAAGCTCCAGGGCGCACCCAGGCGGCAGATGTCAGCCGCTGCGGCTCCCCGCGGTCTCCGGTGATTACGCTACGGCCATAAGAGCCTCCCCGGCTTTGGAGAGATGGAGATTTGATTAACCCTAGGAAGAGCCGAGGTGCTGGCGCGGTTCTCCTCAACACCGCGGACAACATCATGACACCTGCTTCTAAAACCCGCTGGTGCCGGCCCCTGTGCTAGCCACGATCAACATGGCTGCCGCGGCGCGTTCGAAGACGCCGCTTATGGGGTGGGACTTCGCACTACCTCACGGGAGTGGTAGTCCACAGCCCCAGATCTTTCTCTAGCTGGAGAATGAACAAACTACATTTCCCTGAAGGCTGTGAGATGACATCACAATGACTGCTGACAGCGGAGCTGGAAGAATGTTGGGAAATGCAGTTCGGGTAGAGGGGCGTGGCAAAAAGGAAAACTGGTGGGGCGTGGCAATTAGGACACAACATTCCAGAGCCCAGTATTTGTATTAACACAGAACTTTAATCCCTGCCTTTGGAAGGTGGGAACCTGAGAGAACGGGAATTCAATGTCTAGGTCAAAATTACATTCTTGGTCTAGGTCAGTCCCAGCTGTGTGAAATATCAAATATCAAAATCAAAATACAGAAATCCTAGAACAATTTCCCTAGTGTGTAAACAAAATTGTATTTTCGATGAAGACCTGTTAAATAACTTGTACCCCTCCCCACTTTTATTTCAGATTGCTATTGCTTTTCAAAAAGATGCCTAGAGCTGGCCGTGCAAGTCCTTAATCCCAGCATTCCAGGCAGAGGCAAGCAGATCTGATCTCTGAATTTGACAAAGTCTGTTTACTTAGGGAGTTTCTGGACAGTCAAAGCTATGAGCCAGAGTGACCTTGTCTCAAAAGACTTTAAGACTGTGTGTCGGGCAGTGGTGGTGCACGCCTTTAATCCCAGCACTTGGGAGGCAGAGGCAGGCGGATTTCTGAGTTCAAGGCCAGCCTGGTCTACAGAGTGAGTTCCAGGACAGCCAGGACTGTACAGAGAAACCCTGTCTCAAAACAAAAACAAAAACAAAAACAAAATTAAAAAAAGACTCTCTGTGTGTGTATATACACATAAATACATGTATATATGTATATATGTGTATGTTAATATATTTTTAAAGAAAAGGAGATGTTTAGGCTTAGCAGCCAGTGCCTTTACTAGTTGAGCCATCTTGTTTGTTACATAATAGTGAATCTATGAATTGTGCTTCAATTGATACTTTTGTAGTTAGCAGACAATTAGCTATTTACATACCTGTGTGTGGCCTCTTGTGTCTCACAGAATTATAAGACTGGGTTTGAGATTGTCTGGGGTGCTGTTTTACCCTTGTTCAAAGCTATACCTCCCACCGAGTTGTTCCTGACCTAGAGGCTACAGAGAAAGCCTTGTAGGTAGAATGCTTCCTGCTCTTGCACTAGAGCCTCTTAAGCTAGACAGAGGGAACAGTTTGACTTTGTCTGGGTTGCCAGGACTTCTGACAGGCCCAGGCACTTTGCTGGTGGGTTCCCAGGGGTGCCTAGCTGGCTTGTTTGAATCTTTAAAGCGGGTTTTTGGGCTTTCCATCCACCTGATGGCTGAGAGCAGTCCTAAGCCTTGGCCTGCATCTGTCCCACCTGAGGCTCATGCCCGTGTTTACCTGGACATGGAACACACTGGCTGGCATCCATTTTCCTAAGAAAGGCCAGTACTTGACACTTGCCCTATTCTTTGCTTTTTCCTTCTCCACTTCTGGAACTCTTCATAGGAAGTGGATTAGTCTGCATTAAAGCTTGCAGGTGTTGGAGCTGGAGAGATGGCTCAGAGGCTAAGAGGAACTGGCTGCTCTTCCGGAGGCCACAGATCAATTCCCAGAAATCACATGGTGGCTTATAACCATTTATAATGAGATCTGGTGCCCTATTCTGGCCTTCAGGCATACATGCAGACAGAAGACTGTACACATTATACATAAATAGATCTAAAAATATTAAAAATAAAGCACCTTGCTGGTGTTTCTTTCCAGCTTGCCACTTTGACATTGCCTCTACTTCTATGGAATCTTTGACAATATTTAGGAAGTGTTTCTCATGCCCAGATCATGAAGCAATCACACACTCATGCATGACTTTATATTTTATTTCTGGTTATTGGTCTCTTTTGAGTTTACCCCAGTACACCAAGGACCCCCAGCAAAGCCTGTGTTGTTCTGGATGGAAATGCTGTATTATTTACACTCCTTTCACGGTGTGGTGTGTAGATGACCTTCTAGCCCCTTCCTCCTTTGGTTCCCTTTTGTAATACTGTTACACTGTTAGGTACAGATGAGCATTTGTACAAAAGGGGGGGGGGTTGTGTGTGTGTGTGTGTGTATGTGTGTTATACATCTCTATATGTGTCCTGTGTGTATGGGGGAGCCCAAAGGAGGCCAAAACAGGCTCTGGGATCCCCTGTAGCTGGGGTTTCAGGAGGTTGTAAGCTACCATTTGGGTGCTGGGAACCAAATCATGTCTGGTCCTCTGTAAGAACAGAAAATGCTCTTAAACACTGAGTAATCTCTCCAGGCCCATTTGTTTGTTTGCTTGCTTGCTTGCTTGTTTGTTTGTTTGTAGAGACAGGGTTTTTCTGTGTACCATGGCTGTCCTGGAATTCAGTTTCTAGACCAGGATGCCTGATTCTTCCTACTGAGTGCTGGGATTAAAGGCGTGTGCCACCACATGTGCCCTCCGGCCCCTTTTAGTATTACATAGTAATTTTGTTTGTTTGTTAGGACTCAGGACCTTGTGCGTGCTAGAGACGCACTCTACCACTGAGATACTCGGTCATCCCCCTTTAGGGTACTTTTAACCCCACACCTATGGCTAATGGCTTCCAGGACTCTCCTGACTCTTCCCATTTGTGGTTTTATTTCTCATATGTGTTATGTACTGTGTCCTAGAGGAGGGGAGAGCCCTCAGCTCTGGAGATTTCACTGCCTTTCACTGTCTGACTCTTGTCTCCCTAGGAAATATTGACTTCTCCAAATTAGTTTTATGTTCTGTTCCCCCACTTCTTGTGGTTTTTCTTGGTCCCTTGCCTTGGGCTCGCCAGAGCTGTGGCCTGCAGTGGAGATAGCCTGTTTCTTTCTTTCTGGTTAGTGTGTGTGTAGCAACCTTGGTGGGCCTCCCACAGGATCTTTTTTTTTTTTTTTTTTTTTTTTTTTTTTTTGAGACAGGGTTTTTCTGTGTAGCTCTGGCCGTCCTGGAACTCACTCTGTAGACCAGGTTAGCTAACCTTGAACTCAGTAATCCGCCAGCCTCTGCCTCCCAAGTGCTGGGATTACAGGGGTGCACCACCACCACCCGCCCGGCTTGTCCTACAGGATCTTAAATGGGATGTGTGGTCACCTGGTTTCATTCCTGTGTTTTGAGTGCCACACTGGGCACCCTCCCCATTTCTTTCATTTTCTGTGATGATTATAAGTTAGTCAAGCAGGACAGATTATGAGATCCAGCAATATTCTTTAAACATTTTTATTTTACTATTATTTTAATTATGCATGTGTTTATGTGTCTATGTATGTGGGTGGAGGTGTCCAAAAATGCTAGAGGTGTCTTTTAGAAGCTGAAGTTACAGGTGGTTATGAGCTACCTGATGTGGGTACTGGAAACCAAACCACGAGCCTCTAATAAGAGTGTATCCTCTTAACTGTTGAGCTATCTTTCCAGCCTCAAGTATATTCTTTTTCAACATAGACATGCAGGCAAAATACTTGCATACATAAACTTAAGAAAAAAGAGGGGAAAGAGGAGCAGGAGGAGGAGTATAAAAAGAGGAAAAGAAAGAAAGAAGAGGAGAAGGAGGAGGAGGAGAAGAAGGAAGGAGGGGGAGGAGGAGGAGCTGTTTTCCAAAATGAGTGGTACATTTGATACTAGCTTCTCAGTGGCAAGCTTTCTAATCACAACCAACTGCAGGTGGTAGTGGTGGGGAGCTTGGGTTTCGGCTTTCCTTCCACTGATGGCCAGTGGGTAGAACACTGTCTTCTTGCTGTCTTGGTTGTGATATGGTGCATCTTTTTTGTACCATGCAGCTATCTCAAAGCATGAAGTAGTATGGATGTCCCCATTGTCTGAATATCCCTTCCCCTCTTTAGCTATGTCTTTCTAGTGTTCTGCTTGGCTCTGGGCTCACACTGCCTGTCCATAGCACAGAGTTCTGATATTGGCCTTGTAGAGCAAAGAGGATCAAAGGGGCTGTTAAGTGTGCCCAGCCCATGGTGCCAGAGAGGAGTGCCGTTTGCCCAGAGTTTGGGTCCTGCAAACTGGGGACCATTTTAGAGACTAGGTAGTACTTAATCAGCTGCCCCAACCTGAGAGGAACAAAAGGAGAGCGAAGGCCTCTGGCCTCCCAGACTGCAGGTCAGATAGTAGAAGAGGGTTGCTCAGACCTAATGTCCCCAGCACTGATGGATCTATCTTAAGACCCTTCCCAGTAACTTGGTATGATTTAGTTGGATCTGGTTTGACTGAATTTAGTCTGATTGGATCTTGTTTTAAACTGGTTGGCTCTGATACATTTTGTTTAGGTCTTGTTTAATTGGTTTTGAGGGGCGGGAGAGAGGTATTTCAGATCTGGTGAGATCGGATCTGAGATCTCTCTCTCTCTCTCTCTCTCTCTCTCTCACACACACACACACACACACACACACACTATAATTTTTAATGGAAATAAGGAGGAAAAATACTTTTTTTAGTTTAGTTTACTTGTTTAGTGTGTGTGTGTACTTGTGTGTACTTGCATGTACTTGTGGAGTATTGTATGGTGTCTGTGAGTACAGGTATATATGTGCCCTAGTGTGCATGTGGAGTTCAGATAAACTGGTTCTCTCTTACCACCTCCTGGGCTCTAGGTATTGATCGCATGTTCTCAGGCCTGCACACAAGTTCCTCTACCTGCTGAGAGCCACCTGACTGGTCTCAACATTTACACTTTAAATGTGAAACTTATTTTATTTGGAAAGACCTTGAAATGTATTTTTTTTTCTTTCCTAAGATTTATTTTTATTTAAAATTTTTTCTTTTTCTTTTTTTTAAATATTTTTATTTTCTATATTCTTTGTTTACATTCCAAATGATTTCCCCTTTCCCGGATCCCCCCTCCCCGAAATGTATTTTTTATTACATGTATCTCTGTGGGTATATGAAGTGAGGTCCAGAGGCTGGAAGAGGGTATCACGTCCTCTGGCGATGAATATAGATACAGGCACTTGTGAGCCACCGTGGACTGGAAATAGAACCTGGGTCCTCTGCAAAAGCAGCAAGTGCTCTTAACCACTGAGCCACTGAGCCACCTCTCTGGGCCTTGGATGTGAAATTTATATGATATGAATATATTTCAATGACACTATTTAAAAAACCATAGACATGTGACATAGGTCACTTTTCATATTGGGAAATGTATATAATATATATTGTAGTGTTGAGGATATCCACCAGAGAAGACTGCTCGGACACTGCTGTAAACAAATATAAAGTTTTTATTAGCCAGCTGGACTGCACTGGTGTCCAAGAACCCACTATAGCACTGAGCCTTTCTCAGGGTGAGCGTTTAAGCACAAAAAACCATATCCTGTGTTGGCAAACTTCAGTTAACAAGAACAGTTAGCCAGAAGCAGAACTGCAGAAGCCAAAAAGTCCATTTAGAGACTTTTCCAGGTCTGTGGGCTTTGGCGGATCAGGTCCTTGCTTTCATTCTGGCAGCTGGTGCTGTCTCCATGCTGAGTTTCTCGGCCTAAATGGTTCTTCCGCCATGGAGTCCCTGTGCTAGGTCTCAGGGGACTCCTAAGGTCTGGATGTCTGTCACAATAGTTGCATGACCTGTGTGTAAAAATACTTTGGATGTGTAAAATAACTGTGTAACTAATAACTGTGTAATGTAATAAAATAGCTTTGAGGAAATGGACACTCACTGATGACAGTATAAAAGGAAGAAGTTCAGCAGGAGGCTGAGACACCACAGCAAAGCAAAACATTGGAGTTTAAATTATAATTGCACTGGCACATCCAGAAATTAAGAAATTATAAAAAATATTTGTTTTCTTTTTTCTTACCTTCTTTCTCCCTTCCTTTCCTTTTTGTTTTCCCTTTCTTCCTTCCTTCCTTCCTTCCTTCCTTCCTTCCTTTTTTCCTTCCTTCCTTCCTTCCTTCCTTCCTTTTTTCCTTCCTTCCTTCCTTTTTTCCTTCCTTCCTTCCTTTTTTCCTTCCTTCCTTCCTTCCTTCCTTTCTTTCTTTCTTTCTTTCTTTCTTTCTTTCTTTCTTTCTTTCTTTCTTTCTTTCTTTCTTTCTTTCTTTCTCAAGACACTATGTAACCCTGGCTATCCTAGAACTCATTATGTAGTTCAGACTGGCCTCCAACTCACAGAGATCCCCTGCCTCTGTCTTCCAGTGCTAGGACTAAAGTCATTATGCCTAGTTTTTTTTCCCCAAATATTCCTAATAACAAAATATTTAAAATAGCCTGCTGTCTGATATTTGTTCACAGGAAAATTGATTTAAATACATTAAGACACAATGAAATGGACAGACAATGGGGACCTAATTTTTTTAAGTAGCATTTCTGTGTAGCCCAGACTGATGTTGCACTGTCTACAAGGTTGAGGATGGCCTTGAACGCCTGATGTTCCTGCCTCTACCTCCCAAATACTAGGATTACACTTTGGCAAAGGAAAATAGTTGTCCTTGTAACAAACAGGCACAGTGCAGCTGGGGCATTAGGATGACATGCAGAGAAAAAGGAGAGTTTACTTGCCCCACTGAACTTGAAGCATTTACTGTGTGTGTGTGTGTGTGTGTGTGTGAATTATATAGGCTCTCTAACCATACACAGAGAGCTGCTTCGGTGTGAATATTCACTGGTCAATTGCTCATGTTTTACATCAGAGGGGAGACACTTCTGTATCACCCAAACTGGCAATCAGCATTTTCTTTGTGTTGAAACACTGACATCTTGTGGATTTCGAGGTTAATACAGTGGAATACCTCTAAAATCAGAATTTTTGTCCACTCCACTCTGCTCTATGCCTCTCAGTAAATATATGCTAGGTATCCATCTTGGACTTTTGCCTACATTTAAAACTTGAAAAGTTTTTGCAGGGTATGATGGCACATGTCTTTAATCCTAGCACTCTGGAGGCAGAGGCAGGGCACTGAATTTGAGGCCAACCTGGTCTTCATAGTGAATTCCGGGATAACCAGGACCATGTAGAGAAATCTTGTCTCAAAACAAAAACAAACAAACAAACAAACAAACAAAACTTACAAAGTTTTGATAATATTTATTCTCACTTACAGAAACTCAGAGAACATGGAAAAACTGAAGCTGTGTAATGAATAAGACATGGAGAAGTTCGCCCTGCAGCACTCCAGTCAACAGGCAATATCGATACAGTGTTGAGTTGCCATGGAGACAGCTCAGCTGTCTCTGGGAGACCACAGAGGCTGAGTGTCAGGGAAGGCCTCTGAAAAGGAGGTACCCACTATCAGTTCTGGTCCTCTAGAGAACCCCAGGGTTCCTTGAACCCCAAGTGTAAAGTAGAGAGGCCAAAGGGTAAGAAAAGAGGCTCAAATCATCAGGTCAGGCAGGTTAATAGGTCCTCTAAGCACGTTTCCTGGTAATGGACTGGAGGCACTGGAGCCAAGGCTTATTTTGAACCAGTGCTTCCTCTTATTCTGACCATGAACATCTTGCTCTGTTCTCTGGCCTGTGCCTGCTGCTCAACACATCAGACAGAAGAAAGAAGGCTCAGCAAGTCAAAGCACTTGCCTGTTCAACTTCAAAGCCTTGATAGAAGGAAAGAATTGATTCTTGACAGTTGACCTCTGACCTCCACATGTATGTATCTGTATAGATAGAGATGTGGGTATCTATAGATACATGTGGATATATATCCACACGATATCTCCATCTCTATTTTTTCTCTCCCCTTTCTCTCTCTGTCATATACATATACTAATGCTACTACTAATAGTAATAATAATAATAAATACTTAAAAATAAACAAGGGGAAGAGAGAATTTGCTTCTTCTGATGGTTTTAGAGGACCCAGCCGTTGGTCACTTGGACTACACACTTGGGCAGAAACATGACAGCAGCAGGAGTGTGTTTCCAAGGAAAGCAGTTTGCCTGGGGCAGACAAAAATGGAGAAAGGGGACTAGAGGAACAGATGGGGCATGCCTTCAATCCCCCACCTCCTCTAACTAGGGCTCTGCCTCTTAGCTTCCACCAGCTCCCAGTAACATCATCATATTATGACTCTATCAAGGGGCTAATCCTTTCATTAGGTCAGAGACTTCACAATCTAATTGATTTTGAAAATACCATCACTAATGACATCGCCTGATGATTTACTCATCAAGCCACTTAGTCCAATCTTGCTGGCAAGTATCACAGACTTCAGCCTCTGGCCAGGGAAGAGGGAGGAAGCGGCACTAGGCAAGGGAAGACAAAGAATGCTGAGGCAGGCTTAGCCCACCCAGGGCTGGAAGAGAGGCCCAGGGCAGACTGAGATGATGGGGTTTTTGTTTGTTTGTTTGTTGTTGTTTTGGTTTTTCGAGACAGGGTTTCTCTGTGTAGCCCTGGCTGTCCTGGAACTCACTCTGTAGACCAGGCTGGCCTTGAACCCAGAAATCCGCCTGCCTCTGCCTCCCAAGTGCTGGGATTACAGGCATGCGCCACCACGCCTGGCTCGAGACTGAGATGATGTAGACTTTGGATGCCCTGCCTGCTCAGGTACCCACTGAAAAAGCTGGCGTTTGTGTTGTCCCTGGACTACACTTTCTGACTGTTGGGTAGCAAGCGCTTGGTCAGGAGAGCCCGAGTAGATTACCACCATAACTGCCAAACCCTGAGCACTGGTCCTTTAATGATCTATTTTCTAGAGCACTCTGTGCTGGCTACTGTAGGTTGCTGAGATTGGAGCAGACACAGGGTGAAGAAGAAGGTGATCTTGCTTTCCAGATTAGTGTAGAGGGGCCTGTGTGATTAGGGAGCAGGGTTCAGAGGACAGGGTGAGACCCTAGACAGGGTCACTGCTCTTGCTAGGGGCTTCATTGTTGTTGCCCTTTAAAAAGAAATGATTCACATCCTGTCTCTCATTCTTGCTTTCTTGCCCCTCACTCTTTATCTTTTCCATCCTACTGAAATGTCTCCTTGAGTAAGTGGGACCCTGTCACTTTCCATCCACAGTAACACCCTGGGTACAACTTGATCTCTAAATGCCTGTTGTCTGTTGCATTTTGTTATCTCCTTGAGTCAATGTGCTGGGATTATTATAATTTTTTTAAATATTAGACATAAAGAGCCTATCGTGAGGTATGTACTAGTGAAGACCATTTGGACATTGGTTCAAGACAATAGAAAGTCTATCACCCATCTGGTGACTACACAGGGTTTTCAGGACTAAAGTTCAGTCCCAACCCTTTCTCAGGGTGAACTTTCAAGCACAAAAATCACACCCTGGGCTGACACACCTCAGTTAGTAAGAACAGTTAGCCAGAAGCCAAAACGCAAGGTTAGTATGTCTGGGGGCTTTCCTACAACTGTGGGCTTTGATGGATTAGTTCTTTGTTCTTGTTTTGGCAGATGTTACTATCTATGATCTGGGTTCCAAGGCCTGAATGACTCCTGTCATGGCGTCAGTTGTGCTAAGATCTAGGGGCCTGTTCCAAGCCCAAAAATCTAAGAAGGTAAACACAGGGGACTTTAAATCAGGGAAGGGAGCTAGCCATACAAAAGAGCTCTTTAAGCTCTGGAGATCAAGCAATAATTTAGAAATGACTTTAGTTTTTTTGACATAGGGTCTTGCCTTGGTTAGCCTGGTACCCACTATGTAGTCCAGAGCTGCTGCAGCTTTTCAGGGAAGGGGTTATTAGGAGGAAAAAAATGTATGACTGCATTAGTTCTTTTTCTTAAGGATTTGTTTTCATTTCATGCAGATGTGTGTTTTGCCTGCACGTATGACTTTGCGCATGTAAGTGCAGTACTTGTGGAGACCAGCAGAGGGCACTAGATCCCTTGGAACGAATTGCAAAGGCTAAGCCACCAAATGAAATGTTGGGAATCTAACGTGGGTCCTGAGGAAGAGCAACAGGTACTCTTACCTGCTGGGGCATCTCTCTATTCCCAGTGCACTAGGGTTTTTGTTTTGTTGGTGTTTGATTGATTGGTGGATTTTGTTGTTGTTTTCTTTTGAAATAGTGTCTCTCTATGTAACTCCAGCTGTCCTGGAACTCACTGTATAGACCAGGATTGGCCTCGAACTCACAGATTTCCATTTGCCTCTGCGTCCCAAGTGCTGAGCTCACTGTCCTGGAACTCACTCTGTAGACCAGGCTGACTTCGAACTCAGGAATCCGCCTGCCTCTGCCTTCCAAGTGCTGGGATTAAAGGCGTGTGCCACCACTGCCTGGCTCAGTGCACTAGTTCTTACCAGCCTGAACTGGGCAGCTGCTACACGAATGCTTCACTTAAGGAGACCTAAAAGAACTAGAAGCTGGACTGTCATTTTTATTATTATTTTCTTTAGTGTTGGACATTGACCCAGGGACTTACACAGCAAGCGCCCTACCACAGAGCTGTATTTTCAACCCTTTCTCCCTATTAATAGAGGGAAAATAGCTTAAAATAAGAACATACATCCAGTTTCTAGCAGCTATGAATGAGTCAGTCAGTTATACAGAAATCCGGAAAGATTAGAAAATTGGAGACACAGTGGCCCAGGGAATAATAATGTGGCTTGCTTTGTAGACGTGGGTCTCAGGGATTGGTGTTGCTAATATCACTGGCCACTGTCTACTCTCGTGAAGATGCCCGTCAGTGAAGCGTTCAGAGCCACTCTTCTAAGAAAACGTCTATGTCAACCGTGATTTTCACCACAGGCCCAGGCACAGATTAGCTACTGTGATGGGGGATGGAAGATGTGCAAGAACCCAGTGTTGTAGGGATTGGACCAATTGGCTGAGTGTTGTAGGGATTGGACCAATCGTCTGAGTGTTGTAGGGATTAGCCCATGCTGGGGACCAATCGTCTGAATGTTGTAGGGATTGGCCCATGCCGGGGACCAATCGGCTGAGTGCTGTAGGGATTGGACCAATCGGCTGAGTGTTGTAGGGATTGGCCCATGCCGGGGACCAATCGGCTGAGTGTTGTATATGCCAGGGACCAATCGGCTGAGGGCAGGGCCTAGAGCAGGGCGGATGCAAGAGCGTCAAGGGAAGAATCCATTCAGTATCATCTCCTGAGAGACAGGACAGAGAAGACGCACATCTCAGTGTGGGTTGACCTACTCTGCCAGCCTGTGTCCTCACAGGCCTTATTTATACATACAATCATTCCCTCAGAAACCTTATTAATTGATTACACAGCTTTTCAAAATACACTTCTAAAGTCGTCCCTGATTCCGTGAGAATACTGAAGGAGGAACAAGCAAGCAAATAGCGGCTTTATGAGAACCAAAGATAACATTATGATAAAATCAATTTCCTCTCAACTAACTATCTTCTTTCTTCCTTAAGATTGGTGCTGGGAAGCCTTGTGGTTACAGAAGTGCTAGGCAGGATGACTCTGTTTGAATTTGATTCTGTTTCAGTTTGGCACAAGATTAATAGATCAAAGGTTATTTCCTGCTACCTGTTATATCAAACTTGGCTTTCTACAAAATTCCAGTCTCTCTGACCCCTGTTTAATTTTTCCTTTCCTTCCTCTGTGTTTCTTTTCTATTTGGCATAAGATCACCTTTCTTTTTCTTTGATTCTTAAAATACTGTGCACCCCCTTGCTTAAAGCAGTGGCAGACTGTTCTTTGTGTTTCTATGATGTCAGAGAAGTTCTGGTCTGACAAGTCTGTTCAGGAAAGCAGGCGGCTCACTGACCCAAAGTGCTTCCTCTGTGTCTGTCTTGGACCCTTGTTTCAATACGATTCCTGTCTCTACTGCAATTCTGTAAAGAATGAAGGAACATCAGGATCCCTAACACCGCTCCCCTTTGCCTTCAGGAAGGCACCAGAGCTTGTCATTAACTGTATGAGCGCCGTCTCTTCCTAGTCAGTCAGTTCCTAAAACTAGTGATTCAATTACAGTTTGTCAACTCCTAGAACTTCCCTAAGTTGTTGTTGTTGTTGTTGTTCTTCTTCTTCTTCTCCGATTTTTAAATTTACTATATGTAAGTTCACTGTAGCTGTCTTCAAACACACCAGAAGAGGGCATCAGATCCCATTATAGATGGTTGTGAGCTGCCATGTGGTTGCTGGGATTTGAACTCAGGACCTCTGGAAGAGCAGCAGTCAGTGCTCGTAACCACTGAGCCATCTCTCCAGCTCCAAGTTTTTCTTCTTTAATAATTTTTCTCAAAGCCTCTGTCTCATACTTACTAATAACATTCATTACCGATTTAAATGTTTATCTAAGTAATAAGTTCTGAAGAAACACTCAATTTTCTGCATAACTGTTCCTTCCCTCCCCCCCCCCCCCCCGCCTCCTCCAGGAATTTTCATTAATTTCATTTCTTGTTTGCATCAGTTTCCTTTTGTTATCTCAGCTCTGGCTTGCAGAGAGAGGCCTTTAACAGTGAAGAATATATGAATAAGCAAAAGGTGTGCAGCAAATTTCCACCAAGGGCAGTGAAGGGTCAGTCTAGCTCATCCAAGCACTGGAACTTTGTCAAGCGGCATGTTCAGGACACTTGGCACAGCCAGGACCATTCAGATGTGGTACTGCTTGGTACGTCAACAGAAGTGATGAGTGCTGAGGCCAGGGTGTGGTGTCATTCCTTCGGGGCTGACCATGTCTGGTGGTGTGATGGCTAATCCTAGTTGTCAGCTTGACTGCATCTGGAATCAACTAAAACCAAGCAGCTGGACACGTTCATGAGGAGTTTTATTGATTGATTTATGTTCTAGAACTCACTCTGTAGACCGGGCTGGCCTCTAACTCACAGAGATCTGCCTGCCTCTGCCTCCCAAACACTAGGATCAAAGGTGTGCATCATTACTGCCCAGCTACACACACACACACACACACACACACATACACACACACACACACACACACACCTGATCAGCTCTGTTTTTTTTTAGAGAACCCTAACATGGGTGGCAAGGTTATTACAATTGTTTGGTGGAAAGGGAAGTGAGCCCCACTACTGACATTGTCACCTGCTCTAAAATGGTTGCTGCTCTTGTCCCGAGTGCCTTCCCCCACACTGTTGCCCACAAGAGCAGCTTCAGATATCTGATCAACTGACATGGCACCACAAATCATGTTGCCTTTGACCAAAAATTTGTCTTAGGGTAAAGGAAGTGCAAAACAATGACCATAAGGCCCAGTGTCCTACCATATTTCGTGTATCTGAAGGCCGCGGGCAGGGCTGCTGGTGAAATGGCTCCAGTAAGCTGCCAAGCTGAGGGCTGTGTTCTGTGGGTAAGACATTGCCCTCCAAGAAGAATTGTGTTCATTATCTTCTAGCCAGCATATACAGTTGGAACAAGATGACCCTCTTTGGGCCAGGGGTGTAGCTCAGCGAATGAGCATTTACTGAGCACAGGAAGCTCTCTGTGTGATCTGCAGCACTGCAGAAAGGGAGGAGGGGGAGGAGGGTAGGGAAATTGGACCCCCTAATCATCACTTCTAGTGACTAACCCTAAATAGTTATTCTTTCCCTCAACATGTCCTCTGGGAATGGTGGTGGAGAACTTTCCGCTGAAGGCACCATAAAGCCACTAGTCATCTGAATCTATAGCGCAGATATGGTCACTGTGCCCGTGATCTCAAAGGATTTGAAAGCTATACTGATGTAGGCTATTTAGCCTGATGATCCTAACAAGCAGCAACAGCAGCTGAAGACACTGAGGAGAATATTTGCAATGCAGAATTCAATGGTGTGTCTTGCACTTCTACACTTAGAAATAATTGAAGGAGTGATGGTAAAAACCACAGTCTACAAGGTCAAGGAGACAAAGAATGTCATGCTTGAGGAATGAAGGCTGGCGGCACCCTACAAGGCTGGAAAGTAAACAACATGGTGTGCTAGAATGGGTAGTGAGAACTTTTGTTTCTTTAAAAGCACAGATATATTATGGGAATGTGTTTTAATATTATATTTAATTCCAGGTGTGGGTTATGGGGCTGCTTCAGGTTGTCCCCAGCAACTAAGTATGATTTGTCTTGTGCTCTGACAGGGGTGTGATTTTGCCAGCTGAAGACATTTTACACTTGGAATTCTGGGGACTCTTGAGAGGATATATAAATGCGATAGCCCCTATAGAAATGGCGGATTGGCCGGCTGGTTGCTGTCGTTGTGGTTTGTTAAGTAGTTGTGCACAAGGAGACAAGAGGATGAAATTGGATATCCTGACATGAAAATTGGACTTGCCCTGAGGGACTCGATAAGGGAGTAGTCTAACGATATCAATGCCCTCTTCCCCTCTCCTACCTAGTGTTTGGGGGTTGGAAAGGTGAGAAGGGTGGTAGTGAAAAAGAACCCAATAAAGTAGCCAAAAGTTCAGTGACAAGAGTGGAATTCATGGGAGGACACAGTAGAGGAGAAAGAGAGTCATGTCAGTCACTACAGGAAGATTACTACTTGCTCTTGTTTTGTTTTGTGTATGAGAGTTTTGTCTGCTTGTATGTCTATGTATTGCATGTGTAGCTCATGTCCAAGGAGGCCAGAGAAGGTGTCAGATCTCTTGGAACTGGAGTTATGGGTGGGTCCTGGGAATCAAACACAGATCCTCTAGAAGAACAATAGCCAGTGTTCTTAATCATGGAGTCATTTCTCCATCCCTACAGCTTGCCTTTACAATTTCTGTGTATTAAAGCTCTTATGGAAGTTACAGATAGCTACTGTTTTTAACAGGCCTGGATTTAGTAAATTGGATATGAGATAAAAAAGAAGAGCTTGGCCTGGCGTGATGGTGCTGCCTTTTATCCTAGCGCTTGGGAGGCAGAGGTTCGCAACTCTGGTCTACAGAGGTAGATGGATTTCAGTTCATGACTCTGGTATACATAGTAAGTTCTAGGTTAGCCAGTAGTAAACGCTGAGATTATATCTATATCTATATCTATATCTATATCTATATCTATATAATCTATAGTACCAAAATGGTGAAAAGATTGATTATATCAAAACTATTTAGCTTTTCTTGCGTTTTGGCTATTACTATAGGAGTTAATTTTTGTTTGTTCACTTCTGGTACCATCACTGAAGGTTTCATGTTCTCATATTTAAACTCTGTCAGATCCATGGGGCTGGAGGGATGGCTCAATGTTTAAGAGCACTTGCTGTTTCTGTGGAGGACCCAGGTTCAATTCCCAGCACCTATGTTGGATGGCTCAAACCAACTGTAACTCCAGATCCAGAGGATCCAACACTCTCTTCTGGCCTCCCAGGCTCCAGCATAGACATGGTGCAAATGCATACAGTCAAGCTGCACTGTAGATTCCTAAGATCTGCGTGTGTTTCTCCAGGGAGTGGACAGGGAGCTTCCTTGCCTATCCCCACGCTTTCTCTCCATTGCATGGCCCTCCTCCCATCAGACAGCAGGGTACCTCAGCAACGTAGACCCGAGACAGAGACGGTTCTCGCTGTGGGTGTCATGCAAAACTTCAAGTCTTACACTTGAAAGCCAATTGGTTGATGCAGCACACTCGAATGGTCTCTCTCTCTGTGTGTGTGTGTGTGTGTGTGTGTTTTCCTCCAAAATCCTAACAGTTCCACCACGCCGTGGGCCTCTTTTCTCACAGTGGACAATGTACAGTAGAGCAACCTGCCTTTCCTTTTCAAAGCTGAATTTCAACATGTCCCAGGCCGTGGACTCCTTCAGCTTGAGCTGCTTGAGTTTATCTTTCATCTCCCAGAGGGCGTGTGCTCTACCAAAGTACCCAGAATACCTGACACTCCTTGCTCATCAGATCCAGTGAACATAATGACATTAATACAATGAGCCAGCCTTGTATTTTGTAGGCTATCAAGACAATTGAGGCTCCGTCTTAGCTATGTGATGCTGGAAATTGAAGGTTGATGTAGCCCTGAGGTAAATTAGTGAAGGAATACAGCTGTCACGCCACATGAAAGCAGTTTGCTTTTAGGTTGAAAAGGAGACATTTTCCAGATGCCAGGGGCTGTATTGATTAGCTCCAATAAAGACACCATACCAAGGTTGCAGCTATAATTGGATTCCCTTCCCAATTATGTTGATAGTGATCTGTTGTTGTTCTTCAGGATTCATCAAGATTTTTCATCTGCCAAAAGGACAAATTAAATAAGAACATGGGAAGATAATTACCAGGCATCTTTCAGACTCTGGCAAATGGTACCAACCCTTGCAGAAACTTCTGTGGTACATTCATTACGGCTGTGGTACCAAGTGAGATGGTTTTGTTCCCCCAATTACCTACAATAAATAGGTCCTGGCTACTCCAAGTTGGTAGAAATACTGCTTTTGACCACCATAGTTTTCAATGACTCCCTTGTAGAATTTGTTTCCAGTAACTTTCTGTCTGATAAATTCCTCTCTCTCTCTCTCTCTCTCTCTCTCTCTCTCTCTCTCTCTCTCTCTCCCTCTCTCTCTCTCTCTGTATGTGTGTGTGTGTGTGTGTTGTGAATTGGGAGCTGTGGTCACCGTTTGACTTCTCTGGAATCCTCTTGGCAGTGGATCATGATAATGATGATAATGAGAGACATTTCTGTGGTGGAAGGGGTAGCTGACACTCATTCTGTGGTGGAAGGGGTAGCTGACACTCATTTCTGTGGTGGAAGGGGTAGCTGACACTCATTCTGTGATGGAAGGGGTAGCTGACACTCATTTCTGTGGTGGAAGGGGTAGCTGACACTCATTTCTGTGGTGGAAGGGGTAGCTGACACTCATTCTGTGGTGGAAGGGGTAGCTGACACTCATTCTGTGGTGGAAGGGGTAGCTGACACTCATTCTGTGATGGAAGGGGTAGCTGACACTCATTTCTGTGGTGGAAGGGGTAGCTGACACTCATTTCTGTGGTGGAAGGGGTAGCTGACACTCATTTCTGTGGTGGAAGGGTTAGCTGACACTCATTTCTGTGGTGGAAGGGGTAGCTGACACTCATTTCTGTGGTGGAAGGGGTAGCTGACACTCATTTCTGTGGTGGAAGGGGTAGCTGACACTCATTTCTGTGGTGGAAGGGGTAGCTGACACTCATTTCTGTGGTGGAAGGGGTAGCTGACACTCATTTCTGTGGTGGAAGGGGTAGCTGACACTCATTTCTGTGGTGGAAGGGGTAGCTGACACTCATTTCTGTGATGGAAGGGGTAGCTGACATTCATTCTGTGGTGGAAGGGGTAGCTGACACTCATTCTGTGGTGGAAGGGGTAGCTGACACTCATTCTGTGATGGAAGGGGTAGCTGACACTCATTTCTGTGGTGGAAGGGGTAGCTGACACTCATTTCTGTGGTGGAAGGGGTAGCTGACACTCATTTCTGTGGTGGAAGGGGTAGCTGACACTCATTTCTGTGATGGAAGGGGTAGCTGACACTCATTTCTGTGGTGGAAGGGTGAGCTGACACTCATTTCTGTGATGGAAGGGGTAGCTGACACTCATTTCTGTGGTGGAAGGGGTAGCTGACACTCATTTCTGTGGTGGAAGGGGTAGCTGACACTCATTTCTGTGGTGGAAGGGGTAGCTGACACTCATTTCTGTGATGGAAGGGGTAGCTGACACTCATTCTGTGGTGGAAGGGTTAGCTGACACTCATTTCTGTGGTGGAAGGGGTAGCTGACACTCATTTCTGTGGTGGAAGGGGTAGCTGACACTCATTTCTGTGGTGGAAGGGGTAGCTGACACTCATTTCTGTGGTGGAAGGGGTAGCTGACACTCATTTCTGTGGTGGAAGGGGTAGCTGACACTCATTTCTGTGGTGGAAGGGTTAGCTGACACTCATTTCTGTGGTGGAAGGGGTAGCTGACACTCATTTCTGTGGTGGAAGGGGTAGCTGACACTCATTTCTGTGGTGGAAGGGGTAGCTGACACTCATTTCTGTGGTGGAAGGGGTAGCTGACACTCATTTCTGTGGTGGAAGGGGTAGCTGACACTCATTTCTGTGGTGGAAGGGGTAGCTGACACTCATTTCTGTGGTGGAAGGGGTAGCTGACACTCATTTCTGTAGTGGAAGGGGTAGCTGACACTCATTCTCATGAGTGACAATGTTTGTCTTTCATGACATAGAAAGAGTGCTTCTGAGATGCAGGGGATTCTGGGAAAGAAGCCTTGGCAGCAAGAAGTGAGAACTGCAATGACTGTGGCCCTACAAGAGCAAAGCAAGAGAGCTAAAGGTCTGGCTTGTCCCACCAGGCCAGTAACACAGGTCGGCCAACGTTCTCACCAAGATGGCTGGTAGATGAGGGAATGGCAGACACCAACTATGGCCCTGGATAATCCTGACAAAGTAGCTCAGGTGTTAGTGTTCCCCTGGAACTTCATAAAACCTGGCATGATGGTGCATGCCTACAGTCCCAGCACCTGGGAGGTAGAGGCAGGAAGATCAGAAGTTCAAGATCATCATCAACTACATACTGAGTTTTAAAGGCTACATGAAACCCTGTCTCAAAAACAACCAACCCCCTCCAAAAAACAAAAGACAAAACAAAACAAAACCAAAAAAAAACCCCAAACTGTCAGCTATTATCAGCTCTAGTAATGTAGTACTTTGATGTCTTAGTTCTACTAAAGGCAACTGGGCATACACTTGGAGAATTAAATTTTTTTTAAAAAATTATTTTATTATGTATATTGTGTTCTATCTGTATGTATGCCTGCACACCAGAAGATGGCACCATCTCATTTGATCTCATTACAAATGGTTGTGAGCTACCATGTGGTTGCTGGGAATTGAACTCAGGACCTCTGGAAGAGCAGGCATTACTTTTAACCTCTAAGATATCTTTCCAGCCCCTGGAGAATTGAATTTAAATGTCCCTTCTTAGAGGAAAAAATATGAAAGCATCATTTGTTTTTCTTAAGATCTAGTGTTGCTGGGCGGTGGTGGTGCACGCCTAAAATCCCAGCACTCTGGGAGGCAGAGGCAGGCGGATTTCTGAGTTCGAGGCTAACCTGGTCTACAGAGTGAGTTCCAGGACAGCCAGGGCTACACAGAGAAACCCTGTCTTGAAAAAAAAAAACAACAACAAACAAACAAACCCAAAAATCCAAAAAACAAAACAAACAAACAAACAAAAGATCTAGTGTGACTGGGTAAGAGTAGGCCCTTAAACAAGGTTCAGCGTGCCTGGCAGCGTGCCCAGCCTGACTCGCTTACCTGCTTCTCCAGGTGTGTGCCCTTTATAAATAGATTGGTCTCATTTCCTTCTGTCCTTTGGTCTCAGGCTGTCCTCAGGCTGCCTAACTTATCTGCAGCAGAGTCTGTCACAGCTGCTGAATCTGAATCTCACCAACTGTTGCAGCACCGTGGCTGGGCTGACTGGATCCATGAAGCTCTGGCTTCCCCACGGGTTCTCCAGAGTGGACAAATTGAGAGCTCTGTGGGATCGAGTTTGAGCAGTGGGAGGAAATGTGAGAAGACAGAGACAGGAGATAGATGGCCTCCTGCTTCCCAGTCAGACTGCTTTTGTACTGTTCACTGGTGCCATCTGGACTCTCAAGGGTTCCAGTGGCAACCCAGCTGGATGCCCTGAAGATGCTGTGGTTCGGATAAGCATATCCCAGATCACCGTCTCCGCTTCCTTGCCTGACTCGCCCTTTCTTTCACTCTTGCTTTTTTCTACAGAACATCAGCAAAATTGCTTTCCTCAGGCTTCCTATTCTAGGGAAGTTGTTACAAAAGAGATGGGAACAGAGAATGAGATCCTTGAAACTGGCCAAGCATAGGAGCAGCTTGGGTAGAATGGACGGCCTGTTGAGTGCAGGGGAGAGTATCCGCGCATGAGTGCAGGGGAGAGTATCCGCGCATGAGTGCAGGGGAGAGTATCCGCGCATGAGTGCAGGGGAGAGTATCCGCGCAGGACTCTGTTCTTGTATGGGGCTCACATTCAATCCTCGGCACCCACATGGCACCAGGTTTCAGGGGATCTGATCCTCTGGTGGTCTTCCTGGGCACCAGGTATGAGGTATGAGGCACACAGATGTGCATTTTGGCAAAATACCCATACACATAAAGATTAAGAAAAGTTTTAAAAAGTTACATTGTGTGTGTGTGTGTGTGTGTGTGTATGTGTGTGCCAGATTCCCTGGAGCTGGAGTTAAGGGCAGCTGTGAGCTGCCAGACATGGATGTTGGGAACTGATTTTGAGTCATTGGCAAGCGTGTCAGGTGCCGTCAACCACTGAGCCATCTCTCCAGCCCCATGTCTACTTATTTTTAAGACATCCCTGAACTTAGATAACTTTCATGTCCTTTTATTTTTCTTTTCATTCCCTCACCTATTTTATGTAATTCTCACTCTTTATCTTCTTATGAAGAGTCTATTTTTACTTTCTGACATCTCCCTCATAACTATTGTTCTCCCTGATACGCTGTCTGCCTCTTTCACCTTGACTGACAGTGCGCCTGGGTGAGCGCCCCCAGCCGACACAGCTGATGCAGAGGACTTCAGGACCCACTCTTAGCAGGGTGGGAGGGCTTGATGACCTGTGCACAAAACCACGAGTTTATTAATTTATGCGTTTAGTTTTTTATTTTATGTCTGAGTGTTTTACCTGCATGTCTGTGTTTGTGTACCACATGTGTGCCTGACGTCCAGGGAGACCAGAGAAACAGATCAGATCTCCTGGCACTGGGGTTACAGACAGGAGCTACTTTGCAGATGCCGGGAACTGAATCCAGTTCCTCTGCAAGAGCAGCGGGTGCTGTTAACCACAGAGCCCTCTTCCAGGCCCCTGGTTTTCTCCCTTTCATTCTGTTACGTAAGCCTAGCTTCCTCCATCACTCCTACACAGGCTGCTTTCCCACTCAGTGACCCCCATCTAATATGTCATGCCTTTTTATTTACCTGTTCTCATCTGATTTGCAAAACCAACCCAGCTTTCTACAAATATCCAGCCACTGACATGCACGCTCCTACTTTTTTTTTTCCCGGTTTTTCAAGACAGGCTTTCTCTGTGTAGCCCTGGCTGTCTTTGAACTCACTCTGAAGACCAGGCTGGCCTCGAACTCAGAAATCTGCCTGCCTCTGCCTCCCAGAGTGCTGGGATTACAGTTGTGTGCCACCACCACCCCGCCTATAAATGGTTTTCATTGTTCATTTATTCATTCCTTTGAGACATGGTTTCACTACATATCCCAGCCAGCCTTGGCCTTGAAGTTGTTAGTATGTTGCTCAAATTGGCCTCTAACTTGTAGCAATCTTCCTGGCTTACTTACATAGTTTCTGGGTTTACAGGTCTCAACCATTATGCCAAGCTCTGATACATATGTGTCAAAGACAAGGTATTACTAGGCAGCCCAGACTAGCTTCAAGTTCAAATTCTTCCTGACCCAACCTCTTGGGTACTGAGATTATAGCTTCTATACTCAGCTCCAAGCCACATATCAAATCATGGTTTTAGTCTCTGATTTACTGACCTCTGTTTTATGTTTTCTTTGTTTTCCTATATGTGTGGGGTATGTGCACATGCACATGGCTGTTATATGTCCATGTGGAGAAGGACATACAAGAAGATGATGTCTGGTCTCATTCTCTATTGCTTTCAGACCTATCTCCTTGAATATGAGCTCTTTCCTCTCTTCTCCTCTCTTCTAAGCTCTCCTCCCTCTCCGTCTTCCCCCTCCTCCTCTCCCTCCTCCCCCTCCTCCTCTTCCTCCTTTCTCTCCCACCCCTTTCTTTTTTCTTAGATAGGATTTCACTGGCTAGTCCTGGCTAGCCTGGAGCTAGCTATATAGACCAGGAAGAACTCAAACTCTCAGAGATCGAGCTGACTGCCTTCCTGGAGCTGCTTTCGCAAGGCCGGCTGTCTGGTGGGCAACTGGGGTTCACCTGTCCCCACCAGAAGATATCGGCTTTATGGGAACACACGGTCTCGCCTGACTTTTTTGTCTTTAACTTTTTTTTGTGGGGGGGGGATAATTTTTGTTTGTTTGTTTTTTTAAGACAGGGTTTCTCTGTGTAGCCCTGGCTGTTCTGAACCTCACTGGGTAGTCCAGGCTGGCCTTGAACTCAGAGACCTGCCTCTGGGTTAAAGCACTACCACTGCTTAGAGTAAAATGACTTTTCATTCTTGCTACATCCTGGACCAAAAAAAAAAAAAAAAAAAAAAAAAAGAGCCTGTTGTGCAGATTCTGGTCTCTGTATCACAGAAGAGAAAAACATCTGGAGGAAAGTACTCAAAGCAGAGGATGAAACCAGCCTTACTTTAAAAATGCAAGCCTCAAGTGTGGGCGGCCACCAACAGGGATTCATGAAACACTTTTAGTAAATGGTTATTTGCATAAAGAATATCAGTTCTCTTTTGCTTTTGTCTCAAGACATAGCCTAGGCTGGCCTTAAAGTCCCAGCAGTCCTCTGGTCTCAGCTTGCCAAGTGTCCTAATCAGGGGTGTGAGCCATCATACCCAGAAAGAGGGCCATGTGGAGCCGCAGCACCTGCCACATGGTGGGTGCTTCTGTGGAAGCTCTCAGGCTCCGTGAGTAGCCGACTAGAGCTATCTGACTAGAACGATTTAGTACCTTTGCTTCAGGTCAGGGCTCCCTGTTGGGAGCGGAACAGAGGCAGAGACTAGAACAGTGATCATCATTTGAGGGGCGTGGAATGCTGTGGGGAGGTGCCCTAGGCATCGGGGATGCTGGGCAATGATGTGGTTTAGGAAGAGGTAAAATGATCACAGTAGTTCACCTCCATTTTGGGTCTACTCGATGCTGACTCTGGTTCTGAACTCATTGGAAAGGTCACTGTACAGGGTGTTCTTAGAACATTATTTTTTTTTTTTTTATTTGATATAGTTGATTTACATTTCAAATGATTTCCCCTTTTCTAGCCCCCCCCCCCACTCCCCGAAAGTCCCGTAAGCCCCCTTCTCTTCCCCTGTCCTCCCTCCCACCCCTTCCCAGTTCCCCGTTCTGGTTTTGCCAAATACTGTTTCACTGAGTCTTTCCAGAACCAGGGACCACTCCTGCTTTCTTCTTGTATCTCATTTGATGTGTGGATTATGTTTTGGGTATTCCAGTTTTCTAGGTTAATAACCACTTATTAGTGAGTGCATACCATGATTCACCTTTTGAGTCTGGGTTACCTCACTTAGTATGATGTTCTCTAGCTCCATCCATTTGCCTAAGAATTTCATGAATTCATTGTTTCTAATGGCTGAATAGTACTCCATTGTGTAGATATACCACATTTTTAAGCTCAAATCCAAATGGATCAAGGACCTCCACATAAAGCCAGACACTCTGAAGCTAATAGAAAAGAAACTGGGGAAGACCCTTGAGGACATCGGTACAGGGAGAAAGTTTCTGAACAGAACACCAATAGCGTATGCTCTAAGAGCAAGAATTGACAAATGGGACCTCATAAGGTTACAGAGTTTCTGTAAGGCAAAGGACACCATCAAGAGGACAGATCGGCAACCAACAAATTGGGAAAAGATCTTCACCAATCCTACATCAGATAGAGGGCTAATATCCAATATATATAAAGAACTCAAGAAGTTAGACTCCAGAAAACCGAACAACCCTATTAAAAAATGGGGTACAGAGTTAAACAAAGAATTCTCACCTGAAGAACTTCGGATGGCGGAGAAGCATCTTAAAAAATGCTCCACTTCATTAGTCATTAGGGAAATGCAAATCAAAACAACCCTAAGATTTCATCTTACACCAGTCAGAATGGCTAAGATTAAAAATTCAGGAGACAGCAGGTGTTGGAGAGGGTGCGGAGAAAGAGGAACACTCCTCCACTGCTGGTGGGGTTGCAAATTGGTACAACCACTCTGGAAATCAGTCTGGCGGTTCCTCCGAAAACTGGGCACCTCACTTCCAGAAGATCCTGCTATACCACTCCTGGGCATATACCCAGAGGATTCCCCACCATGTAATAAGGATACATGCTCTACTATGTTCATAGCAGCCCTATTTATAATTGCCAGATGCTGGAAAGAACCCAGGTATCCCTCAATAGAACATTATTTTTAACAGTGGAAAGCCAGAACCAGTGTGAATGCCTAATGCTAGAAAAACAGCTAGTTGAGGGAATAGTAATGTGATCTTTTTTAAAAATAGACTTGACTTGCTAGAACAGTTTTAGATTTGCAGAAAAATGGGGAGGAGTACAGAGAGCGCCCTTGTGCTCCGGACCCAGTCTCCTCTGTTATCAGCCTCTTACCTCGGTGTGACGTTTGTGGCAATTGGTGAACAATATTGACTCCTTATTATTAAAGTCTGTCCTTGATCCAAATTTCCTTAGTCTTCACCTGCCATCCTGTGTTCTTTGGGACTCTGCCCGGGATGCCACATTATATTTAATTGCTATGTCTCTTCAGGTTGCTTCTGACTGTGATGGTAGTCATATAGTGGGCTTAAACAATGAGTATCTTCTAATGACATGTAAGTATCTGGGGCTAAGCATGTAATAAGAAATGTAAATAAATGCAAATATGCTGGATTAACAAGGATATGGTTGAATTTACTTTATTAATTTAAAAATGGATTTCTGGATGGTATTTTCTGTTTTGGTTTTATGAGACAGGGTTTCTCTGTGTAGCCCTGGCTGTCCTGGAACTGTTCTGTACACTAGGCTGGCTTTGAACTCAGAGATCTGCCTGCCTCTGCCTCTTGAGTGCTGGGACTACAGCTATGAGGGTTCAAACTCAGGTCGGGGCTTGCAGAGTGTCTCCTGAGCCATCTCCTGATCCCCACATTTTTTTATTTAACCATCTGTGGATGGACATCTAGGTATAGAACATCTGGTTCTATACCTTGGCTGTTATGACTTATTCACATATCTTCTATTCTTTTATTATCTGGTATAAGGTCTCAGTCTGTAGTCCAGCTGTTGTGAATCTTACGGTCCTCATGCCACAGGTTCCTCAGTGCTGTGATTATAAAGCAAACACCTCTGCCCAACTTGCATTATTTTTCATTAGAGTCTAATGCTCATTCAAGTAAATGTCAGTCCTTTCCCTATCATATCCTTATATTGTTTTTGACTCTTGGGTAAACAATACCCCTACAACAACCCACAAACAATAGGTGGAACCCACTGCAGACCTTGGAAGGCTGAGGAATGCAAACACACACATATGAACGCACACAAGCGTACTGTGAGTGCATGCATGTGTGTGTTCCTATATCTACATATGTATATGTATGTATATGAGAGTTTGATTTCTGAGTAGAATGACATTTCTTCTGCTTTCTTCTCATCTCACTTAGAGCTGGACAATAACTATGTATCTGGTGCTGCAGGTCAGACAGGGAAGCTTCTCCAATTTGAGCCTAGAGATTGTCAGGATACTGAAGATTATTTGGTGTAGCTGGGAAATAAATTTTTATTTTGTGATTCTTTACTTCTCCATTTGTGTTTCTTTTCTCTCTTTAAGGAGGAAGCTAACCCCTCTTTCCAGCAACGAAACCCCTCACTACTGTGTAGAACCAGACCACATAGTCAAGGGCAAGCAAGTTTTAGACCTTTTGTGCCCAGGTTAGATATAGGATTTTCTGGGAAGCTGTTATCCAGAAGAGGGGAACTGGTGGACAGAGAACAGAGCTGGATTTTCTGGAATCCAAAAGATTTTGAAGCCACTTGGACAGAATCAAAGGCTTTGGTGGCAGAGAGTGGCCAGATGTTCACTGTCTTAGAGTCTATTGCTGGCCAGATGTTCATTGTCTTAGTTAGAGTCTCTATTGCTGTGAATAGACCCACTGATGAAGGCAACTCTTCTTCTTCATCTTTTTTTTTTTTTCCCCGAGACAGGGTTTCTCTGTGTAGCCCTGGCTGTCCTGGACCCAGTCTGTAGACCAGGCTGGCCTCGAACTCAGAAATCCACCTGCCTCTGCCTCCCAAATGCTGGGATTAAAGGCATGCACCACCACCACCCGGCCCAGAAGGCAATTCTTATAAAGAAAAACATGGGGCTCCTTACAGTTTCAGAAATTTAGTCTGTTATTGTCATGGTGGGAAACATGGTAGCGATCAGGCAGACATGGTGCTGGAGAAGAGCTGAGATCTATATCTTGATCTGCAGGCAGCAGAAGTGAACTGTGTGCCACACTGGGCCTCACTTGAACATATGAGACCTCAAAGTCTGCCCTCAGTGATAGACATCCCCCAACAAGGCCACACCTATGCCATCAAGGCCACACATCCTAATAATGCCACTCCCTATGAAAAAAGCATTCAAACACGTGAGTCTATGGGGGTCATTTTATTTAAACTGCCACATTCACCAAACGTCTTTCTTCTGCTTCCTGGCATATTCTGGGGCTCCCTCCCTCTTCTTCCTTGCAGGAGTGTGTGGCCCTAGCACTGCGTTCTGGCCAGCAGAGTTTGAGAAGTAACGTTTGGCATCTCAAGATGTTCTCATGGAAGGGAAATCGGCAAAACAGAAGCAATCACCCAGGCTGTTCTCTACTACTCAGGGAGAACACCTGTCTTCTCCCTCCTCTCTTTTCATATACAATTTCAGGTGTCCCCACAGACACAAACCACATATTACCTCATGCCCACTTTGGAGTGATAACACAGTTACCTGTGTCCTCTGTGTCCAGCTCCAAGTTCAAGATTCCTAGCTACAACCTGTACCTGGAGTTCAAAGTATTTCTCATGACGTGACTACTGATAGACTATCCAGCAGCTACAAAACAAAGTGTTTCCCTCTGACTCTCTCTCACAGTGCTTTTCCCCACTATTGGGCACTCTCTCTGGGTGATAGAAATCCACAGAGTTTGGCAAAATGAGATAATCTTAAGAACAAGAGATAATTGTCTTGGTCTCTTTGGGTTGACCTCTGCAACGCTAATGGGGGGATTCGTGGGAATGTGGCATTTGCCTTACAGGCTAAGAGATAAAAGCTACCCTCAGATTGTGCTACTTATTGGGGCTCAGCGGGATGCTTTTGTATTTTTCTAGTAAATCACTGTCCCTTTCTACTCAACCCCCAAATCTTTGTGTTTTGTTCGTTCGCTTTTTGAGACAATATCTCATATAAGATCTCATTTAGACCCTGAATCTCTTACATAGCAGAGGACGACCTTGGGAAATGGGGGAAGGATATCACTATAGCATAGACTGACCTGGAATTTACTCTGTGGTCCAGGCTGGCTTGGAACACATGGCACCTTCCCACCTCAGCCTGAGTACCAGGATTAATAGGTACATGTTACCTGTGATGGGGAGCAGCATTGTCAGAAGGTGTGGCCCAGTTCGAGTAGGTGTGTCACCTGTGGGTGTGAGCTTTAAGACTCTCATTCTAACTGTCTGGAACTGTATTCTGCTAACAGTCTTCAGATGAAGATGTAGAACTCTCAGCTCCTCCTGCAACATGCTTGCCTGCACACAGCCATGGTCTCACTTTGATAATGGACTGACCCTCTGAACCTGTAAGCTAGCCCCAATTAAATGTTGTCCTTATAAGAGTTGCCTTGGTCACGGTGCCAGTTCACGGCAGTAAAACCCTAACTAAGACATTCCCACTCCTAGTTTACTTTCTTTACTCAAGCTGACCACCAACTGCTGAGTAGCACTTGGGAGGCTGAGGCAGGGGAATTGTCATGAATTCAAAGCCAGTCTATGCTACGTAGTGAGTTCCAGGACAGGAGGAGTTACAGAGTGAGATCCTGCCTCAAACAAACGAAATGACTTCAAAACAAAACAAGCAACAAACATGAGTTTTATGGAGATTTACCTAAGAACGATGTCTTTGGTTGATTGACATTTCACTGGGATAAGAGATTCCCCTCTAGAAAGAAAATCTAACCCCTGCACTCAAGTTTCAGGTTAAAAACTCCCACCTCTACTTGTTCTTAACATCTGCATCCCTGTTTCAAAGAGCCATGCTTCTGGAGTATTAGTTTGGTGGCAGATGGGGAATATATCGGTGGTGTGAATGTAGTAATGAGAGGGGAACCTTTTTGCTGGATCATGGAGAAGAGAATAATCGAGGGAGGGAGGCACTCCGGGAGATTTGCAGCTACAAGCTGATGGATTTTTGAAGTAGGTGTGAGACGCGAGGGAGCGGCTGAATCGATGAGCACTGACTCCATCTGCAACACTATCATGCGCCCATCTATGGCTCAGATTGAGAGAAGGATCACTTCTGCCCTTTTAGTTGGCAAAAATTAGAAAGCTAATTAATGCTAAGTGTTGGCAGGAAGTCAGTGATGTGGGGATACTCACACACTGCCCGTGGCAGAGCACACTGATATAGCATTCCTACTGCATCCTGGCAGGACTCATTAAAGGGAGAGCTCATGTATTCTACCACCTAATTATTTTCTTCCTGCGTGCACATCCAAGGGAAATTCACACATGTCCAAATGGTAGGTGCATGAGGGTGCACATTGCAAGCTTTGGTTTGTATAAGAAGTGAGTTGCAGGCAATCTACTTACCTGTGACTGGGAGACTAAGTAGGCAAAATATGAGGTGTGGGACATTATCCATCAGTTAGGATCAGCAAATGGGGTGCATATTCAGCACTGTGGCAAGGTCTCACAAATATTGTAGGGCTATAACAACAGAAAAAGAAACATTGAATTATGTTTCTAAAACAACAGAAAAAAACATTGAATTATGGCACAGGTCATCATATAAATAAATAAAAAGTTTCATAATTAAGCCAAGTACTTGTGTACACATGCACTTCCAGCACTCATGGGGTGGGAGTCGGTGGGTCTGCAGGAGTTTGAGGCCAGACTAGGCTGTGTCTGGGCTATACAGGATCCTATCTTAGAAACAAACCAACATAAAATGAAAAGGATAGATACCCAGTATATTAGACCAGGTGCTCATGGTTGGGAATGAGGGATGGCAACAAAGTTGAGTAAATAATCAAAGTAAACTGTATCCTCTTCTGAAAGTAAGGATTTAGGGGAAGAAGGAAGAAGAGTTAATGTCTAGGGAAAGAGTAGTAATTGGAAGGTTTGAAGAAAAATGGCCCCCATACACTCATGTACTGGAATACTTGGTCTCCAGTTGGTGGAACTATTTGGGAAGGATTATGAGGTGTGACCTTGCTGGAAGACTATCGCCAGGGATGGGCTTTGAGGCTTTGAAAGACTCAAGCCATTCCCAGTATGTGTCTATGAGTCCTGCTTAAGATTATGGTGTAAGCTCTCAGCTGTTCCTGTCGCCATGCCTTTGCTCCACCACCATGGACTCTCACCTTCTGAAACCATAAGCTCAATCGAATGCTTTCTTTATACACTGCCTTAGCCATGCTGTTTCATCATAGCAGTAGAACAGTAACTAAGACAGATGACAAGCAAGAATTATCTCATTTTTCTACCTCTCATCATCTATTCAACCCTCATGTGAACCAGAAATTTTTTCTTACTCAGATTTTTTAAAAAATTCATTATATATATGAGTACATTGTCACTGTCTTCAGACACACCAGAAGAGGGCATCAGAGCCCATTACAGATGGTCGTGAGCCACCATGTGGTTGCTGGGATTTGAACTCAGGACCTCCAGAAGAGCAGTCAGTCCTCTTAACTGCTGAGCCATCTCTCCAGCCCCCTTACTCAGATTTTTATAAGAAATGAAAAGAATGCAGCCAGGCCATTAAAATAGATTATCTGCCACTCACAGAACAAGGTCTTGGTCTTATGTTCCTCATGTCCACTTAAAATTCACATCTGGATTGCTATTTTTGTAATGATTAGGTTTTCTAAATTTCAGAACACTCAGAAACGTCAGGATAAGGCCAGCTGAGACAGTTCAGTGAGTAAAGGTGCTTGCTGAGCAAGCCTGGAGACCAGAGTTCAATTCCCAGAGCCCACATAAAGGTTGAAAGAGAGAACCAACTCTACAAAGTTGTTCAATTCCATATGCATTCTGTATCCCTGTTCTCTGTTTATGTTGTGCTGGGACTAGAACCTAGGACTGTGCATGCTAGGCAAACACTCCACTAACTGGTAATAAGCTGCATCTCCTGCCCTGACTTTATTTTAAAGACAGAGTCTTGCTGTATAGCCTTGGCTAGTCTGGAATTTATTATGTAACCTGAGCTAACCTCGAACTTGTAACAATCCTCCTGCCTCTCCTTCCAAAGTGCTAAGATTGCATACAAGTATGCATTACCATGCTCAGCTAATTTACTTTTTAATGTTTTAAAATTTTTAAACATTATTTATTTAATGTGCATGTGCATGCACATACATGTTTATTTGTTTATGCACATGTGTGTAGGTCAGAGGTCAATCTTCAGGAGTTGTTTCTCTCCTTCTATCATGTAGGTCTTACGGATTTAACTTAGATTATCAGGTTCAAACAGTCTCCTCTATCCACTAAGCTATTCCACAAATCCCATTTTCTAAGTTTTGGCACAGCATCTAGCTATGGAATCCTTATTAGCCTGAATCTCACCCCAGAGATCAGGTTGGCCTCAAACCTGTGCCTATCCTCCTATCCAGCCTCTTGAATGCTGGATTCACAGGCATGTAGCACCATGTGCATTCTATTCATTATTATTTTGTTTTCGTTGAGCTAGGATGTCATTCAGACCAGCCTGTCCTTGACCTTGCTGTGAAGCAATGACCTTGAAAACTAATCCTCCTGCCTTTACCTTCTAAGTGCTGAGATAATGGGCAAGTGCCACTACTCCAGTCCCAGTTTTAATTAACTTTTCTATCACTCTAAATAGTAATATGTTTTACTTGTTAAATTATTATTTTATGTTTATTGGTGTTTGCCTGCATGACTGTCTGTGCATGCAGTGTTGGTAGAATCCAGAAGATCCCATGGGACTGGAGTTACAGGGAACTGTGAGCCACCATACGGTACTAGGAATTGAACCCAGGTCTTACAGAAGAGCGGCTAAGCTGTCTTTCCAGCCCCTAACTTTAAATGTTTAAAGAAAAGAAGTAATACCCTGAATTTTCACATTGCACATTGTCCATACACTTGACAATAGCACCCAGAGCCTACATTCAGTGTGTTCCATAGATTAGGTTTTACCAAGGCTCTGAATCCATTATCATCAAGGTGGGAAGCATGGCAGCGTCCAGGCAGAGAAGGAGCTGAGAATTCTACATCTTGGTCCGAAGGCAGCAGAAGACTGTGTGCCACACTGGGTATAGCTTGAGCATATATGATCTTAGAGCCTGCCCCATAGTGACCCACTTCCTCCAACAAGGCCACACCTTCTAATGGTGCCACTCCTTATGGGTCAAGCATTCACATACATGAGTCTATAGGGCCAGGCCTATTCAAACCACCACAAAGGGCTGGCAAGCCGAGTTTGGCCAGGGCTCTTCTTTTATTGGCAGTTTGGAGGAGAGGATGCTACCATCCACTGGGGAAAAGTACCTTGTTGCTTTGGAAACATGGGTAATACTTCACTTTCCATTTTCTGTTTTCTTGCTTTTTTTTTCACCAGTTGGTTCTGGAACACCTAATTTCTCCTCCTGAGCCACAAAAATCGTTAATACACTGAGGAATAGCTGTCCAGGCTACACTACAATATCTGTGGTAATCATACTCTGCTGCGAGGCTCTATTTTGTGGAAGTCCAGATAGCTATCGGGGAGAGGATGACCTCAGGGGATAGAACCCCATGGCTTCTGTCTGTCTACAGAAGAG
The DNA here is from genome assembly GCF_947179515.1 of Apodemus sylvaticus. Lineage (NCBI taxonomy): Eukaryota > Metazoa > Chordata > Mammalia > Rodentia > Muridae > Apodemus > Apodemus sylvaticus. The sequence goes on from NC_067472.1 coordinate 104,208,120, forward strand.
TAGCCGAGGGAGTCTACCCATGCCAAGGCCAATACCTGCTTCACACCCCAAGCTGTGCCCATGGGCAGGAACTGCCTCAGCAAGGGCTCTGTTTTTGTTTCCTGTTCTGAGACAGTCTCATTTTTCTCAGGCTGGCTTCAAGTTTTCAAGGCTAGCCTTGAACTTCTGATCCTTCCATTTCTGCCTCCCAAATGCTAGGATTATCAACCCCCATTTTCTAACAAAGATGTGGTCTCCCTGACAGTCTGTAATCCCAAAGGGCTGTGTTTTCTCAGAGGAGAGCACTTTTGTTTAAATTGCCTCTCCTGTTCACTCCTGACACACACACACACACACACACACACACACACACACACACACGCACGCACACGCACACGCGCACACACACACACACACAGCAGGTATGCACATCATAGGTGAGGGCTACCCAGAGATGTTTGCTCCAGAGAGAAGGATTCGATACAACAATGAAGGACAAGAAGATAATTTACTGGAGAGAAGAACCGGAGAAGCACAGACTTATTGTCGGGGACCAGATGTGAAAAATATTCTCAGTGCTCTGCCTTGACTCCTTCTAATCTACCTTCTGTTTCAGAACATGAACTCTGAACTTTTGCGTGTAGGCGATAAGGAAATGACAGGCCTCTGGGTTGGTGATGAGAGTGGGTGGGAAATATTGGCCTGACTCTTTCGTGACTTGCATCGCCCTTTGAATTTCCTGTGTGGTTAACTCTCTCTGCCGGCTGTGGTGGTTCCTTGAGCACACCCTTTCTCTGCCTTTCTCTCTTGCAGGTGGCCCTGTAGCTCCCAATATAAACTTCCTGTGAGCCAGGCATGATGTTGCAGGTTTGTAATCCCAGCACACAGAAGCAGAGAAGTAGGATTATAAATTCAAGGCCAGCCTGGGTTACATAGTGAGTCTGAGGTTAGTTTAGCCATAGTCAGACCCTTTCTCAAAAATGAAACTGCCTGCCTGCACTTGAACCTCTACAAATCGACAGAACTGGGGTTGAGAGTGAGATGAATATATGGATGAGAACAATTTCCAGAAGGGCTTAAAATTCAGCTTGAGAGTTTAGACTTGATTTACATGCTGGGTGAAATGTTACTGACACATTTTTTTTTTAAAAGAACATTATTTTCACATTCAAGTTATTAATTTCTAGGTTTCTATGGACCTTGCATTACCCATGGAGTTCTGGCTAATAAAATCTGAAGTTGAAGATGGCAGCCCTCTTATCTCTCAGTTGCTAAAGGAGAAAAAGAAAAAAGAAAAAAAAAGAAATTCTAGGGAGAGAAGTGTTATTAAGGTGTAAGGCAGAATGCAGAGCTCTGAAGGCAGTCCTAAGGCAAAAAAAGATGAAGGGGAAAATAGTCTGGAGATCGTAACTGGCATGGAGGATTTTTATGTGTAGTCATCCTGATCAATATTTTATCTCCTTTTTAAAAAAGTGGCTTTGTAAGACTCTCTGAAAGTCTCCTCGAAAATATTAGGTCTTCAAAAATTTAACATTGTTTCCTATGGTAAGACATTTTGAATCTCAAAGCGTTGTGTAATAATTGGTTGTCAGGGGAACCATGCGACTCTGCTCCGAGTCTGCAACTCCACAACATATATTATAAATAACCAAAGTCCTTTTATTCTGCAGAAGACCCTGAATGCTTCACATGTGATTTGTCTCATTTAGTACCAAGTCAAAATAATCAAGAAAGGAACTCCAGCAGGCTGTGTCCCAAGACGAGACATCTCAGTGTTAGATTTGAAATGTGGCAAATGTGTCTTGTTCCCTTTGTCCTACAGGCACAGGAGCCCAGAACAGGTCTCCGTTGTTTCTCTGTTGAGGCTGTTCCAAAGCTTATAGTCATCTTTAATATGTAGATCCCACTAGCTAATCACAGAGAATGAACCATTTAGGAATCCCAACAGCCAGACTTGGCACATACCTGTAATTCCACCATTTGGTAGCCTGAGGCAGGAGAACTACCTGTTCAAGGCTAACCTGGGCTACCTATTGAGACTGTCTGAGGAAGAAAAGGGAAAATACCAGTTGGTGCAGGTTGGTCAGCTTGTACTGGGATTCCTTCTGCCAGAGGCACCCAGATCTTCCCTGACCAGTTTTTCCCTGTGGTAGGGCTCCCCAAGAAGACAGAGTATAATCAGAAGTCTGTTTAGTGCCTTTGTCAGGGTTACTATGGCTGTGGTGAAACACCACGACCAGAGCATCTTGTAGAGGAAAGTTATTTCAGTTTACGCTTCCATATCACACTTCATTATCAGAGAAGGAGGACAGGAACTCGGACAGGCAGGAACCTGGAGGCAGGAGCTGATGCAGAGAACACAGAGGGGTGCTGCTTACTGGCTTTTTCCCCATGGCTTGCTCAGCCGACTATCTTATGGAACCTAGGACCATCAGCCTAGGGATAGCACCACCCAAAATGGGCTGGGCTTTCCCTATCAATCACTAAGAGAACAGCCTACAGCTGGATCTTATGTAGGTATTTTCCCAGTTGAACAGGAATTCAAAGCAAAGGGGATTTGACAATGTGAATGGTTGATGGCCTCAAGCCTCATGTATAGTGGTTCTCACCCTTCTTAACCCTGCTACCCTTTAACACAGCTCCTCATCCTGTGGTGACCACCAACCATAGAATTATGTTCACTGCTCCTTCATAACTGTAATTTTGCTACTGTTATGAATAATAATGCAAATGTCTGCATTTTCTGATGGTCTTAGGTGACCCCTGTGAAAGGGTCATATGATTCCCCAAAGGGGTCTGGACCTACATGTTGAGAACTGCTGCTCATGAAGGTGAAATTCCCAACCTATCCACTCCTGGGACCAGACAGCTGCTGCATTTCTCACTGTCTCTCAAATGTTTGGTAATAGGACCTTGATGGTGCAGCGCAGAGCTGTCCGGTGTGCATGCCCAACTACCCTCTAGCACTTTCAATACATCGGACCAATCTTTTTCCTTTAAATGCTAGCTAAAAAAATAGTAACAAAACCACAGTTTTCCTAGAGTTGTCTTTTTTTTCCCATAGTTTTTATCTGACTTACAATGGATTCATTACCTAAATAGGCTGAGGAAGCATTGATGTAAATAAAGCCATGTCCTGCTTGCCTGGGCCCCTGTTTCTGTGAATGGCTTTTCTATGTTCCCGCTGTGCTTCAGGATGTGTTGTTCCAAAGCACTGACTCCCCTGACTCCTCTGAGGCCCTGTTTCCCTTATCCACAGCAGGTTAGGAGAACAGAGAGTTCCTCAGTGCAGCCATGAAAGGCTGGAGAGCAAGCGGAGCTGTTGTTTTAACAACAAAATCCAAAAACATTTTATTTACCAAATGAAGACCCAGAAGTCAGACCTGTGATGACAGCCTGCCAGATCAGAGATGCAGAGAAAGCCCCCAGATGACCGTCATGCTCCTCTGATGTTCCAGAAAGAAAAATCTCTCCTTCTGCATGTTATCTTAAATACCCTTTAACTCTAAGTTCCTCCTTTATTTTTCCTGGGTTTTCTTTATGTTTAATCCATGTCAACTGGTTGCTTGCTCTGCCTCTGGACCTATGGATGACTTTATTCAATCTTGTTTACCATAAACAGAAAGCTCTTGGATTAAACGTGTATGCTAGGCTGAGCCACACCACTACTAGAGACAGGTTTTTCCAGTATACAATCTCAGGGTTCACAGTGTGATCAAATATCCTCCAACAAGGAGGGACTGACATACACCAAAAGGCCTAAGGAACCTAGAGGCACATGACAAGTCTTACATTGTAAGGTTGGGGTGCTGTGATGGTAAAAGGGCTTCCTACACAAACCTGGAGACCCAAGTTTGAGTCCCAGACCCGTGTAAAGGTAGAAGGAGAGAACTGACTCCAGACAGTTGTTGGTGTCTGGTCTCCACAGGTTCATCACACAGTGATTCTAAACAAAGCTTAAAAATAAGAATTTTATATCAGTTATTTTTAAGGTAATAAACATTTCTTTCTTTCAACCAGTAGCCTGTGAGCTGATACCTTTAATCGAGGCAAGCTGGCAAGCGTATGTGGAATGCATCAGACAGAAGAAGAGAACTTGATTGGTTTAACATGATTGACAGGAGTATATTTATGGATATCTGCACTGTAGTATTTACCATGAGTGCCCACAAGTGCTTTTGGCAGCTAACTTCTCAAGTCTTCTGAAGGAGACAGGGGTGGCCTACAACCAATTAGAATGACAAATCATCCCGGTTCTAAAATCAGGAGACAGGAAGCAGAGTGGACCTAAAGCCGCATTTTCCTCTGCCGCCCTCACTTACCACCGAGGAAGACTCTTCACTTACCACAGCATTAAGCTAGCACAATGCAGAGAAGCCCTGGAAGCAGTGCCAAAGACAGCAGCGGGGACCCACTGAGAACTGAGCTTACAGGAAATAACGGGATTCCGGATGGGCAGAAGCCAGTGGTAGCTCCTTAAGAATCAAGGTGGCAAATTATGTAATATATTTCAGGGACAGAAGCTATTAGAGTGTTTGGCTTCTGAAGCTTTGAGGTAGAAGCTAATTGATTATAGGTTCCTTAGGCAGGAGCAGATGGGCAATCTACAAATATGGCTTTGTCTATGTGACAATGTTCAGCTCAGCAGGAAATCACTGCCTTACACCCAGTTACCAAAGGAGGTTCCCACGCACAGATTACTGACTGAAGGCAGGATGCAACCATTTAAAGAAGGACCTGGGATGTGTAAGTATATCCGTAAAAGGCCTGCAGTATCTTGCTCAAGCGGCTGTTATATCTGGAGGAAAACAGCCCTACTGTGGGGGAACTATCTATCAGGTAATGATTCTGTGCTCGATTACCCATGGCTCCAAAAGACCCATGGGTCAGAATGTGAGTTTATGGAAGTCATGTGACACATGGAGTTTAACCCTTTCTCGGTCTGCACAGTGGATTCATTGGAACCAGTTATTTTCTTATGTCCCACATCTATAAAAGTCGATATAATTACTAATTGGCCGCATTTCTTTATCTGCTGCACAATTCATTCTTTACTGTTCCTTCTTCGACTTACCGTTATGGGATTTATAGCTCATGACAGAAATGATCAGGAGAAGAGATGCGTAGATGCTCCGGTTAGAACAGATTTGGTGTATAAAGGCAATCATGTCTCACCACAATGCCCAACAGCCATCCATGGTAAATAAATTAAAAAATCAGATGGACAGGATGATTTTGTATGCATGTAACCTCAGCTGGCTTCTTTCTCCAGCCACATCAGTGGTTGCTCGTTGGGACAGATACCAATGAACACTCTGCTCAAGCTAAACGTGGATAGCCCTTCAGCAAAGTTACCATTACTACCAGCTCTGGTGAGTGCCCAGTTGCCACAGCAAAGCTGACACTGCCCCAAGTATGGCACCATTCTCCAGTGGGACTAGCCAGAGGAATCTGGTGGGAAACTGGAATGCTTCCTTCACTGGAAACAGAAATTACACTCTTGGGAATAGATGTATTTCCAGGCTTTTCTTTTCTGTTCCTGACATTTCTGTTGGAATCATTGTTCAGAGAGTCACAAAGATTATCATCTTTACCATAACATGAAACTCATGACTGACAAACTTATTCGATAGCGAACATATAACTAGGATATATGTTATGCAGATACCACTGGCCTGGAAGTGCTGTGAAATGGTGTCCTGGAGGCACACCTGTGTGTATACCTCTCCCACACTTACACATAATTGAAAAAAAAATCTTTGAGAGCCAGGCATGGTGGCAAACAACTTTAATCCCAGCACTTGGGAGGCAGATCTCTGCAAGTTCCAGGCCAACCTTGTCTACACAGCAAGCTGCAGGCTAGCCAAGGATACATAGTGAGATCCTGTCTTTTTTTTTAAATTGGGTATTTTCTTTATTTATATTTCAAATGTTATCCCCACTCCTGGAAAGCCCCGATCCCATCCTCTCTCCCCCTGCTTTTATGAGGGTGTTCCTCCACCTACCTCACTCCCACCCTCGATTCCCCTGCACCGGGGCATCTATCGAGCCATTACAGGACCCAGAACCTCTCGTCCCATTGATGACTGACAAGGCCGTCCTCCCCTCCCCAGAGCCATGCGTACTCCTTGGTTGGTGGTTTAGTCCTTGGGAGCTCTGGGGAGTCTGGTTGGTTGATATTGTTGTTCCTCGTATGAGGTCGCAAACCCCTTCAGCTCCTTCAGACTGTTCTCCAACTCCTCCATTGGGGACTCCATGCTCAGTCCAATGGTTGGCTGCAAGCATTTGCCTCTGTATTTGTAAGCCTCTAGCAGAGATCCTGCCTTTTTTGTTGTTGTTGTTTGTTTGATTTTTGTTTTTTGAGACAGGGTTTCTTTGTGTAGCCCTGGCTGTCCTGGAACTCACTCTAGACCAGGCTGGCCTTGAACTCAGAAATCTGCCTCCCAAGTGCTGGGATTAAAGGCGTGTGCCACCACTGCCCGGCCAGAGATCCTGTCTTAACAAAATGATTACAATAAAAAAATCTTTTAAAAGAAATCTTCATTAAACTCATAGACAACATTGTAACTGATAAATTATATTGTTAACTATAGATGACATAGATTTGTTTACAACTTGGTAGCTAACAGTACACACACAGTTTCCTCTCTCTGGACCTTCATTTTTCTGAGGGTCTTTACCTCTAAAGAGAAGCCCTGGGGTGGCAAGTGGCCAGGGTCTGTTGGAGATGGTGGATCTCAAATAAGACACTTTTTTCTTGAAATGATAAATAAAGACCACAGCACTTTGTTTCTTCCCGTGTCAATCACTGGACAGTCTCTGTACACACCTCATACATGAGCGCTGTGACAAGAAAATGTGCGACTTCAGGCTGAACAAGAGCGAGGTCCATGCTGAGGCCCCTGGGCAGCCTGCAGCACACACTGGATGGAGAAATGAGGTTACTTATTCACAGGACACCAGCCAGGCAGAACTAGGCATGGATGGTGATAGTCACAATCAGTCCATGGGCTGTACTGAAAAAATAAAAATGCACCCAGCTGTTAAAAAAAAAAAGCAATAGGAAGCAAAAGAAAAAAATGTAAACTGAACTTGAAAGCTCCGAGAGAAAAAGGAAACAAACCGTAGCAGAATAAGCGATGCCGTCATTTCCTCAGAGCAGCCCTGGCTGCATGTGCTGCATGTAGCGAGACAGAATTAGCAGGGCTTCAAGAGAATTCCATCAAATCACCCTGCTCCTGCTTCAACGCCTCCCATTATGACTTGACAGGCACTTTTCAGTTTCGCCCTCCAGGAAAGTGAGGCACAGTTTATTGAGACTGTTGTACCAAGTTCCATTACAGCGAGAGTGGAAATATACCTCCTGCGTGATTTACCTCGCATCTATTTTTCAGCAAATAGCCACTCACCCACTATAATTTGGTGGCTTTGGCATCCATTTTCTGAGGGGGTTCCACTGAAGAATGCTGTTTTGTTCCACAGGAACTTAACGGTACTGATTCTAGACAGTGAGGCAGTTTGGAATGTCAGCTTAAAGGCAAACAAATAAATGGCCAGGCAAAGGGAAATACAATATTAACTTTGAAAAAAAGCAAAACAGACAAATAAATGAAAAACTGGCAGTAATTTCTACAGCGTTTCCGGACTTCTACTGAGCCAGGATCTGTGTTGGAGATGGGGCTGCTGGACACATCACAGAGTAGACGAGAGGCTGTTTCCTATCAGAAGCCCACAGGGCAGAGAACACTGAGCTAGCAGTGTGTTGCTGGAGAGTAGTAGTAGGTTTCTAAAAGGCGGTGAAGCTACGAGGGAATAGAGCAACTCAGACTGAGATGACCGGCCGAGCTGGGCGTGGAGGTGCATACCTATAATCCCAACACTGAAGAGGAGGCCAGATCCGAGCTCAAGGTTATTCTTGGGTATAGATCAAGGCCAGAATGGGCTGCTAGAGATTCTTTCAGAACCAAACAAGACACAGGCCATTTCTAGTCCAGTAGAACTCTAGCTAGATTCCCACTGTGCCGAAAGGACAGAGAGATCTGCTGGATACCATTGAAATGAGCCATTGAAACTGAGCCTACGTCTAGGGACATCTCAAAGGGCCACGGGAATCAGGAGATCTAGTTCTAGGTGGAAGAGTGTGGCTGCTAGATATTTCCGGGCAAGAAACCAGGCATCTTAACAAAGCAGGGGGCCAGAGTGATGGGCAGATGTCTGGGGATCAAGCACCTCTATGAGATGCTCTGGGATAAATAAAGCAAGGGCGATAGCCAGACTGAAGTTAATGGTCAAAAACACAGGGTGGGAGTCGGGGTGGGGAAATGGCTCAGCGGTAAAAGGCACTTGCCACACATGCCTAAGAACCTGACTCTGGACTCATTAAACCTATTTAAAAACCAGACTTAGCAGTGCAGGTGGCTGCGACCCTAGCATGCTTATGGGCAATAGGAGGTAAACAGGAGACTCTCTGGTCACTTAAAGACCAGATATGCTGGCTTATGCAGTGGCTGGGAGACCCTGTGTCAAACAGGGCGGAAAGATAAGGACTGACCGCTGAAGACGTCTGGGTTATCTTCATGGTCTTTTTCTGAAAATTCTCTGGAAATTAGCAGCCCCGTAGACACAGGAAACAGAAATTCAAATGATGATTCCAGAGAGAGCTTTGAGCTTTTCCAAGGAACTTTTGCAAGCTTTGAAAATTCCCGTCACGCCTTAGAGGAAACAGCACAATCCGGTAAACAGGCAAGAGGAGGAACGATGCCTCTCCTCCCAGCCTGAAGATCAAATGATTCCCACCAGATACAAAAAAGCAGCAAGGTCTCACCAGGCAGCGGAACACCCATTAACATATGAATAGAACTCAAAGTAATATCCGTCAGCAAAAGTTTATTGATTTCCTGAGCTAGGGAGCTGAGAATGAGAAGCTCAGAAGGCACGCGCCCATCCCCAGCCAGAGAGGCTCCAGGTCTAGACAGGGAGGGCATCTCCCACCTCACACGGGGCTGCGCCGGGGTTTCAAGGTTGCACAGAGACTAGGGCTCGGAGGTTGAGCACAAACAGGTCTCCACCCGTCCAGATGGACAGCTGAAGCCTTTACGGCTCAAGGCTTTGTCACTAGAAGGTAGAGGAGAGTCTAGCCAGGTGTCCATTGGATGGGGACTGGGCGCCCCTCCCCCTGCTTTATTGATTACAGTGGTGCTGGAAACATCTGAGCGGTCCATATTCTGAACCCAAATTCTGAACCTTTTATTCTCTTCCCAGGCTGAACGTGCTGCAGAGACCATTCTCCCACCTTGCTTCCTGGTCCTCTGCATGGACCCTCTCCTGAATAGACCTTGCCTGTTTTCTTTAATGTAGAACAAATAGAAAAGAAAAGAAGAGATCTCGCTGCCTTTTTGTTTGTTTGTTTGTTTTTCTTTTGGATTTGGCTTTTCGAGACAGGGTTTCTCTGTATAGCCCTGACTGTCCTGGAACTCACTCTGTAGACCAGGCTGGCCTCGAACTCAGAAATCTGCCTGCCTCTGCCTCCCAGAGTGCTGGGATTACAGGCGTGTACCACCACTGCCTGGTTGCTTCGCTGCTTCCTAAATTTGTTACAGAACTATCAGAGAGCATGAGAAGTAGAATTTCTTTTTCATTCACAGTGTCATGTTTTGTTTTTCTTGCATAGAAGGCTGTAGCTCTCATAGTTTACACACACACACACACACAATTTTAGAGTGATCCTTTGAGATTTGTTTATTTTATATGTGCAAGTGTTTTGCGTGTGTGTGTGTGTGTGTGTGTGTGTGTGTGTGTGTTTACCATGCCTGGTGAGAGGTCAGAAGAAGGTATGAACTGCAGTTACAAATGGTTATGAGCAACCATGTTGGTGTTAGGAACCAAACCTAGGACCTCTGCTCTTAGCTGCTGAGTCATCTCTCCAGCTACCCATATATTTGCTTTTGCTGGTGAACCTAATGTCTTGGACTTGCAACTGGAGAGATGACTCAGCAGTTAAGAGCAGAGGTCCTAGGATTGGTTCCCAACACCCACACAGTAGCTCACAACCATGCGTAACCACTGGTTTCCGTGGAACCACAGTTCCAGGGAGTCCAATACTTTCTGACCTCTGCAGGAACTGCACACACATGGTGTATATACACACACATAGGCAAACACTCATACACATATTATAAAAATAAGTAAATCTCGAAAACAAGATCTTAGGCATACATGCTAAGCAGCCTCCCTGCCACCACTGCTACTCCCCAGTCTCAAGATCACCTAACTGAGCCTTGTGAGCTCATGATTTATTTGAGGACTTTCTGATTAACACATGTTCCGTGCATATCTTCAGTGTGATTCATGACTTTGTACACTTTCCATGGTGACACTGAAGACATGCGTTGTAGCCCAGAAATAAATGAAAGAAATGGTCTACAAGATGCTCCTCCCGTGTCTTTGGAGTGTTCTGTAGGCTGTGCTAGTTCCTAGCTAGCTCATTCCTCCCACTTACATGAGGTGGATGGACAGAGTACTAGCAGCACTTCCATGGCATTTTGTGATGCCCAGAATGCCCAAGGGAGGTCCTAACAACCATCCAAGGGCAGAGTATCTTGATTTTGGTGAAGCTGGGGACTGGATAAACTTTTATGAGGGCTATTATATGAGTACATGAATAAATACTTGACGGCATGCTTGGTCTGCAGACTATAGATGGACCAAGCCCCCGCACATTATGACAACCAAAAATGTCTCTAGATATTACCAAATGTCCTCTTCTGGGCAAAATCACCCCTGGTTAGAAACCACTGTCTTTGACAAATCCACACACCTTTCCTACTGGAATATGTAACTGAACACTACATTTTGTTGAATCCACCTTCCAGAACTGACTGCCAATTTTATTTCCTCTCTGATTCCAATGTCTTTGGTCTCCTAAGGAAATGTACAGGCATCCTTAAGGAATGAATGTAGCTGAGAAATTACCAGAGGCTGATGTGCAGTGGCAGATGTCAGCCACTGGGTGGCATCTGTACATCACTAGCTCTGCAGAGCCAAACTGGATCTCCCCAGAAGCAGACAGATGTAACTCTGCCCAGACCAAATAGATAAGATCTAAGATCGGGCCTCACCTATTTACAGAGTACTGCGACCTACTTACAGAGTGCCCTGTATCAGGCATTGAGAAGGTATTTCACCCATAATAATAAGCAGATAGCCTTTACTGGATATTTACCCTATGCCAGCCAGACCCTAAGTGCTATGTAATGTGTACTCATCACCTTGAACTCTAATAATAATCCTAAAACGTAAAATTAGTCATTATCATATGTTATAGGAAAACAAGTGAACAAAACCTTAGAAGTACAGCAGAATTAAGAAACTTGAGGGCTGGAATGTAGATCAGTGGTAAAAAACTTGCCCTGGGTTCAATTCCCCAGTACTGCAATAAATAAACAAACAAATAAATAGATAAGTATTAAAAATTACCTAATTATTGCAAAAATACTCAAGAAGGTCATGTAACTGTCAAATATCTAATGTATGCTAGACAGTCTTGTAGATGTGAGATATTAAGTTTAACTCAATTATTAAAGAATGGATCTCAGAATATGAACATTAGAGTCCAAGCTTACACAGCTGGCCACCTTCATGCATAAACTCAAGGGATATGTATCAGAGTCCAGCACGCTCTTCTGCATCATACTGGAACACGAAGAAAGAACCCTGAGCCGTGTCTCCTTCTGATGTGTCTCCCCGAGTTTGCTCTGTGACAGGATGCACCTGCAGGGTGGCAGAAATCACTCTGGGCACCCAAAGGTGGACAGAGGACAGAGCAGACCTTGTTTCCATGGGGCCTACAGTAAAGGAGACGGAAGGGAGCCGCTGACGAGCAACCCATCCCAGGAGTCATGCTGGGTTTGTGCTGGATGTGAGTCATGCTGGGTTTGTGCTGGATGCGGAAGCGGGCAGTGAGCCTGAAAGGCCGGAAGGCTGAGAAGAAGACAGGGGGAAGTGAGCCGGTGTGAGAAATAGAACCCGTTCGCGAGACAGCCACGGCCACTGTTTCTACTACACCCAAGGTTTCCACACGGTTTAAGCTTTTTTTTTTTCTTTTTTCTTTTTGGTTTTGGTTTTGGAATTATTTATTTTATTAGTGGCATGGACTCTGAACTGGATTACCTGGATTTGATCTCTATAGCTATCTTAATGTGTCTTTGGGCAAGTTTATATCTGTAAACTGGGAGCGAAATCCCCCCATCCTTTCAGGCTATTGTGAGGATTAAATGAGTTAGCCAATCTAAACACTTACAGCTGCTGTCCACGGCGCTGCCCACACTGTTATACTGCTGTACACAGTTAGATTGGACTTTCTCCATGTTACAAATCAACTTTTCTCCACAGCACTAAAACTTTCTTTGTTAAGCCGTGTGAGCTTTTGTGTCTGCTTATACATGGAGAGGAGATAAACACCTCCCCAGAGGCCTGGTGGTCACTCCAGAGAGAGAAGGTGGGTGGACTTGATCAGTGTCTCTTCTATAGATCTTTTTATTGCTGTTTTGGAAACACTACCACCACCACCAACAACAACAAAGGACAAAGCAACCTAAAAATAGAATAAAGAGTCCAGCAACAGATCTACAAGTTATTTATGACTGGATTTATGACACTTTGTCAGGGCTATTTAAAAAATCAGGTCGTTGAGATAACTGTGTTGGAAAAAGGAACTCTGACCCCACTCACACAGTCACTGGAAGTTAATTCAGAGTGGGCTACCATCTTCAGTGTGCGGCTAAAATGAAGGAGTCGATCTTCTTGGAGGATATAGAAGGAGTAGGTTTACTAAGAAGAACATGGTGAGCTGAATTTCACCAACATGAAGAACTTCTACACATTAAAATACACCATTAACAGAGCAAAAGAGAGGCCACAGACAGGAATATATATTTGTAGAACATGAACTGGCAGTGTCATCTCAGAAAAGTACATTAGTACATTAGTTCCTGCATACTATATTAATTTACATATAGTATGCCAATATCTCACACATATTAAGCTGTCAGTCAGCATTCCATTACTGTAACAAATACCCACGGAAGTTAACGCAGTGGAATAAAGCAAAAAGGGTGTGGCTGTACATACAAGCAGGAGTAGAGCATGAGGTAGAGGGAGAGAGGTTTATTTTAGTTCAAAGTTTCTGAGATTTTAGACTGTGGCTGGTTGGCTAGTGACTTTGGACCGATGACAGCACACCATGGAAGAGCATGTGACAAAACAAAACTGCTTACCCCATGCCCAGAAAACAAAACAAAAACAAATGAAAACAAAAACAAAACAACAACAACAAAAAAGAAGGTCCCAGGCCCCCCTGGAGGGTATAAATCTTCCCTCCCACAAGTCCCAGTCCAGTCCTTACAGGTCCTTACAGCAGGAATGTTAATCATCAATGAGGAATAACGAACAAACAACTAATACATACAAAAATCCAGAAGATTCTGAAAGACTTGGTGCAAAATGAAGGTTGCTGCATTCTAGCCAAACATCAAAGAAAAAGAATCCGTGACTTCATCACCCATATGCCAGCAAGCGCTGAGTGGGATCGCGGGTCCCACCTTCATCTGCAGCGAGGCACTGAGCTCCCCGCTGGTGAACAGTGGGAAAGCAGGGTAGGAAGTCGGGATTTTCATTCCTGCTGAGCCTTAATAAGACTCCCCCGTCCTGCAGAGACCATGCAGGGAGCCTGGCCTTTAGCTTCCCACAAGGCAGTCCCAGGGAGCCCTCCTCCTTTTGTACAGATGGAACCTGGCAGTTGGAGGCTGGGTGGAAAGTTGTCTCTCCCACACTTGGCAATTACGAGGTGGAGCATGTAGCCCCTTAGGCTGCTAGAACAGATTCAAGAAAAACTCAGAGTCGCAGCACACCAACACCCAAGATTTCGGGGTTTAAGTCAACCACTTTTTCGATCACACCATGCTCACCTGTTCAGGCTTTCATTCACCAGTACCCCTTGTCTGGGTGCCGTGAACCCCAGAATTTACGTCACAGCCACGGAGGCTGTAACAGCTCCAGAGCAAAGTACGAGGCAGTTTGGCTCCCCACGAGTCTTTCTTTTTTAGCATGCAGATGCCTGTTTCCTGCTGCATCCTCCATTACAGGCAATTCTGTGCTCACACGAGGGCCAGAAAGAGAACACGGTTTCGACGCTCTGCCATGACCATCGAGGGTCCTGGAACCTTGACTAGGGGCAGCAAAGGAATGAAGAAGGAACAGACACATACAGGAAGGAAAGTCGGGGTCCAATGGGGGTCCAAGCAGTGATGAATCTGCACCTACTCCGTCCAGCAACCTGGAACCACAACCTGGAACCTCGGTGCATTTATTATGCATAGCACAGGGAGTGGGGCTAGTCTAGGTAGGAGGTCTTCATAGAAGAGCAGTCTCAGGCTATAAACACGCTGGAAGAGGAAGTCACCGTTGCTAGTTTTTGTACATACTGGTCAATCTACTCTAACTGGGACCCCCAAGGAAGGGTTTGACATCCTTTAGCCTGGCCATTAAGGGGAATAGTCTCCCCCTGCCCACATCAGAACTTCACTCAGGACCTCCTCTGCATCCTACAGAGTTCTCCCCTCTGTCTCTGTCTCTCACTACAGGGATCTCCCTATGTAGTCCAGGCTGGCTTCAAAGTTGGGATCCTTCTGCCTCCTGAGTGAAGGATAGCCCAGTGTGTCACCATAGCTGCCGCTTCTTCAGGGAGTATTATCCTCAGCAGAGCACAGCCCCACCCTTACAACTTCATCTAGCCAATTAACCTCTCTAAGACTTCAAATGACCTCACATAGGGCATTAGGGAGTTAACAGATGAATTAAAGAGGAATTAAGCAGTTGGTGTACAGGATCGACCAAGAAGCAGGAAAACCCTAAACTGAACTTCAAAAAGACAACCTCTAGAGGAGCTGAGGAGATGGCTTAGTGGGTAGTGTTTGCTACCGACTGAGTTCAGAACCTGAGTTCAGATTCCTAAGCACGCATGCCCGAGTGCTTGTCCAGTGAGTTCAGTAACCCGGAACTGAGATGTGGAGTCAGTGAAAGAAAGGATTCTGACTTGGTGTCTTTCAAGCAAGTGGCCCCAAGTAGCTCCAGCCGTCTTTGTTATGCAGAATTTCAGAGCATTCAAACACACAGGTTCAAATTTTCCTTAATCATTATCCAAGAATCTCAACAAGTACTTAATAGAAATTCATTTTAAGTTCCCCTTATTTCCTTGTCATCAGTGATTACCTTATCCCACATCTAAGCCGTATAATATTGCAATCCAAGCGATTAAGTCATAGCTAAGCACACCTGAATATTGCCAGCCAAAATGATTTCAGTATTGTACTGCAAGCCAAGCGATTATCTAGCCAGTTTGTGTGCAGGCCGGCAGGTGCTGTTTCAAAGTAAAAGTCAATTATAATCCCAACAAACTTTAACAGAAGTATAATCTTTGTATTTTATCACCTTCTAATTCAGTATGCTCACAATGCACTGTAAGTGTCTTTATGCCATCATCTATATTTTACAGTATGGTCCTGCCCTGTACAACTTTCCTATAAAGAGCAGAAACTGACAATTAACACTTCTCCATCAACTCACACTGCTCTTTCTTTTGTATAAGCCCTTTCCTAAGGCAAAGATGAATCTATCCAACTTATATCTCTTTTAAGCGCACAGCAAATTTTACTTCCTAACTTATCCTAAGGAAGAACTAACTTGACCTGAGAATGAACTCTTTACTGTTGACCTTTAGGCCATATCTTCTCTGAGTTATGAACTTTCCTTCTCTTCAATGTATTGGCGTGCCCAGGTTTTTAGAAGAAGCAGCTGACGTTGCCAAGCTCCTTCCTTTTTCCTCATATATTCCTATCAATTTTGAGACCATCCAATAAGGGATCCCTTAAAGGTCTTAGTCAGTCACTCCTTTACTGAACCTTTGAATAACCTTTTGAAGTCATGGCTCTATCTCCGAAGGATTGATGCAGTTGCTCTGGTTATCATTCCCACTGGTCCTTGCCAAATGGGAGAAAAGCTCCAAGGGGCCTTGCCTCAGGAGCCATTCACAGAACGTTCATGCTCCTTGACAACATGGTTCCCACCACATGCACATAAAAATCCAGATGTGGGAGCAGTGCAGGGGAGGCAAGTCAGGCTCTAAAGGGCTTGCTGGCCAGCCAGTTCAGCTGAATTGATGAGCCACATGTTTAACAAGAGACTATTCCAGAAAGTGAAAAAGAAAACAGAGAATGACTGAGAAAAACACCTGACAGTGACCTCTGGTCTTCTCCTCGTAAGCATGCACACACACACACACACACACACACACCCCACACAAAACAGTTACACTCACATACATTCACTTTTAGACATACACAGTCACATTCACATACACTCACACTCATACACACAGACACACATAACACTTTCTCACACATAACATGTACAATCACACAAAACTCACATCTATACACACAGAGTCACTTGCATATATACACATATCACACAGACACACACACCACAGTCATGCTCACATATACTCTCATACATATAACACACACTCATACACACAAAACACCCACACGGATAGTCTCTCTCTCTCTCTCTCTCTCTCTCTCACACACACACACACACACACATACAGACACACTCATACACACTAACTTATAGATACTACCAGCAAAATTATATCAAGTTTTGAGTTATCTGGCAAAGAATAAAAAATGAAATTATGTCATTTGCAGGAAAATGGATGGACAAGAAGTGAGGGAAAATACAAATATGCTTATTTTGTTTTGTGTTTTGAGACAAAAATTCCTGTCGGTAGCCCAGGCTATCTTTGAGCTCACTATGTAGCCCATCCTGACCTTGAACCTTCTCTGATACTCTGTCCTCAGCTTCTCAAAGCGCTGGGATTATAGGTGAGCTACCATGATTAGATCTATTTTCTTTTGAGCTCTCTAAATTATATCTGATAATTACAGAAAAATTTGTAATACTGTCTGATCTGATTTTAAATGCAAAATGTGGGGGCCCTGCTGCTGGGATTAAGATCCAGGGCAAGCAGCTGAGGTGCCCATTTGACATAACAAAGCTGACCTAGCCTCCAGGTTCTCCTCTTGCTCCTTGCCCCTTGTGCTGAATCAGCAGCTGAAACTTGATCCATTCGCAAACTCTTTATCCAGTGTCTGTATTACCTGTCCAGTTTCTGTTGTATTGATCATTAGGGCTAGCCCTTTTGAGGTTGATTTACATTCATATTTTGGAGAAATCAGTAACTGAGATAGTCTATGAATCATCTGTGCTATCTGATTGATAAAGAATCTTTGTCTCAGGTGATAAGAGCTTTTTTCTGGTCAGATCTAATTTTTCTGCCTCAGGAAAACTCTCCTTCACATGTCTGCCCCAGGAAAATACCATCCAAAGATACCGTAAGTTTCTACTTCACCAGTAGACTACAATGTTATGTATAGACGTATAAAGTCTTCAGAAAAACCATAAAAAAAGATACACAAGGGTATGGATGGACTCAAACATTGTAAACAGGTCTAAGGCGTATCTCGGTGGGTAGAGAGCTTGCCTGGCATTCATGAAACCCTGGTCAGTCCCCAGCCCTACGTTACCTGACTAGGTGCAGTAGCTATAGTCCTAGGACTCAGGTGATGGAAACAGAAGGATCAATAGTTTGTCACCTTTGGATACATAGCAAGCTTGAGGCCTGCCTGGCAACCTTGCCTCCAGACCATTGAAAATAAAATAAATTTCTAAAAAACATTTCAAGTAATCATAGGAAAGTAAGAAACAAGAAGAGGGATAGGGGACAGAATAGTAGAAACAAAATGGTAGATTTAAGCCCTAACATGTTAATACCTATGATATGAAAATGATCTAAGGCTAGCAACTACGATACATAAATATCAGGGCAGGTGATAAAATATGACCCTATTGTATATTCTCTACAAGAAATTCACTTAAAATATAATGCTTTAGGCAAGTTAAAAACAAATGCATGGGAAAAAATATATATGAGAATAACATTTAAAAAATAAAGAGGCTGGAGAGATAGCTAAGAGCATTTGTTCTTGCAGAGGATCTGGGTTCAATGCCCAGCACCCACTTAGTGGCTCACAATCATCCATAAGACAGGACAAAGGACTGTGGGGCGGCCATCTGTTACAGACCAAAGTCTGCCGCGGGATAACCAGGATTCTTTGGTCCAGGAAGGCACAGGTCCAGCGGGATGACAAACTGACACGACCACAGAGGCGGTTTGAAATCTGAATGTATTATTTTAGATATCTCCTAGTTCAGTCAAGTTAACATCTCAAGTTAAACATTACATCCATCTGTAAAAGGCTAGGCTTTCTGGGGCAATACAGGGTGTTTACCCAAATTCCAGGGTGCATGCGGTTAAACGGTTTCTTCATCTTGGTCCCACCGTCGAGCTAGCTCAGGAGCTGAGGAAGGACAGTTCCCATGCCTAGCTTCCTGGCAAAGATGGCGGCATTGTAGAACTTGGGAAGTTACCTGGCTCGCGCTGTCTTCCAAGAGTATTAGCCCCTAACCCGGGGCGAGATCAGCTCCTGTAGCAGCCTCTATCCCCCAGCCTGATGAACTAATTAACTAACTAACTCACTACTCAGAGTGTCTCTCTCTGAGTCGAAAGTATCTACTGCCTCTTGAATTACACCTGGATAAGCTAAAAATGTTGTTTTGCCCAAAACTCCCTAGGTGGGGTCTGCAAAACAATGTAGTTCCTCACAGGCCTCTGTTGCTATCCAGGTGAGCCTGGGTAGAGATAGCCTGTCTGCATAACAAGCAAAAGTCGAGAGTTAAAAGCGGAACAGGATTAACTTGTCTGCTGCTGATGTCTCTGAGGTATTCAATTCAGCTGCAAATTAGCAACTCAAAAAACAGGAAGCCTGGCCTCTGGGATGGGGGGAAGGTAGCTATGAGCTATGCATCAACTCAAATGTAAATTCTTACTACCTGGCCCAACAGCCACTTGTATAGTAAGGTTCTTCAGATGGAGGGCCTGTTGTTTCAGAATCCCTGAACTGCCTTGAACTGCCCTGCTAAAAATGCTTTTTCTACCATATTTGGAATATTATAATATATCCTGTTGGGAGGTAAATGTAATTACACAAATGATTAGAGCAAAGCATAGCAGATCTTTTTTTTTTGCTACAAGATGGATTCTTTCATATCTATATTTGCTTGGTTATACTATGTCCCAGCCACTAGGAAGGAGGAGAGTTTTCAGAAGTATAGTAAATTACCAAGTGAGATTTTCAGCTTCTGAATATACAGGGAGTTCTGCTTTTCCCAGGAGACATTTCTCGCCTCTGTCTGTAGAATATCATTTTACAGGCTTCACTGGGCCACCATGGCACCCATCTCCAAACAATACATCTGCAACCCAACACTTATACCTAAGGCTCAAGGAACATCTCAGAAGCAGATAGGGGTGAAAAAGATTGCAAGAGCCAGAGGAACAGGACGTGCATTGCAAGCCTGTCTTCTACTTTTTACAGGTAAACTACATCCATAAAATCTCAACAATGCCTCACCAAGACCTGAATAATAGCAGCAGCCGATGTGCTTCAGTGGATGAGGAAATCTTACAAGGATCTACCCCTAAATTAAGAGCTACAGGCAATTAAATTCTGCTGGGAGACAGAGTATTAATCTTCCCCAGGGATGAGACCCCTAAATGGTTATCCAATTCCAAGTGATCAGCTCTAAAAATGTATACATACAATAACACTAAATGGATTTAGCTGAAGAATGTGTGTGTGTTTGTGTATGTGCATGTGTGAGAGAGGGGGAGCAGGAGAGAGAGAGGGGGGAGGGGGGAGAGGGAGGGGGAAAGAGAGGGGGGAGGGAGGGAGGGAGAGAGAGAGAGAGAGAGAGAGAGAGAGAGAGAGAGAGAGAGAGAGAGGGAGAGGGAGAGAGAGAGGATTACTGAGCCCTTCCAGGCCTGAGATAAGAGTTTCCATAGTTGCTTAAAAGGAGGCTCCAAGGTCTGACACTATTACTGATGTTTACAGACGGGAACCAGCATGGCTGTCCTCCAAGAGGCCCAACAAGCAGCTGACTGAGACAGACGCAGATACTTAGATCCAACCAATGGACTGAAGTCGGGGATCCTTGAAGTTGAATTAGGGAAAGGCTAGAAGAAGCTGAGGAGGAGGTTTCCACATAGGAGGACAAGCAGTCTCAACTAACCTGGACCCCTGAGATTTCTCAGACACTGAGCCACCAACAAGGCAGCAAACACTAACTAGCTGGTCTGAGACCACACATACAGCAGAGGACTGCCTGGTCTGGCTCCAGGAAGAGAAGATGTGCCTAACCCTTGAGAGACTTGAGGCCCCAGGGAGTGGGTATGTGGTGTGGGTGTGGGAACATCCTGTTAGAGACAGGAGGAGGAGGAATGGGATAAAGAACTGTGGGGAGGTGGACTGGAAAAAACCTAAAATTAAAAGAAAAAAATTCAAAATAATTCTTCATGTCCTATTTATTTAGTTACTACTTCCTTTTCTTTTCTTTGAGACAGGATCTCACTCTGGAGCTACGGCCTTCTTGGAACTAACAGCACTCTTCCTGCCTTAGCCTTTTAAGCGGTGAGCTTACAGGCAAGAGACACCAAGTCTGGTTTAAAGAAAGACACTTTAAAAAAGGTTAAAATTATAGGCAATTTCACTCATTAATATGAATTCCAGAAATATCTTTAAAGTATTAATTCAGTAGTGTAAAGCCAGGCATGAAGGCAGGTGCCTATAATACCAACACTTGAGAAAGAAAGACAGGAGGACTAGGAACTGGCTAAACAATGAATTCAAGGCCAGCCTGGGCTACAGAGATAGCCTCTTAGAAAGGCATATGCTGTGTCTAGGGAATGGAAAGATGGCTTATCTGTTAAATGTATGTTCTGCTGTTACAGAGGACCTGGTACTCACTTCAGAAGACTCACAATAATCTAGAATTCCAGCTCCAGGCTGTCTGACGCCCTCTTCCAGCCTTGGAAGGCACTGCAGTCATGTGCACACCCCCATCCCTGCAATACAACACATGTAATTTCTACAACGTGCAAAAACGCAAACTTCACCCTAAATGGGGGAAACAACCTCAGAAGCATTCCTTCGAGGTACGGGAAGGTGCCCGGGAAAGCCTGTGCCCGCTGCTTCTAGCTAACATATTGAAGACTTGAGCTAGAACATCAGAACAAAGAAAAAGGATATTAGGATCAAAATATTGATAAAGAAGACATGAAAATTCCATTCTCTGAGAACAACACGTGCAAACAAGGGGTGCTGCTAAGTCACTATAGATATTACAGCATTTATAGATAACAGACGATCAAAGACAGCTGTCTCTCCTCAGCTGCAGCTAGAGAACAGGACGGGAATAAAGAAACAGAACAAGCTTGTCTGAGAACTTCGAGTCCTTGGGACTGCATAAATCTATAAGGAAGTTTTCAAGATTTCTGTCTCAGATATTATAAAGAAGCCAGTTCTCCCAAAACGAATCTTCAAACTTAATGTGATTCAAAATAATATCTCAACAGTGTCAGCACAGAAGTCTTCAGATGCCGTTAAAATACATACGGGAAAGGAGAAGGGCAGACATGGTGGTGCATGCCTGTAATCTCAGCATCTGGGAGGTTAAGAGAGGAAGACTGCTGAGAATCTAAGCCTCACGTGGGCTACACAGAGTTCCAGGAGGGCTTAGGCTACAGAGGGAGACTGAAAAACAAAGAAAGAAAGAAAGAAAGAAAGAAAGAAAGAAAGAAAGAAAGAAAGAAAGAAAGAAAGAAAGAAAGAAAGAAAGAAAGAAAGAAAGAAAAGCAAGCGTAGTGGAGGGCTAGGGCTCACCGGGGTGTTTCAGCGGCTGAACTGAAGAAAGGGAAACAGAACCTGAGAAAGGGAATCAGAACCCAAGAAAGTCCGGAAGAGGAGAGACTCGCAGGTTCACAATGAGTTCATCTCCAAGTTCTGTAAGGAACTTCTCCACTCAGCTGACCAATCAGCAGACTTCTGGGATAGAAACCAGGACATCTGCCTTTATACCGCGGAGGTACTAATTTCGAACTGAAGAATGAAGCTGGGGAAGGAAAAGAACAGGCCAGAGAGGTTATTCTTTACCCACAATTCCGAGCGCGTAAACCTCCCATGAACTCATCTGTGGATTCTGTCTGTGGTTGGGGGGTCAGGTGTAGGACAGAGTTAAAGCAATACTTTCAATATTTATAAAAGAACCAACTCAGAATACCATAAAAAAGAAAAACTTAAATTTCACTCCGAAGTCCAAGTTCAAATAAATAATTTTTTTTAATCGCCGGCTTCCTTAATCTCACGTTCTCTGTATAATAAACACCTGTTTGTTTGTGTGTTTATTTGTTTTTGCATAGTCGCCTCTGTATTTACTTGTTCGGTGTTGGGAATTTAACTGAGGACTTTACACATGCTAGGCAAGTGTGTTCTACCACTGAACTGGAGCCTGAGCCTACAATCCTCACTTTATTCTTCATTCTCAAGATCTATTTTCTTTAGCCAGGTGTAGGGGCACATGCAGAGGTAGGAGAAACTCTGTGAGTTCGAGGACCTCATCCATCCTGATCCACACAGTGAGTTCCAGGACCCGCCCCCTCAAAAAAAAAAACCTAAAAAAAGATTTACTTATTTAGCGTATATGAGTGTTTTCCTTGTATGTAACTGCACCGTGTGCGTGAAATACCCACAGAGGCCAGAAGAGGGCGTCAGATCCTCCAGAACTGGAGGTACAGATGGTCGTGAGTGGGATCCTAAACCCCGGTCCTCTGCAAGCGCAGGCATCCCTTTAGCCCCATAGTCATCATTTAATGACCATGTAATCTGGTTTTAAGCATTTATGATGCTCTGGATTTTGACTTTGGGTTTTGTTTTTCAAGATAGGGTTTCTCTGTGTAGCCCTGGCTGTCCTAGAACTTACTATATAGACCAGGCTGGCCTTGAACTTACAGAGATCCACCTGCCTCTGCCTTCTGACTACTAGGTTTAAAGCCATGCATCACTACTACCCAGCGAATTTTGTCATTATTCTAAAAACTGTCCTATGATCATTTTGGGCAGTCATGTTCTTTATTATTTCAGAGCCAGGGTCAGAGAGATAGAGATGTATGCAAGGTTTCCAGTAAGTACATTTTCTGTCTTCTGGAGCCTTATCAAGGGGTCCTATTTCTATAGCTCTCTAGACACCCTTTCCTTGCTGTGTGCTTAATGTTATCTGTATTAGTACAATTCCAGTTTCTACAATAAACCCTGACCACTCAGTGGAGTTATTTAAGCAGCTACTGGCCAATAGTCTTTGATAAAATCAACATTAACACCATCAGCCATGTGATGAGGGGAAATATTACAGAGCATTTTATTTTTTTTATTTGATATATTTTTTATTTACATTTCAAATGATTTCCCCTTTTCTGGCTCTTAATTAGTGGTTGTTGTGGGAGAGTCTAGCCCATTGTAGGTGGTGCTGTCCCTGGGCTGGAAGTTTTGGGTTCTATAAGAAAGCAGGCTGAGCAAGCCATGAAGAGCAAGCCAGTGAGCAGCACCCTCCATAGCCTCTGCATCAGCTCCTGCCTCCATATTCCTGCCCTGTGTGAGTTCCTGTCCTGACTTCCTTTGAGGATGAACTACAATATGGAAATAAATCCTTTCCTCTCCAACTTGCTTTTTCATGGTGTTTCATTGCATCAGTAGAAGCCTTAGCTAAGACACCAATGTAGAATGATAACAGGATGCTGTATAAGACAGAAGAACTGGGGGAGGCTCTCCAGAGAGAGGGTTTTGAGGTTTATGAGATGTTTGTGTCTATGTCTTTCCACTTGTCTGTGAAACCAAAACTGCTTTAAAGAAAATAAAGAGCTTGACATGTTGACAGTGGTGTATGGGATAGGCACAATTAGAAGTCTTGAAGGTGTCTTGGATTAAGAATTTTTGTCAAAGGTTAGGGTTGTAGTTCAGTGGTAGAGTGTGTGCCCAGTATAAATGAGACATTAGAGTCAATCTCTTGTATAGCCCCAGATAAATTGCCAAGCTTCTGACACAAGCGAACATAAGGTAGATCTATGTGACTAGAACATAGAACAAAGACAAGGAATAACACAAGGTGCACATGCGTGCACATACACACAACACACACAAATACACTCACACACACAGCACACACACATACACATATACACACATACACACAACACACACACACACACAGAAATAAAGCATTAATCCTTGAAGGACTTCTTTCAATAAAAATAACTTGCTCAAAGAGAAAAACAAACAAAAACACGAAAAACCAAACCAAAATGAAGAACCCATGGCATGGTGGTGCATGCTTTTGATTCCAGCACTTGGGAGGCAGACTCAGGCAGATTTCTAAGAATTTATGACCAGAGAGAGTTTTAGGCCAGTCAGAGCTATGTAGGTGAGATCCTGATAGGGGTAGGAGAGAGAAAGAGAGGGAGGCAGGAAGAGAAAGAGTGTGAAAGAGTGTTTACTTGAGGTTCTGGGTTCGATTTTTAGCAACACACATACACACACACACACACACACACACACACACACACCACACAGGAAGAAAATGAAAAATAAGATACTATCAAATAACGAAGACAATTTTTCTTGATGTTAAAAAGTTAGTCTATAGGTTATAAGGGCCCATCAATTTCTCAGAACAAATAATTTAAAGGCTCATTCACCTCAAGATCTATCAGGTTTTTTTGTTTGTTTGTTTTGTTTTGTTTGTTTTTGTTTTTTGTTTTTTTGGATTTGGTTTTTTTGAGACAGGGTTTCTCTGTGTAGCCCTGGCTGTCCTGGAACTCACTCTGTAGACCAGGCTGTCCTGGAACTCAGAAATCTGCCTGCCTCTGCCTCCCAGAGTGCTGGGATTACAGGCATGTGCCACCACTGCCCGGCTCTATATCACTGTTAAAGTTCAGAAATCCAAAGAATATTTTGGAAGCTTCCAGAGGGTAACAGAAAAGGAGAAAACAAAATCTCTAAAGAATATATACCTGACTGGATTCTTATACAGACTTTTATAAACAGTGCTTAAAATGAAAAGAAAGCTGAATACTTTGCACAACTTTCTTAAGGGGAAACTACTTTTAACCAGCACTATATACCCAACTAAATGATGCCTTATAAGGTAGAATAGAAACATTTTTCAGATGTAGAAAATACAATATTTTCAAACCTCCTCTGTTTGGAGATTATACTTAACTAAAATAAGTCATTCATTTAGCTAGGTTTCAAAGCAAATATTTACATTCAAATAATTTATTTGTGGGTTTCATTCCAGAAAGCAAGGATCATGATAGAGAAAATACAAAGAATGAGACAGGACTAGTGATGTCTTATTGAACTGGTCACCATGAATAATTAGTTGGCTACTATTTAATGAAAGAATATTGACTATCCAATTAAAAAAGGGAAAGCCTATCCATCCATCCATCCACTCTCCCACCCACCCACCCACCCACCCACCCATCCATCCACCCACCCATCCACTCACCCACCTACCCACCCATCCATCCATCCACCCACCCACTCATCCATCCATCCATCCACCCATCCATCCACCCACCCACCCACCCATCCACCCATCCAACCATCCACCCACCCACCCACCCATCCATCCATCCATCCATCTACCCATCCACCCATCCGTCTATCTATCTATCTATCTATCTATCTATCTATCTATCTATCTATCTATCTATCTATCTATCTGTTTTTTTAAGACAGGGCTTCTTTGTGTAGTCTTGGCTGTCCTGGAACTTATTTTATAGACCAGGCTGGCTTCAGACTCTCAGAGATCCACCTGTCACTGCCTTCAGAGCACTGAGATTAAAGGTGTGTGCCACAATGTCCAGCTTGGGAAAGTTTTTATTACCAAGTGCTCTCTTCCATCATTCTGAGTTGTTCCAGGAGCACAGTGATTTTCCAGCACTTTCATGTGGCACATTTATGAGTGTGGGATCTACACATGCTGTGCTAAGAAGACACCCTATTAACTGAGATGTATCTTTAGGACTATTTTTTTTTTTTAAATCCAAGCCTCACTGTGTAGCTCTTGCTGGAGGGAAAGCACTTCGACTCCTTTGACACCCTCTGTTAAGTCAAATCCATCACAGGATCTTTGCAGCTGTCATCTCTGAAGTGCAGGGGAATTGGGGACAGAGTCACAACTCTGTGTAGCTGGTCTCAGGCCCATCATTGATATTTATTGTTTTTCTTTAATACCCAACAATGGTGTTATAATTATTGTCTAATACAATCTTTCAGAAATGCTAAAAGGGAAGACAAAATATATTTATATGGTTTGTTGTAATAAGCCACACATAATAATAATAATGTAATAAGCTGTGTCTAGGACCCTCCACTTTGCCTTTAGATGTGAGTTATTATCTAATGGTATTTTCTTGCTCAAACACAACTTCTTATATGTGACTGTTTGGGTGTGATTGTTGCATGTGTCATGCTTTTATATAAGTTCAGTTTCATATTGGTGGGAGGTTTTGCAACTGCTTTTTATTCGATGAGGAACAAAAATATTTATGCCTCCTAATTATTACCTGGATAATTACTTTTACTGACACTCTTATTTATTAAAATAGACTTTGATGTGGTAGGATGCCTGTAATTTCAGCACTCAAGTTTGAGGCCAGCATGTGATACATACTGAGTTCCAGTCCAGAGTGGAGTATAGTGTGAAACCTTGTAACAAAAAAACCAAACCAAACAAACAAATGAAACATGAGAACAAACAACAACAATAACAACAAAAAAGCTACTACTGAAAATAAAGCCAGGCTTGGTGACAAGCACCTGCAGTCCCAGCACGTGGGCCCTGAGGCCAGAGATGAGTTGACCATCATCCTCAGCTATGCTAGGCTCAAAGCCAGCCTGGGCTATGTTGAGACCTGTCTCCAAACAAACAGACAAACCAACCAACCAACCAACTAACCACCCACCCACCCACCCAACCAATCAACCAACCAACCAACCAACCAAATAACCAACCAACCAGCCAACCAACCAACCAACCAACCATCCAACCAACCAACCAACCAACCAACTAACCAACAAACCAACCAACCAAACAATCAATCAACCAACCAACCAACTAACCGACCAATCAACCAACCAACCAACCAACCAACGAACCAACCAACACTTATTCCTGTAATTTTACCCTGGCCACTCCTTAGGTTCCCGGTTCTAGTAATCTTTGTCTAATAGATGAAGATGAGACACACTGCAAATGCAGAGGCCAGGCAGAGGTTTGTGGTGCTAGGGATTGAACCCAAGCCTTATACTTCCCTTATAGTTAGGTTTAGCTAGATGACCAAGTTTCAGACTTCACTCCCAAAAGACTGGGTGTTTGTTCTTTCTTCTTGATTTTCTATGTTCTGTCATGTTTCTTGGAACATAGACGATTCCGTATGACCTTGGAATAAACCCTGTCATAGGATGGAGGAGTCATGATATGTAAAGAAACTCAGGTCCCTATGATGTCATCAAACAGCCAAAACATGGCCCTGGAGACTGAGGCAATTAAGAGTAGAAAAGTTTAGCAGCCAGAACCATTTTCTTGGCTCAAACTACCTTTCCCAAGAATGTACTTAGCAACCTGCAGCCCAGTCTGCATTGGACTACCTGGACACCCCACTGCAGACAATGCAATTGATCACATCCTTGGTAAGTGCCCTTTTGTGGCCAATCACACACTAAGACATAGCGTTACATGTATACATGGCACAACACAGCTATCCCCTTGAACATTGTGTCTCTATGATAAATGTTTTCTTCTGGCTTTGTGAAACCTGCTGCACATTTTTATTGTGTCTAGTACCCCTCTTTCATATTTAATTAATTCTCTGTCTCTCTCTCTGTCTCTGTCTGTCTGTCTGTCTCTCTGTCTGTCTGTCTCTGTCTCTCTCTCTGTCTCTCTCTGTCTCTCTCTCTCTCTCTCTCTCTCTCTGTGTGTGTGTGTGTGTGTGTGTGTGTGTGTGTGCGTATTCCCTGCACATAGAGACAGTGATATCCACAGAGGCCAGAAGAGGACATCGAATCTCTAGGAGATGGAGTGTTATGTTGATTATGAGCCATTTAACATGAGTGCTGGGAAACAAACTTATGTTTTCTGATGAGCAATTTCTCCAGCCCTCCTTTCATATGTGTTAGACTTTCCATTTTAGTCCTCCTAAAATAAATGAAGTTTAATGTTTATGTTGAGAGTTTAATCTCTATAGGGCAGTTTGATCTCAATGGGGTTTCTCCAGGTGATTCCTGGTGGATATTTTGAACATCCATTTTGATGATGTATTTCTATCTACCTTATTTCTCTATCTATCCTCTCTCTCTCTCTCTCTCTCTCTCTCTCTCTCTCTCTCTCTCTCTCTCTCTCTCTCTCTCCTATATATCCATCCATCTATCTACCTGACTGCTACTTGATGTGTACTCTTTTACTTTGGCTTGCTGCATAAATAATAACTTAATTAATTCAAAACCTCAAATATGACTATCATAGATCATTCTCAAGACTATACAGACCAGCAATAATGTGCTAATATTGTTTGGTTAAAAGAGGCAGAAAGCCATCTCTCCCATAGAATTTACCCAGGCTCTCCTGAAGAGCTCAGGAGCCCAACAACCTGTGGCTGAGAGGCAGGAGCAAGCCTGGGGCTTCATCTGCTCAGGTGGTGCTAGAGATTCAGGACAGCTGGTTGGTCTCTCAGGCACCCTTCCCTAAAACTTACACGTACCCTCCATAGATCATACAGCAAACAAAGGCCATTTCAAAGGCTTAGTGACAGACTGTTTCAGGTAACTATAACGTAGGGGACAATAGACCTGACGTTAGTCTCTGGTTTCCATATGTTCATGTGTCTGGAGCATACTGTGCAAACAAGGGGACACAACACACACACACACACACACACACACACACACACACACACACACGAATTGACTCTGTAGATAAAGTGTCCAGAAATTGCTTCTGTAAAGGAAATGATAAAGGTAAAATGACAAGCTGTTTCAGAATCCAAAGGAGGGGAGTTCAGGGTGCAGCTGAATGAAGAGAGGTATTTGTAGAAAGCAAAACAAAAGAGACTTGTAGGAAGAATTTGTATGCCATGAGCACAGTGAATTAAGTTGGGTAGGCTTATGTACAGAGTTGATGAGACGAGAGCTTTAGCTGAGACACACGCCCACAATGCCAGCACTTGAGGTGAAGGCAAGAAGACTGGAACTTAGTTATTACTTCCCACCCTACTACATTGTAACATCAAGGCCAGCCTGGGCTACATAAACTCCATTTTAAAACAATCAGCTATTATTAATGGTCTTTCCATTATGTCTTCCATTATCAACTGTGGATTATTGATACAAATACACATTCTATTTTATCTTATAAAATGGAATTAATTTTTGCTATGGAACAATTGGTTTTAGTATCTGTATATAAATTGGACTGGATCAATATGGCTCTGTATACCTCAAAGGACCACCAGTGCTTCACACAGATGGGTGGACTTCCACCCAGACAGGCTGCTGTTTGGACCATTAGGTAAAATGTTGGGGTTGTGCATTCTCCCACACAAAAAGTAATCAAGAGAGTCTCCTGAGGGCTTCTACGACTTAGCCTCAAGAAGCAAGCAGTGGTGTAGAGCTGAAAGGTTTCCATCTATCCTACTCTTAGAATCCCCTTTCTGGATTCCCTTGGGCTTCAACTTTTACTTTAATGGAACATTGATACATTGGTATTTCACACTGACACATTTCATTTTAATCGTCTTATATTTAAGATGCTGGATCTGTAGGGCCTCGTGTAGTCCAAGCTGGTCTCAGTACATAAA
Organism: Apodemus sylvaticus; assembly: GCF_947179515.1. Lineage (NCBI taxonomy): Eukaryota > Metazoa > Chordata > Mammalia > Rodentia > Muridae > Apodemus > Apodemus sylvaticus. Next base: position 104,238,025 of record NC_067472.1, read on the forward strand.
TAGATGGATGCACCAACTGGTCCTCCAAGAACACCACTCCAAAAGAGGCTCCTCCTTTAAGTTCCTCTTTACCCTAAGTTATAAAAGGATGCCCCTTTGAGTCAGTACAGAGGAAGAAGATGCATAAGGCTGATCAAAAGTTCTGATAGGCAGACTAAGTTTGAGCCGAATTCAATGCGAACTTTTTTTTTTATTTTATTTTTTATTCGATATATTTTTTATTTACATTTCAAATGATTTCCCCTTTTCTAGCCCCCCTACTCCCCGAAAGTCCCATAAGCCCCCTTCTCTCCCCCTGTCCTCCCACCCACCCCTTCCCACTTCCCCGTTCTGGTTTTGCCCTATACTGCTTCACTGAGTCTTTCCAGAACAAGGGGCCACTCCTCCTTTCTTCTTGTACCTCATTTGATGTATGGATTATGTTTGGGGTATTCCAGTTTTCTAGGTTAATATCCACTTATTAGTGAGTGCATACCATGAGTCACCTTTTGAGTCTGGGTTACCTCACTTAGTATGATGTTTTCTAGCTCCATCCATTTGCCTAAGAATTTCATGAATTCATTGTTTCTAATGGCTGAATAGTACTCCATTGTGTAGATATACCACATTTTTTTGCATCCACTCTTCTGTTGAGGGATACCTGGGTTCTTTCCAGCATCTGGCAATTATAAATAGGGCTGCTATGAACATAGTAGAGCATGTATCCTTATTACATGGTGGGGAGTCCTCTGGGTATATGCCCAGGAGTGGTATAGCAGGATCTTCTGGAAGTGAGGTGCCCAGTTTTCGGAGGAACCGCCAGACTGATTTCCAGAGTGGTTGTACCAATTTGCAACCCCACCAGCAGTGGAGGAGTGTTCCTTTTTCTCCACACCCTCTCCAACACCTGCTGTCTCCTGAATTTTTAATCTTAGTCATTCTGACTGGTGTAAGGTGAAATCTCAGGGTTGTTTTGATTTGCATTTCCCTAATGACTAATGAAGTTGAGCATTTTTTAAGATGCTTCTCCGCCATCCGAAGTTCTTCAGGTGAGAATTCTTTGTTTAACTCTGTACCCCATTTTTTAATAGGGTTGTTTGGTTTTCTGCAGTCTAACTTCTTGAGTTCTTTATATATATTGGATATTAGCCCTCTATCTGATGTAGGATTGGTGAAGATCTTTTCCCAATTTGTTGGTTGCCGATTTGTCCTTTTGATGGTGTCCTTTGCCTTACAGAAACTTTGTAATTTTATGAGGTCCCATTTGTCAATTCTTGATCTTAGAGCATATGCTATTGGTGTTCTGTTCAGAAATTTTCTCCCTGTACCAATGTCCTCAAGGGTCTTCCCCAGTTTCTTTTCTATTAACTTCAGAGTGTCTGGCTTTATGTGGAGGTCCTTGATCCATTTGGATTTGAGCTTAGTACAAGGAGACAAGGATGGATCAATTCGCATTCTTCTGCATGCTGACCTCCAGTTGAACCAGCACCATTTGTTGAAAAGGCTATCTTTTTTCCATTGGATGTTTTCAGCCCCTTTGTCGAGGATCAAGTGGCCATAGGTGTGTGGGTTCATTTCTGGATCTTCAATCCTCTTCCATTGAACTGCCTGCCTGTCATTGTACCAATACCATGCAGTTTTTAACACTATTGCTCTGTAGTATTGCTTGAGGTCAGGGATACTGATTCCCCCAGACTTTCTTTTGTTCCTGAGAAGAGTTTTAGCTATCCTGGGTATTTTGTTATTCCAGATGAATTTGTTAATTGCTCTTTCTAACAACAGCTGATAAACAACTTCAGCAAAGTGGCAGGTTATAAAATCAACACAAGCAAATCAGTGGCCTTCCTATACTCAAAGGATAAGCAGGCTGAGAAAGAAATTAGGGAAATGACCCCCTTCACAATAGCTACAAACAGTATAAAGTATCTTGGGGTGACTCTTACCAAACATGTGAAAGATCTTTATGACAAGAACTTCAAGACTCTGAAGAAGGAAATGGAAGAAGACCTCAAAAAATGGGAAAACCTCTCATGCTCATGGATCGGCAGAATCAATATAGTTAAAATGGCCATTTTGCCAAAAGCAATATACAGATTCAATGCAATACCCATCAAAATCCCAATGTGAACTTCGTACGATCTAGTTGTCTGACCATTGAAGCACCAGAATCCCACTCTCCCACACCTAACCACTCACCATGTGACTGCCTCCCATCCTCAGGTAAGGTGTGCGAGATATAGTGTGTGGAGTTTTAAAACACCCTCACAACATTTGTGTTACCTTCTTTTTATAGCCACCCTTTTCTTCCTCACACCCTGGCATATGAAGGTTTTGTCTATTCTGGTCCTGAGAGTTTTCTGATTTAGGCTTTTAGCATCTTCCTGCTACAGTAGCCTTTCTTAACATTCTTCTCACTTTTCTATACCTCTGAGATAGGGTCTTATGTAGTCCAGGCTGGTCTCAAGCATGTAGTCGAGGCTGTCCTTGAACTCCTGATCTACCTACCTCCACCTCCCAAGTGATGGACTTACAGGCACATAAGTCACCACACCTGGGAACACTTGCAGTTTTCAGGTTGGCATTTCTCTGCCAGGAGGAGTTTGTGCCTTTCGTTCAATATCAATCATCAGGACCACACAATGATATGTTCTGTCCAATATGTCATTATGGAATTATAGGATAGTGTTAGAACAAGCCAAGACACAGAAGTCTGCTGAACCAAGATTGTCAGAAAGGTCTAGAGCAAAGGGAGGGTTAGAGCCAGGAGCAGTGATATTATAGTCTCGGCCACTGAGGAGACTTGAGAACAAGACTTCACAGCCAGCCTGGGTAACATAGCAAGACTACGTCACAAAAAGGACAAGGGAGAGAAGGAGGAGGAGGTTTTGGAGGGGATAATAGGGAAAAGGAAATAAGAGGAGGAAGTTAGATTTCTCACTTGTAGGTTCTGAGAAACTGAGTTCCCTCCAAATATACACCAGCACAAGCGTACACTCTTCCAAGTTCTATTTATGTGAAAGTTCACTGACAAAAAAGCTGGATGCATAGAAGGCCCCTGCTTCAGTGAAACGGCTTTCTCTCTCTTTTTAAAGTATCTTCCCTACACATGGTACATGGTAGAACAGGAGGTTATAGGCTTTTGGCCATCTGATCAGTTACTGTGTTTTCTATATATAATGTCACCTTGTCACTGGGTCTAAAGACTGAGGAAGATGATGAATTCGTTGTAAGGATCTAGGATTGAAAGAATCAGGTAGTTCCCAGGGGACACTCTAAGGTCAACACTTTGTTCATATGTTCTAGTCATATGAGAAAATTGTAGCAAGGATGCAAAAATGAGCTTTAAAATTGGTCATTTCTCTTCACCTTTTCTTAGGTCCCCTAAAGGGCTCAGTAATATGGTGGTAGTTTTGTTTTGTTGCCAGGGTCTCACTGTGTAGTCCCGGCTGGTCTCAAATTCACAGAGATCCTTCTATCTCAGCCTCCCAAATCCTGGGATTAAGGTGTGAGCAACTACAACATAATTTGTTAGGCAGGTGTACAAAAGTCAACCAGCTTCTGCTTCTCCATTATTGACACAACACAACACACACACACACACACACACACAGACACACACACACACACACCCCAATAAAACTAGTTCTGTGGCAAGAGAATCAGGAGTTCAGGTTATCATCAGCTACATAGCAAATTAGAGGCCAGTCAGGGCTAATGGGACTTATCTTACACAGAAGCAAAATTAAAAATTTTAGAACAAAAAAGTTAATGGAGTGCGGAAAAGGCATAGTAACAAATACAACTTACCTAATTTAAGTTGTTCAGAAACTACCTGGACGCCTTTTCAACCCTAACCTGAAAGTGAAAGCACATTGTCCACAGGATGAAAGGGACCCCAGCACTGCCTTCTGCAACACTTGCTTTTAGAAGAGGACAGAGACCCAGCTGCCAAACGCCTTCTCAGGTACCTAACAACTCTGAACTCTGACCGGTGAAGGGGAAGGTCTCTAAAGTGGAGGGGACTCCAGAAAAATCTAAGGATGTAGCAGTGGGGTCCATGCCTGAAAGGGTTAAAGCCAGAGGTCAGTTCTGGGTAAGAAGTAGCCCAGGTAGGAGATGGGGTCAGATCTAGAGAAAGGTAAAACAGGCATCAGGCTATAAATGCTTCTAGAAACTTAAAAATATAATGAAGTTTACTTCCCAGGCCCTGCAGGATGCAACAGGAATCCAGGTACATAGTCAGTCTCTTATTTTATTTTATTTTGGTTTTGGGTTTTTGAGACAGGGTTGCTCTGTGTAGCTCTGGCTCTCCTGGAACTTACTCTGTAGACCAGGCTGGCCTCGAACTCAGAAATCCACCTGCCTCTGCCTCCCAAGTGCTGGGATTAAAGGCGTGCACCACCACTGCCTGGACAGTCTCTTATCCAGACCCTTTCTTTCCTGTTCTTGCTGGGTTTTCAAGCCAGAGCACGGATATCCTTCATCAATGCCATCTTCCTCCCAGCTCCATGCAAACATTACCTTCTTTGCTTTACTTATCCTTTATTTTTTGTGTGGAGGGCAGCTTTTGAGGCAGGGTTTCTTATAGTAGCCTGGGCTGTTCTAGAACAATCTCTGTGGATCATGCTGGGCTCAAACTCAAAGAGATCAACTTTCCTCTGCCTCCCAAATGCTGAGATTAAAGATTTCAATCACTACTGCCTGGCTACCTATTTTTTTTTTTAAATTTATGAGTTCACACCTTTGCTGAAGAAATTGATAGGAGCATATTGAAATTAATGAAAATAGTTCTTTCTATGTAGAGAGATGTCACATCAACACTAACATTCATTATCTTAATGCTATAATTTTAAAAATGTTGAGAATTAAGAATATTGGGAGATGTATAGGTAGAAATTGATGAAATAAATTAATAGGTATTTAGGATTATATGTTAATTTCACTTTGTCTTGTATTAAATATTTGAGTGTGTGTCTGAGTGTCTGTGTGTTTGTTTGGTTTAAGATGGGGTTTCACTATGTAATGTAGTCCTGTTTGTCTGGGAGCTTGCTGTGTAGATCAGGCCAGCCTGGAACCCACAGAGATCCACCTGCCTCTCCCTCCTGAATGCTGGGAGGAAAGGTGTACACCACTCAAGATGACATGGTTTTCATGTTTTGAACAAGGGCCTCATGATGTCCTGATACTTATAGTCCAGGGTGACCTGAACGTCTGATGGTTCTGTCTCTCCCTCTGAGGAGCTGGAATTATAGCTTTTGCCACCACAGTCAGTAATTCTGAGCTCTTCAGTTCAGGAACTCCTGGGTACCAGGTTGCCCCTTTACTGACTGAGATACATTTTCAGCTTATAATTTAAATACTTTAAATGAAAACTTTTACATTTATTTTTTTAGACAAGAAAGTTTTTGTTTTAAATTTTATTTTGTAATTTTTATTTATCTTTACACGTATGGTTATTTTGTGTGTATGTCTGTGCCTCAAAGGGTTGCAGAGCCCTTAGAAGCCTAAAGAGAAGGTCAGATAAAGCTGGGACAGGAGTTACAGACAATTGTGAACCAACACGTAGGTGCTGGGATTTGAAAAATGGTCCTTTACTAGAGAAACTACTCTTAATCCCTGCACTGCGTCTCCAGCCCTTATTTCTAATGTGCAGCTCCTCTCTGCCATTCTCAGGATGTGGGGAGAGTATTGTCTTGTCAGATTAAGTAGAAATTCTGTGGAAAGTAATATAACAGGCTTAAATAATTATGGAGTGAAATTTCTGCGGTTTTCCAAAGACACAATGTAGGAAGGAATGAAGGGATGGGTAGCAAGCCATAGAGGAGTGAGCGCTCCTCCTCACGCTTTACCTGCAACTCGGGGCACACTTTAAATCTCCACCCACAGGAAGCAGTGAAAACAATACACATTCATAAGACACCCCTCTAATTAAGGCAGGCTGTGCTGGCCTGTTAGCTTTCTTTTTCCTTTTCTTTATGTGTGCATGGCTCCTACTCAGGTATGTGCTTGCATGTGTGGGTACATGCATGTATGTGCTTGCATGTGTGGGTACATGCATGTATGTGCATGCATGTGTGGGTACATGCATGTGGAAGCAGCAGAGGACAACCTCTGCTCTCTTCCCTAAGGCACTGTCCACCGTTTTGCTAAGACAGGGTCTCTCCCTGGCCTGAGGCACATCGAGTAGGCTGTTCTGACAGTCTAGCAAAGCTTGGGGTCTCACAAACCCATTCCCCTCCCACTCCCAGTGCTGCAATCACAAGTGCATTCACCAGACCCTGCTTTTCTCCTTAGGGTTCTGGGAACCAAACTCAGGTCTATGTTTGCAAGGCAAGAACTTTACTCATTGAGCTACAACCTCAGTTTGTGTCTTGAATTACTTTTACAAAATTCTTGATGCTGCAAAGGTTATAGTCCATGTGTCTACTTAGTTCACAGTCTGATAGCTGGAAAATATCATGACAACGCTGCTGGCTGGTTAGGGTTTTCCTGGCAGAGTCACAATATGGAGGAGATGCCATTGCCATGTGCAGAAAGGCATACGTGGAAAGAGAGGAAACCAGAGAGGCTGAGGCCAGACTTGTTCTTGCAAGAACTGAGTAGGATCCCACAAGACTTAATTGATCTCTTCTGAGGGTGATGCCCTCCAGGTCCTGGTTCCTTCCCAATAGACCTCACCTCTTAAAGGTTTCACTTCCTCCATACAGGCACACTGGGAACATTGGTGGACAACCATTCCTAAAGCATAGAACATAGTGAATACTGACACAATTAGGAGACTTTCTTCAGAGGTGTCAAGTTGATTGAGAGCCACAAGGTAATCAAACACGGACAACAGTTAACATATCTGTGCAAAGGAAAACACTACACCCTATCAGAGATCCGAAAACATATATCCTGTTTTCTGCTGGCAACGTACATTCTATGCAGCTCTGTGTATTAGCAAGATTGATTCATCATAGCACCTTACTAGGTAGAGAAGATATAGATGAGTGTGCCACTGGTAAGGAACTCAGGCAGATGGGTTCACAGAGTCCTCATGTGCCATTTGGGGGCAGTGTGGGCAGGAGCCTGTATGTGACATAGAGATTGAGTCATTAACCCAGAGTTGCACCATCAAATGTCTGTTAAACGACTGTGTGCACACCTCTTTCATTGTCTTATATTTGTTTGCAGCAGTTTTCGAATTGATGATGACACCAAAAATTTGCAAGTTCTTCCTAACTTGGTGGCTAATCCAGCAGGTAATATTCTCAACCCACATCCTGTTGACCTCACTTTAACCTGCCCACTTCTTTGCAAGATGACAGTTCCCAGGGTTGAGTCTGTGGTAGCGGATGTTAGAGGACATGAACCTTGAAGAAGTAACGTAAAGATAATATCAGAGGGTTTTGTGTGTGTGTGTGTGTGTCGTGAATATGAACAATCTGCAATGATATCTGAATGTGAAAAGGTCATGATGAGACCTCTTGTTTTGTGTGCTCACTAACGAATTAATTGAATAAAGAAGGAAATATAATATCTGAAGGGGACTTAAAGAGAGAGAATGGGGGTTAAGGGAGTGTGGCATGGCGATGTGGGGGAAGGGGGTGCCCAGGCGGGCCCATGTCCAAGTACCTCTTCCCCCTGAGGAACCACACACACACAGGCATGGTATAGAATAGAGTTTATTCAGGGTAGAGGTTGGGAGTTAGTGGTATAAAGGGCGTAGAGAAAGGCAGAGAGAGAGTAGAGAGTAGAGAGTAGTGGAGGCTGGTCATGACCACGTGGAGAGAAGGGGGAGAGGAGGGCAGCCCAAGGGGCAGAGAGGTGAGAGTGGGATGAGAGAGAGCAAAGAGAGGAGAGAGAGAGGGGAGGGGCAAGCAGCTCCTTTTATGGTCGGTCAGGTCTATGGGGTGAGGCATACCTGGCTGTTGCCAGGTAAGTGTCGGGTGGAGCTTAGACAGAATACCAACAGTATCTATAAACACAACAGAATCAGAGATCTCAGCCTTGTCTTTCTCCATTCTTATGATATGACAAGATTGTGTGCATCCATGAGCTATGTGTGAGGTTGGAGTATGTGACATCTCATGCTGTAGGCTCCACAGCTTCCAGCACAGACTGGAAACTTAGCAAACTTAGCGAGTAACAGAGGACCCTGATTCTTTCCTTCAGGTGACTGGCCTGCCATTGCCTCCCATGCTGGACATGGCTCCCAATGCATTTGATGATCAGTATGAGGGCTGTGTTGAAGAAATGGAGGAAAAGGCACCTGAGCTGCTACAGGAAGACTTCAACAAGAATGAGAAGTTAAAACTTGAGTGGGAAAAAGCAGAGATACAATGGAAGGAGATAAAAAATAGTTCGAGTTATCCTGAAGGTTTCCAAGATTTCCATGGAATAGCTTTTTTAGCCTACACTGGGAACCTCGCTATAGATTTTAACAGAGCTGTTAGAGAATTCAAGAAAAATCCGGGTAACTTCCATTATAAGGCCTTCCATTACTACTTAACAAGAGGTCTTCAGCTTTTGAGTACCCAGGACTGTCATTTAGTTTACCGAGGCTCCAAGACCAAGTTTCATTACACTGGGACAGGCTCTGTGCGATTTGGGCAATTCAGTTCTTCATCTTTAACCAAGAGTGTAGCTGTTTCTCCATCATTTTTCAGTGATCATGGGACATTATTTATCATCAGAACCTGCTTGGGGGTTAATATCAAAGATTTCTCCTCATTCCCTCGTGAAGAGGAGGTGTTAATTCCAGGCTATGAAGTATATCACAAAGTCACAATACAAAATGAGAAAAGTTATAGCCAAATTTTTCTGGAGGACCCACGAAGCAAGAAGAGCAACTTCAATTGCTTCTATAATGGTTCGGCTCAAATAGGCAATATTGATTTCAGCATCTCAGGTGAGTCTGTGTCTGTGTTAGAGATGGAGGTGGCAGGGGACCTCATGAAATGGAAGAGAGGGTGCTCTCTACCGGAGCAATGTGAGAGTGCGCACATGAGGGTGCCGGGAACGGTAGATGGTAGCATTGTTAAAGCCAAGGGCATGCACCTCAGGAACTGCATTAGAGATGATTGAAACGGTGAGCAATGTGAGGAAAAAAACCAGGTAGAGGAGCCCTGACACCCTGAAGGGTTTCTGGAAACACAAGAAGTCTTTGGAGGCAGAAGTGGAACTATGGGAAGAGATCACAGGGATCTTATGCATTTGCATAGAGAAATTTGTAATTTGCATCAGTCTCAGGGAAACCCTGACACCTATTCAGGTACAAGAATGATTCTGCCCTTCTGAGCCAAATGGTTCATGTCCAGTCCAGGTAGACTGAGAGTCACACGTAAGCTCTAGTCACACCAGCTGGTAAAGAAAATGTGCTGCTTCAACAGTAGACCTTCAGAAGTTTCACACACAGAATCCTCTTCTTGGGCGAAGAGGGAAAGCCTGCAGTACTCTCTAGAAGGCCAGGGAAGATCCTGGATAGGGAAGGCTTTCTATCACCATCACCATCACCATCACCATCACCATCACCATCACCATCATCATGATTATTATTATTATTCTAGGCAGTATCTTAGACGATAGAACTTGGGAGGTAGTGGGAGTCCATCCATTTGCTCACTCTCTAGGTATTTGACTACTTTATGCATCCTAAGAACGCTGGAAGAGTCTAGCCAGTACCCTAGCCCTCTAGAGCCTACTGTCTTGGGGTTTGAGCTATATATAGAGTTCTGGATGTTTAGGGGAGATATCCATGTCCTGAGAGATCCCACACTGACACCTCTCTCCTCCCTTCTTCAGGATCCAGACAGAGCTGTGTATCCCTGTTCCTTCTGGTTCTCCTTGGTCTTCTGGTCCAGCTGCTTGTTCTTGCTGAGTGGTAGCCCTCTCCTATCTGCAGTTTGAGGGTTTGAGTGCTCAATGGAGGCCAAGGGACAAACACCTGATTGGTTGTTCAAGATCTGTGTCAGGAGGAAGGGTGGGATCCTTTCAGGAGAGTTCTGATTTAGCATTTATGACTTCGAAAAGCATCCAAGGAACCCCCTGGGTCAGTCACTAAAATGTACACCTGACTTCAAATTTACTACCCTTTTACAGTTTGCTATGATCAGAAGACAGTGTTTGTCTGTGTGGACAGCAGTAAGAGGTTTTTGTTGCTGTTATTTTGGTTGTTTTGTTTTTTCCCAAACATTTCATTGCTTTTTTTCCGTTAATTTAGTATCACACAGTCCAGAGCCACTCATCTTCCTGTCCCTTCATATCAACACTCTGCCCTTGCAACCTCCCCCGCCCCCCCAGAAAAACCAACCAAACAAGGAAAATAAAGAACACAAAGCATAGAATCCATCTCAAGGCGGAAGCTCTACTATGTCATGATATATCCCATAGTATTCCCCCAACCACACGCCTTTATTGCAATGAGCCATTGATCTGGTTCCAGGTCTCGGCTCCTGGGGCACCATCCATATGGGACCCGCACCAGGACTCCTCCCGGTTATCCTGTTGCTGCCCTGTGACATGCATCTTTGAATCAGTAGGACCGGCCCTTTCAAGCATCCCAATGGTTCACAGATAATGTAGACTTTTGGGTGGACGACCTGGAAGCCCTGGAGCTGGCCCTGGGTGGTTACTGAACAGGTTGGCCCACTGCTCTCCCTTATCCACACCACCAGGGCAATCTCCTCAAGTACTGCTCTGGCTGGGCCACCCAGTGCTGTCACTGGCAGGAGGCGGGGTCACCTCTCCTGTCCTCATGCCCTTAGGTCGATTACCTGCATCCATGGCTCCATAGCCAGCTCTACTGTGCTTCCCAGTTGACCTGCAGGGCCCAGAGGTCATGGAGGGCTGGAAGAGCTGTCTTGCTCTCACTCCATCAGGCCATCTACCCTGCGCCCTGACCGCTAGTGCCAGCTCCACTGTGCTTACCAGGGGAGGTGGGGGGGCCCACTCCCCTAAGTTCTGCAGTCAGCAAGGGGCAGGCCCAGCTCACTTGTTCTCAAGACCCATGGGATAGTCAGCTCTCCCCACTACCTCAAGGTGGCAATGGGTGATGGGGCAGAGGCCATCATACCCCCGCTCAGACCACTACTCAGAAGATGAGTGACGGGTTCACTCTCCCTAGTGCTACAGCCAGGGAGGGGTCAGAGCCAGCTCTTCTGCTCTCATGACCTCTGCCCCCCCATCCCTCGTGGCAAGCTGCTGCAGGTGGCAAGGGGCAAGTTGGGGTAGTGTCCATGCCACCTCACAGCAGATGAGCTGATGGGCAGGATCAGCTTTGTCACACTCAGCCTCTGGACCTGCTAACCAGTCCCACACTACCCACCACGGCCAAGTCCACTATGCTACCCAGTCAAAATGCCGGGCTAAATCTAAGGGTCTCTGCTAAGCGCTGCTGTTTATGGGCGAGAAGTGGAAGCAGCTCTCCAGAGCCAGTGGGGGTGAGATCAGTTCTGCACAGGCCCCTGGACATCCACGTGGTCCCAGGGATGCTGCTGCCCACACTGGGACCTTCGCATGGTCTCTGGGGTAATATGAGTCATGTGCAGTGACAGAGCTCCAAGGCCCCGACGTGGCCCTCAGTGGCTGCATCGGCAGGGACTTCACCATGGCCTCGAGGTGGCACAGCTGGGTACTCGCGACAGACTATTCCTGTTCTCCCTCGCATCTCCATTTCCATCTCCCTTCACAATGCCCAAACTGCCAAACTGTCCTGCTTCTCCTTCTGTCCACACTTGTACACTGTAGTGGTTCCTGTTGCAGGCTGGCAATGTGGCTGGTGGGTCTCTGGTGGCCGCAAACGGACCCCTGGTTGTTTACAGTCAGCCTCTGTGCCATGGGGCTGGGCAGGTCTATGGACATTTCCCACTTCCTGGCAGGAAGGCAGGCTGGCCTCTGTGTGTCTATGGCCTGCCTGAGTCATACAACAGAGCTCGGGTCTCTGGGCCTCTCTCTCTGCCACTGCCCCAAAGCAATGGCGGTTGGCTGTTCTTGGGATGTCTTACTCCAACTACTCTGTCTTGCATGAAGGTAAGCAGGGCTCTGTGTGTCCTGTGCCTGCCAGAACCGTACAGTTGAGGGAAGTCTCTGTGAGTGTCTTCCCCCACTAAGTCAGCTTGGCATGTTGGCGGGCAGCCCCACAGATGTCTTCTTCCTCCTCCTTAGGTTTACTGTGAGGGTAGGTGGGGCCCTGTGTCTATGGTCACATGAGCTTGCTGAGCATGGAGAGCAGGTCTGTAGGAATCTTCCCCTACACATACCAGGTGGCATGGCAGTAGGCAGGACTCCAGATGTCTCTTAGATTTATTTTAACCTCCATTGCTTCCCACAGTCCTGGGATACTGTGATGCTCTCATTGTCACTGACTTCAGCACAACAGTCAGAGGCCCCAGCCCAAGGCAAGTCAGGGCAGTAACAGTTTAAAATACATGATTTGTGATAAATGTTGCAATTTAAGGAAATAAACCGTTTATAACCACATCTTGCTTTTCTGTCATTTCTATAGACTGTGGTATTTTTTTTGAGAGACCCCTGTAAATTGTGAGGTCTGATGCCCACACTTCTACAGCTGAGTAAGTTCATGTGGCACATTTGTCACACACAGATGCTCTTGCAGGACGAATTGAATGGGCCTTAAATATAAGGGCTGACCCAGATAAATGCCACTCTCTACTCCATGATAAATGCAACCTGCTACTGAGCCCTGCCAGTTTACTTTAATAACTTTGGGTATGTCTACAGAAATGGGTAACTACATTCATTTTCAAAATATCCTTACTGTATGTGTAGGATGCCTGTGGCCTCATGCCTTGAAATGTGTCTAGGGGTCAGAGGATAACCCTGTGGTATTAGTTCTCCGCTTCCATCTTTGTGTAGGTTCCAGGGATCAAATCTAGGTTGTCAGCTTGCACATGAAGCCTTGTTTAAATGTGGTGACCTCACCTCCCAGGCAGGCAAAGTTTGAGGTATATATGGATCAGGAAGTCTGTGTCCTGTGCTCGCCAAGAGTGGGTTTAGCCTTGGTGTGTAAAGTTTCCCTTACTCCCCATGTTATGGAGTTAGAGAGCCCTGGAAAAGAGCACAGACTCAATCTGGATTACAGTTGTAATTAGTTACATGTATTGTAGCTGTCATCAGGACAACAGTATCCGAGCCAACCAGAGAAGGTTGAACCAAGAGGGGTGTATGGAGAGAAGGATTTTTAAATGTGAGTATGGAAAGAAGACCTTGAGTATCTGCACAAATGAACCAAGGGCTTTTCAGGAGATCTCAGAATGATCTTTGAATGTCTGCATAAACAGGTTACAGAAACCAAAAAAGCAGTTAGCCATATAACAATCACCATCAAAAGAAGAGGTCATGGCTGTACATTTCTGGTGAAGGTCACTGAGTCAGGGTTACTGGGAACGTATTTTCCAGGGATTGGAGTCAGAGTCAAATTGCTATTAGGTGTTCAGATGGATGCTGTGGTGGTTTGAATATGCTTGGTCCAGGGAGTGGCACTATTAGGAGGCATGGCCTTGTTGGAGTAGGCGTGGCCTTGTTGAGGGAAGTGTGTCACTGTGGCTGTGGGCTTTAAGTCCCTTGTCCCATCTGCCTGGAAGCCAGTCTTCTGGTGGCCTTCAGATGAAGATATAGAACTCTCAGCTCCTCTTGCACCATGCCTGCTGACGCTGCCATGGTGATTCTCTCCACTCCTAAGGTGGTGAATGTAGCTGGCTTTACCCCATGGATCCACCACACCCAGGCCGAGAAATTGGAAGCCACAGATGCTACTGGCAAGTGGACTGTCTCTCGCAATGGCGGCCCATTAAGTGTAAGGTTTATTGAGACCTGGAGCCTTCCACCCATGCTTCTCTACTTCCTCCTGAGTCTTATGATTGATATGAATACAGGATCATGGTCCAACCCCCCACAGCCCTCAGGCCTGGATAAGGGAACTGAGAAATATGGAGGGAAGGTGAAAGCTAATGTAGCTACAGACTGGCAACCCATATTTCATCTTGTGTTTTACTCACTGATGCCTGCTTTAAATGTCTGGTTGTACCGGAAAAAGGAAAGACATGGAAGTTCATCTTTTGAGACAAGAACCGAGTTTACAATTCTATGCATGCCTTGTTTCTGGACTCCCTAGTTGCCAGGAACAAGCGAGTTTTTTTTTTTTTTTTGAAAGACTTAGGATTGTAAATCAAGCTTCCTGAAAACACGTGGATGAATAAAGAAAGTCTCTCCTAGGGAATGTACAGAAGAATCATGGAATCTAATGGCCATAAAATTAAAAAATATGAAAATTCCATTACAAAGATTCTGGCCTTTGTGAAACAGGGGAGACCTGAGGAATCAGACTCTATGCCACAGGAAGGGACCCTGGGGATAGAGTTGTTCATTCCCAGACAGAAATTAGCCAGGATTGCTGGTTATACTTAGACACCAGCCCCAAGACTACATAGGGTTAGGGACTAGCCAGGCTATCAGCCCAAAATACATTATGACTGGGAGCAGACTAAATTAATATTAGAGGACTTATGAGGGTCTGAAACTTGTCTATTATATAAAAATTTTATCCTAGGCACATCCCCCTATTCTGATGCATGGTATTCTGCCTTGCAAATTTATTTCTCTGGACAACTGCAATATTAGTAGGCTCTGAGACTACTTGGTGGGTATATACTAATGGCTTGATTTAATGGGCCCCCGTCTGATCTTTTATATAGTGGAACAAATGAGAAATGATACATTTTAACATGGACATTGGGCCTCAAAGAGAGAGAGAGAGAGAGAGAGAGAGAGAGAGAGAGAGAGAGAGAGAGAGAGAGAGAGAGAAGATAATTGATGTCAGTCTCCGTTCTCTCAATTTCCCCAGCTAAGTGAGTACTCTGTTCCTGCACAGCACTGACTGGCCCTTTAGTTCTCCCTCTGATTAGATAAAGTGAGGAGTCCTGCATTTTACTATAAGCAGTATGAGTCCATGATTCGACTCATTTACATAGACTAGCAGGGAATGTACCAGGGACCCAAACCTTAGTCCAACTGATTCCATGATGGAAGTACTATTTAAGCCATAAAACTTACCATATAAACAGCGCCACCTGCCAAAACAAAAACAAAGACCTGATCCATTGAAGTTTATAGTACTGGGAAAGTCCCTAAATGTAGTTTGCTTTTTGGTTATGTAATTAAGCATTATATGTATATGTATATGCATATGTATATGTATACGTATACGTATAGTTGCTATGTCCTCTGTTGTTTCTTAATATCTGTTGGGGATTTCTTCCCCACTTTTTCAGTTTAGCTCTCAAGAAAACAACACAAATACTATAATTTATTAATAATCTGTACTATGCCGGGCAGGTTCTGAGCCAGTCCACATGTCCCAAGCTGTTCAAACCAATTAAAAGCCCCATCACTTGCTCATCAGTCCTGCCTGGGTGGCTTCAGCTATGGTCTGTCCTCAGGGTGATCTCCTCTTCAACGTGCTCCTAGCCCATCCCATCTCATGCCGACTTCCTTCCCCTTCCACCTCCTCCTCCTTCTTCTCATGATCTCCCTGGAGAGTCCTCCACTCGATCCTAAGTCCCTTCCTGTCCTGTCTGCCCAGTCATAGGGTTCAGCCTTTTACTAACCATCCAGGGGATATTGGGGAGCATTCTTTACAACATATTGGTTAGGACAGTGCCCCAAGACCAGGTTTCAGTCTGAACAGGGGCACAGAACTCAGCTTCTGAATACACAGCTCACAGACTAACCCCACCTTTTATGCCTTTTAGATCAATGAAAGGCTCTTTGTCTTACAATCATAAACTATACATAATAAAAGCAATTATGAAAACTATCCTGTAAGAGTTTCATTCACAATCTCCAGTCCATTTGAATTTGCCAATCTAGAAGAAAATGCTCTGTTACAGATCCTATCTTGGTGAGTTTGAAGTTATGTATCTAAATGATTTCTGTCATTCTTTTTATTACCTTTTTCTTGTCTGTAGCTGAGATCATCAAGGGGTCTTCCCTGTCATATCTGATTTTGAACATTTTGGAAGAAATCCATTGCTTCTATTTTTCCTTGGAAACATATACAAAGCCTCTTCCCCAGCACAAAACATTTCCTTCCCTCCACTTGGAAGTAAAGACATTTTTAATGAACACAGCCTGGCTTAATTCAGCAGTTTTTTTCCCAGTATCCAATGTCTCTCAGTAGCTTTTGTTTTACGTTTATTAGCATTCAACAATGTTTTTAAAAAAAGATTTATTTATTTCTTATATGTAAGTATACTGTTCCTGTCTTCAGACACACCAGAATTGGGCATCACATTGCATTGCACATGGTTGTGAACCACCATGTGGCTGCTAGGAATTGAACTCAAGACCTCTGGAAGAGCAGTCAGTGCTCTTAACCACTGAGAAATCTCTTTAGCCCAGCATTCAAGAAATGTAAAGTCAATACAGCAGTATGTAATCTATCTCTGTGTGGTTTGTGACTCCTTTTTGTTTGTTAAGCATCTCCTTTAATTTTCAGGTAGATTTCTCTACCATTGTTTGTCCTATAGGAGTGTGTAGTCTACCTAATATGCTTTACTTTATAATATGCAAAAACTGATTCATTTTGCTAGAGACATATGCTGGAGCATTGTCAGTCTTAATATGTACAGGTATTCCCATAGTGTCCATAACTTCTAATAAATGCTTAATCACAGAATCAGCCTTTTCAGAATTTAAAGCAGTAGCCCACTGAAATCTTGAACATGTATCTATAGTATGGTGCACAAGCTTTCATTTACCAAATTCTGCAAAGTGAAACACATCCCATTGGACAAATTTATTTGTGTACCTTTAGGGTTACTTCCTGCAGGAATTAGAGGTTTGATTATATAAAGAACAAGGAGGATATTTCCTTGTAATTTCCTTGGCTTGTTTCCAAATGATAGAAAAAAAATTTTTTTAAAATCTTTCGTGTCAACATGATATTTTTAAACATGAAATTCTGAAGCTTCAAATGTTTTTCCTAGCAATAGCTATCAGCGTTATCATTACCTGTGCTCGAGGGCCTGGTAGACCTGTATGGGATGTGATATGTATTATGTATAATGAATCGTTTCTAGTTTTGATTATTTGTTATAGTTGAATAAATAGTGAAGTTAATTTGGAATCATCCTAAATAGTTCAACTGTTTGTATATGCAAAACCACTCTTTGTACATATTGAGAGTCACTTATTATATTATGATATTATGAAAATCTAATAACACCAAAAGAATTCCATATAATTGTGATTTTTGAAATAAATCATAATGACTCTTAACGTTATCCGTTTTCTGATGTATATCCTGCCTTTCGTGATTTTTTGCATTAGTATAATCTGGAGGGGCACCAAAAATTGGTCCCTTTCACTATATGAGGGAGAATCCTATTAATTGTTGTTACAAATAGAACTTCCTTTCTGGATATTTGTCCAAAAAAAATTATAGCAAGCTATTTGTCAATGTTCATTTTTTGCCCACAAATGACACAATCTTAGTCTTAGGAAAAGGTACCACAGTTTCAGAGGGATCTATTTATGCTGACAAAGTCTTATTTCTACTTTAGGGTCAATTCAGAAACTTTTTCTTTTTCCTTTTTCTTTTTCTTTTTTCTTTCTTTCTTTGATTGTTTCTTTGCTTCTTTGTTTCTTTCTTTGTTTCTTTCTTTGTTTCTTTGTTTCTTTCTTTGTTTCTTTGTTTCTTTCTTTCTTTTCTTTCTTTTCTTTGTTTCTTTGTTTCTTTGTTTCTTTGTTTCTTTGTTTCTTTCTTTCTTTCTTTCTTTCTTTCTTTCTTTCTTTCTTCCTTCCTTCCTTCCTTCCTTCCTTCCTTCCTTCCTTCCTTCCTTCCTTCCTTCCTTCCTTCCTTCCTTTCTTTCTTTCTTTCTTTCTTTCTTTCTTTCTTTCTTTCTTTCTTTCTTTCTTTCTTTTTTGTGTTTTTTTGGGATAGGGTTTCTCTGTGTAGCCCTGGCTGTCCTGGAACTCACTCTATAGACCAGGCTGGACTTGAAATCAGAAATCTACCTGCCTCTGCCTCCCAAGTTCTGGGATTACAGGCATGTGCCACCACTGCCCTGCCAGAAACTTTTTCTATATAAGCTTTTAATTTTTTGCTCTATGTGCTAAAAATCTCTTCTAAGCTATGACATTTCATCTGCATCAAAATTCCTGTGGGACAATGAGTAGCAGGCAAGACAACTCAAACGCAGGCCATCTTTGGATCAAGATGATTTATTTGTGCAGCTTGTAATTTATTTTCTACCAGAGCCAATTCCCTTCCTTGCCTCAGCTGTTAATTTTCTTGGACTCTTTAAGTCTTTATCAACTTGTAAGGATTGAAACAAATTACCTTGCTCTCAAGAGTTAATTTCAATATAAGTTGAAGCAGTTGATATCTTCCAGCAAGTTCTTAAAATAATTAAGTGTTCTTATTTGATCGTTCCTAATTTGCACTTTCAGTGGTCAAATATTTTGTAGACCCATCACATATCCTAGATAATTAGTAGGATCTGCTCTTTCCATTTTTTTCAGGGGTAACTTTTAATCCCCAACATGTAGTTTCACTTCTGTCAAAATGTCCTTAGTAACTGAGGTATGTCAACCCAGATTATGTTTTTTGTCCATAAACACTCACTCTGAGAAAGGCTTGATACTACACTGTAATTGTCCCTAACACTCATTGTAGTTGATGACTGTCTAATAAAGACTTTCTATTGGCTTAAACCCGTGCCTGAGCAGGCTTCTCTGATGGGTCCCCACAACTCCTTCTTTAAATCCTTGACTGTAAAGCCAGAAGTTAGAGGCTGAAGCTGCTAAGTTCTGCTGCTTGATGTGCCTGGAATGTGGCCCCATCATTAAAATAATTTTCTTCAGCTTTCTGTTTTTTGATGGTTTCCTTCACTGCTTAAACTTTCTCTCAATTCCTTTTCTTGAGTTGGAAGATTGGTTGGGTGACATTTGCCTTGAGCTCATCCTTCCTTTATTCCATTTGGCATTAGGCTTTTCTTTAATTTTTTTATCTCCTTCAGCACCTGTCTTACCTCCATTACTCCTGACATCCTGATGCTCTTTTTCTCCTCAGTCTACATGTTGTATTTTCCCTTGCTCAGGTTGCTCCTTTTCCTTATAGAGCTGCATAAGAATGGTCCCTAGTAAGCAAAACACCAAGTTGCTAGTGAATCTGGCATGGTGCCTGATAAATCCTTCTTGTGTATTGCCCAAATTTGAACATCATAGGCTATTCTGTAGGTCCTTTCATTGGTCAGCCAGCTCTTGACATTCATCTTGGGAGTGTCTGTGGTATTCACTTGCAGAGGCAGGGGAATAGCCAGTAATGTAGTACTTCTGTTGTTAGTAGATAAAATTTAACTATAAAGTAGTATTTTGCTCTTAGAAGAGCTTACCTCCTAAATTTCTTTCCACCTAATGAAATGGTCTGTCAGTTACTTACTTTCATGTCACTACAAATGGTCCAGTACACATACTCTATATTGGCATATGACTATGTGATACCATGCCAGTGCCTAGGTTTCTCTCTGTTAATGAATCCCTTTTCCAAACACAGTTTAGACTTGCTCACTACTGACAGGACACGAACAGGTAATGGGGGAAGTGTTCTCAGCTTGAGAGCATGTCTTGCAGTTTAGTGCATTAGTGCAGCAGTGTGGGAAGCAGGAGGTGTAGGCAGGTGTCTCCTGACCAGACTGTATGCTGCAGCATCTGTACAATAATGTTGGCGTGATCTGAGCCAGCCAAGAGGAGGCTGCGAGAGTAGAAGCTTGAGCTTCTTAGTTAAACTGAAGACTTAATTTGACCTCAACAAGTAGTCTCACACCTTGAGCCACAACTTCCCAACCACCCACCATGCAGCTGGCTCCCATCATCAGGTAAGGTGTTTGTGACACAGCATGGTGAGTTTTAAACTCTCTCAAGACACTTTTGTCACCTCCTTTCTACAACCACCTTCCTCTTCCTCACACCCTGGCATTTGAAGGTTTTGTCTATTCTGCCCCTGAGAGTTTTCTGATTTGGGCTTTGAGCATCTTCCTGCTACAGTCGCCTCTCTTAACATCCTTCTTACTTTTTTTCTATTGTTGGGATAGGGTCTTGTGTATTCCAGCCTGATCTCAAACATGCTATGGAGACAAGGCTGTCCTTGAACTCCTGATCTACCTACCTTCACCTCACAAGTGATGGGCTACAGACACAGAAGTCACCACACCTGGGAACCCTTGCAGTTTTCAGGTTGGCATTAGAATTTCATGCCATTAGTTTAATATCAGTCATAAGGACCACACACTGATATTCTGTTCAATATAACAGTATGGGACTGTACAATAGTGTTAGGGCAAACCAAGACAGTAAGGTCTGCTGAGCTAGGATTGTCAGATAGGTCTAGAGCAAAGGGAGACTTAGGGCCAGGAGCAGTGATTTTATAGTCTCAGCCACTGAGGAGACTTGAGAACAAGACTTCATGGCAGCCTGGGTAACATAGCAAGACCTTGTCACCAAAAAGAAGGACAAGGAAGATAAGGAGAAACAGCAGCAGGAGGAGAAGGAGAGGAAGCAGGGGGAGGAAGAAGAAAGGGAGGAATGAGGGAAGGGAAATAAGAGGAGGAAGGAAGTTAGGGTTCTCACTTGTAGGATCCGAGAAACTGAGATCCCTTGAAATCTATGCCAGCACAAGCATACTCTCCTCCAAGTTGTATTTATGTGAAAATTCACTGACAAAAAAGCTGAATGCATAAAAGGTCTCATGGGTATTTGTCCAGAGCCATATTGGGGCAGTCATGCACTTGGTTGGAGTTTGACATTGGTCAAGGACAATCCCTGGCTTCGGGCAGGAATCTGCCATTAGGACATAATAGGGAAGTAGGTTAAAGCAGGAATTTTTATCCTAGGGTGGAGAAGCTCAGTGAAGGTTAAGTTCTTTGTTCCTCCAGGTCTAGGAATTCCTGAATTAAGCAGGTGACCCACCCAGCTGCCCGAGCAGTCAAGACAAGGACCTCCAAGAGAAGCTAGACAACTTCCACCAGAACTCAGCCTAGAGTCTGGGGGGAAGGGTTTGCCCAAACTGTTAAAAGGTCTGGCGCCATTAAAGTTTCCGGCCTTGATCAGTGAACGTTGTCTTGGCCCTTCTTTGCCCCTTCCCTATCCATCCCTCAGCTTCTGTTCCAGCAACCCAGTTCGTAATAGCTGCAGGCAGCTAAGGAATACAACAGGTATTGCATCAGTGGAATCTCTCTCCCTCTCTCTCCCTGTTCCTCTCTTTCCCTCTCCCTCTTCTTCTTCCTCCCCCTCTCCCTCTTCTTTTGCCTCTCCCCTTCCCCTCCCCCTCCCTTTCCTTCTCCTCTCCTTCTCCCCTCCCTCCCTCCCTCCCTCCCTCCCTTTCTCTCTCTCCCTTTCTCTCTCCCTTTCTCTCTCTCTCTCTCTCTCTCTCTCTCTCTCTCTCTCTCTCTCTCTCTCTCTCTCTCTCCCCCTCTCCCTCTCCAAATTATCTTCCCAAAACTTCATAGAATTTTGGCCACCTGGTCTCTTATTGTGTTTTCTATATACAATGCCACCTGGCCTCTGTGTTTAAAGACCCAGGAAGATGATGGATTCATTGTAAGGATGATTGAAAGCATCAGGTAGTTCCCAGAGGAAATTCTAAGGTTAACACTTAGTTCATATTCTCTAGTCATATGAGATACTTGTAGCCAGGAACAACTAAGGAGACAAAAATGAGCTTTAAAGTTGGTCACTTCTGTTCACCTTTCCCTAGGTGCCCTAAAGTTTCAGGTAATATGGTGGTAGTCTTGTTTAGTTGCCAGGATCTCACTGTGCATATCCTGGTTGGTCTCAAATTCACAGAGATCCTTCTGTCTCAGCCTCCCAAGTCCTGGGATTAAGGTTTGAGCACCCACAACAGGCTTTCCTGTATTTGTTAAAATGGAGTTTAGGGCAAAGTCAACCAACTAATGCTTCTCCAGTACCTACATAACACATGATGGCACACACACGCACACACACACACACACACACACATACACATACACACACACACACACACTCCTGTGGAGATTACAGAAAGGCCCTAACTCTTTAAGGAATAGATGCTGAGGGAGGGGTGTGGTTTGGTTGGTAGAATAATGATTGCCTAACACTCTGAGGGCCCTGTGTTTCATTTTAGCATCAATAAATCTAGTTCTATGGCAAGAGAATTAGTAGTTCAGATTATCCTCAACTAAATTACAAGTTAGAGGTTAATCTGGGCTAATGGGGATTTGTTTCAAACAAAACCATAACTCTCCTAAAAAACAAAACAAAACAAAACAGAACAACCCCCCCCCCAAACCCCAAAAACCCTCAGAACAAAAAATAGAAAATGGAAAAGGTACACGAACAAATACAACTTACCCAATTTGAGTTGTTCAGAAACTATCTGGAGGTCCTTCCAACCCAAACCTGAAACTGAAAGCACATTGTCCAGAGGATAAAAGGGCCATAGCAGTGCCTTCTGCAACACTTGCTTTGAGAAGAGGACAGAGACCCAGCTGCCAAACATCTTCTCAGGTACCTAACAACTCTGAACTCTCACCTGTGAAGGGGAAGGTCTCTAAAGTAGAGGGGACTCCAGAAAACTCTGAGGGCTGGAGTGGGCCCATGCAGTGGGATCCATGCCTGAAGGTCAGTTCTGGGTAAGAAATAGCCCAGGTAAGAAGAGATGGGGTCAGTTCTAGAGAAAGGCAGGACAGGCATTAGGCTATAAATGTTTCCAGAAAAATAAAAATACAATGAAGTACCATACAGTTTACCTTCTAGGTCCTGCAGGATGCAACGGGCATCCAGGTATAAACTCAGTTTCCTATGTACATAGACTTCTTTCTTCCTGTACTTCCTGGGCTTTTAGGCAAGAATATGATCATCCTTAAGCAAGTCCCACTTTCCTTCCAGCTACACGGAAACATCAGCTTCTATCTCTTCCTTGCTTTATTTATCCATTTTTCCTTCCAGAGTTTTAAAAGATATACTTTTAGAAGATACATAGTTCCTGCTGTATAGCTCAGTCTAACGCAGAACCCAAAGTCTTACTGCACCAGCACACAAGGTCCTCCTGCACCAGATCTCCTGCATGTTGAGAACATCGGCTTGTTCCTGTTTTAGTGTAGGATCTTGGAGATTGAGGGCAGATAGGAAGTGTGAGAGACAGAGAGTGAGAAGGAGGGAGGAAAAGTGGGATGGGGATGACAGAAGAGAGCACTGTGGATGTTTATGTTGAGGTCCAAGGTGTTAGCTAACCAGGTTTCCAGGGGAATTTGTCAGGCACAAATCCCAGGTCATGGTGGGGCTGAAGTGACTCATGCTGCACATCTGCAGCCTGTATGAGTTGTGAGGGCATCGGTGCCAGTGACTGAGGCTGTTCCATAGGGAAGCAGACAGCAGCCTTGTGAGACACAGACATTTGGATGAACCACTCTGAGGAACTAGAGAGGGGAGAAGTGAATGGAAAAGCCAGTCCAGGATGGCTGAGCCATGTGTCCTGCATGAGGAAGTCCCTGTACTGAGAGATGTTTCTGCTGGTTCTGGCATCTGGGATTTCTTAAATATGTTGCTTTCAGAATAGAGCTTTGAAGCCTAAGGTTAAAGTCAAGAAAGGGGTGGTTCTGGCTGAGGCTGGAGAAAGCTGGACAGTGGAGATATGCCCTATGTCAAGAGCCTTCACCCTCCATCTGGGTATGGCTCAGTGGAAAGGTGCTTGCCTGGACTGCATAATGTTCTGAGTTCAATCCTCAGCATCGATGAGTTGTCATCTTATGCTGTGCAGGACTTCCTCAAAGCAAACTGAGGTCTGGAGAGGAGGCTCAGTGCTTAAGAGCAGGTGCTTGCTCCTACAGGGGGATCAGAGTTCAGTTCCATCCCCTGTGTCGGGTGTCTCACAGGAGTCTGTATCTGCAGCTCCAGAGGATCTGACACCTCTGGACTGAGAGGGCACCTGCATTCAGGTGTACACACCACCCCCACCCCACCCCTGCAGATATACATGCATATTCATTACTAAAAATAAGAGAAATGAACCTTTATTCAACAGAAAGCAATCTGTGAAAAATTAGCTTGACTTTGAGTCTGGTGTCCAGGAATCTCCTTTGATGACATGTTTCCAGAGAACTTCCTATACATCCAAACTTCAGGAAGCCTTATAAGGAAATAGTGGGATCCTAAATGGCTCTGCTCTGAACACAAGGCCAGAGGAAATCGCTGTGTTTCTATTGCTGTCCAGAGCTTAATTTTACCATTGTTATTGTTTTTAGAGTCTCATTATATCTTAACGTGGCCCGGGACTTGAGCTTGGCCATGTCTGATTTATTCAGGGGGATTTTAAGAATTTAGGAAGGATGGCTAGAGTTTTGAGACTGCTTAAAGAAGGACACATAAGGGTTCACATCTTTGCCTGAGGAAAAGGAAATTGATAGGAGCATATTGCAATTAAAGAAAAAATAATTTTGTTGCTTATATATAGGAAAATGTTGAAGCAATACAAACATCCATTTTCTCAATGGCATAATTTCAAAATTCCAACAGTCATAAGGATTTCCGGAGTGATGTCATCAAGGTATAGGTTAATAAAAATATTAAGTTAGTTTTTGTAATATGTGTCAGATATAATATATGTTGTATTAAATTTTTTTGTATTTGTTTTTTAAGACAGGCTCCCTTTTGCAGTGCAGCCCTGTCTGTCCTGGAGCTTTCTGTGTAGACCAGGCCAGCCTGGAACTCACAGAAATCCACCTGTATCTGCCTTCTGAGTGCTGGGATTCAAAGTGTGCACCATCCACCATGACACTGCTCTCTTGTTGTGAGATGAGGGTCACATGTAGCCTACTGTGTCCTGAAACTCATCATTTAGTCTAGGGTGACCTGAGTTTCTGATGCTCCCATCTCTACATCTGAGAGGCTGGGATTATAGGTTGTGCCACCACAGCCAGTATGTGCGTGTCTGTGTCCATGAGTGCAGGTGTCTGCAGAGACCAGAGACATTATAACCTGGAGCTGGATTTACAGACTATTGTTAGCTGCTTGACCTGGTGCTGAGAATTGAACCCAATTCCTCTGAAAGTGTAGTGCTTGAGGAGTACTTGGTTATTTTTGGGTGATACTGATGTATTTTTGTTTTTTGTTTATTGAATTTCTATTACAATATTTATTTCTTTTTATGGACTGGACCAGCACCATTTTTTTTTGGCAAAGAATTCATTGTATATATCTGTCCATTCTATCTTTTATTGGAGGAAGCTCCCTGGCTGGCCAGGAACTCACTATATAGACCAGGCTGGCCAGAAACTGACAAAGTTACCTCTGCCTCCCATGTGCTGGGTACCACTACCCCGGGTTGTTCAATCTATCCAGACAGAAAGTTAAAGTAATGTGTTTGATATCCTTGAGAGTAGTGACTTACGCAAACAACAGCGATCCTGTGCTCAGCTCTTCTCTAACTGACTATAGTTCTTTTACAGTATTTAATAATTGTTTAAGGTTTAGTGTGTAGAGAAGGTGGGAACTGTCACTGCAGTGCAGAACTCAGCCTGTTGGCTCTGCAGTGTTCCCTAAAGACTCAGGCAGGAGAAGCCAAGCTGAGGAGGAACCAGAAGTCCAGCCTTCCTAAGAACAACTGGTTAGCCTCAATGTGCAGCTCCTCTCTGCCATTCTCAGGATGTGGGGAGAATATTGTCTTGTCAGGTTAAGTAGAAATTTTGTGGACAGTAACACAACAGGCTTAGATAATTATGGAGGGGAATTTTTGTGGTTTTCCAAACGCACAATGTAGGAAGGAATGAAGGGATGGGTAGCAGGCCATAGAGGAGTGAGCGCTCCTCCTCACGCTTTACCTGCAACTCGGGGGACACTTAAAATCTCCACCATCAAGAAGCAGTGAAAACAATAAACATTCATAAGACACAACTCTAATTAAGGCAGGCTGTGCTGGTCTATTAGCTTTCTTTTTCCTTTTCTTCATGTGCTTGCATGTGTGGGTTCATGCATGTGGAATCACCAGAGGACAACCTCTGCTCTCTTCCCTAAAGCACTGTCCTCCATTTTGGTAAGACAGAGTCTTTCACTGGCCTGAGACACATTGAGTAGGCTGTTCTGTCTAGTGAAGCTCGGGGGTCTCACAAACCCATCTCCCTCCAACTCCCAGTGCTGCAATTACAAATGCATTCACCAGACCCTGCTTTTCTCCTTAGGGTTCTGGGAACCAAACTCAGGTCTATGTTTGCAAGGCAAGAACTTTACTCACTGAGCTATCTCCTCAGTTTGTGTCTTGAATTACTTTCATAAAATTCTTGATGCTGCAAAGTTATAATCCATGTGCCTACTTAGTTCACAGTCTGATATCTGGAAAATATCATGACAATGCTGGCTGGTTAGGGCGTTTCCTGGCAGAGTCACAATATGGAGGAGATGCCTTTGCCATGTGCAGAAAGGCATACATGGAAAGAGAGGAAACCAGAGAGGCTGAGGCCAGACTTGTTCTTACAAGAACTGAGTAGGATCCTACGAGACTTAATTGATCTCTTCTGAGGGTGATAACCTCAAGGACCTGATCCCTTCCTAATAGACCTTACCTCTTAAAGGTTTCAGTACCAACATATGACCACACTGGGTACATTGGAGGACAATCACACCCAAATCATAGAACATAGTGAATACTGACATGATTAAGAGACTTCTTTCAGAGGTGTCAAGCTGACTGATTGCCACAAGATAGTCAAACACGAACAACAGCTAACATATCTGTGCAAAGGAAAACACCGCAGCCTATCAGAGATCTGCAGACATGCTTCCTGTTTTCTACTGGAAACCTACATGCTGCTCAGCTCTGTGTGTTACCAGGAATTATCAAAGCCTCTTCCAGTAAGGACCTCAAGCAGATGGGTTCACAGAGTCCTGATATGCAATTCAGGGGCAGTGTGAGCAGGAGTCTGGATGTGACTTAGAGATTGAATCATTAACCTAGAGCTGCTCCATCAACAGACTGTTAAACGACTGTGTGCACACCTCTTTCATTGTCTTATATTTGCTTGCAGCAGTTTTGAACTTGATGGTGACACCAACAATTTGCAAGTTCTTCCTAATGTGGTGGCTAACCCAGCAGGTAATATTCTCAACCTACATCCTGTTGACCTCACCTCCCCCGCCCACCTCTTTGCAATATGACAGTTCTCATGGTTGAGTCTGTGGTAGCAGATGCTAGAGTGCATGAACCTTAAAGAAGTAATGTAAAGATATTATTATATGGTTGTGTGTGTGTGTGTCGGGGGAAATGAACAATCTGCAATGATATATGAATGTGACAAGGTCATGATGAGGCCTCTTCTTTTGTGTGCTCACTAAAGAATTAATTGAATAAAGAAGGAAATATAGTATCTGTAAGCACAACAGAATCAGAGATCTCAGCCTTGCCTTTCTCCCATCTTATGATGTGATGAGTTTGTGTCCATCTCTAAGTCACGTGTGAGGTTGTATGTGACATCTCATGCTGCAGGCTCTACAGGTTCCAGCACAGGCTAGTAACTTAGCAAACTTATTGAGTAACAGAGGACCCTGCTTCTTTCTTTTAGGTGACTGGTCTGACAGGGACTACCATGCTGGACATGGCTCCCAATGCCTTTGATGATCAGTATGAGGGCTGTGTCCAAAAAATGGAGAAAAAGGCACCGAAGCTGTTACAAGAAGACTTGAAAATGAATAAGGAATTTAAACATGAGTGGGAAAAGGCAGAGAAAAAATGGAAGCAGATCAAAAATAAGAGTTACCCCAAAGGTTTCAATGATTTCCATGGAACAGCTTTGGTTGCCTACACTGGGGACAACTACAGCAGCTTTAATAAGGCTATTGGAAACTTCAAAAAAAAAAATCCTGCTAAGTTCCACTTTAAGGCCTTCCATTACTACTTAACAAGAGCTCTTCAGCTCTTGAGTAACCAGGGTTGTCGTTTAGTTTACCGAGGTTCTGATACCACATTTGAATACAATGGGAAGGGCTCTGTATGATTTGGGCATTTTGTATCCTCATCTTTAAATCAGAGTGTAGCTTTTTCTCCACCATTTTTCAGAGGTCATGAGACAAAGTTTTTCATCAAAACCTGCTTGGGGGTTGATATCAAAAAGTTTACCTACTACTGTGAGAAAGAGGAGGTGTTAATTCCAGGCTATGAAGTATATCACGAAGTCACAACAAAAAAGGAAAAGGGTATATCAAAATTTATCTAGACTCCCCGGAAAAGAAGAAAAGCAACTTTAATTTCTTCTATAGCAGTTCTACTCAAAAGAGACAGCATTAGCATCTCAGGTAAGACTGGGTCTGTATAGAAACAGAGCTAGAAGGGGACCTCAGCTAGTGGAAGAGAGGGTGCTCCCCTGTAGAAGCCACAGGAAGATCTTGCACATGTAGCATTGGTAAGCCCAGGGCACGCAGCTCAGTGACAGTGTGTCAGAAATGGTTGAAACAGTGAGTAACTTCAGGAGAAAGCTCTTGCCAGGGGCTCCTCATGATGAGTGACATGTGTCATCTGCAACTATTTCTCCATCCTTTCAGTCTAAAAATGTTTGTGTTTGGGGTCTCTATGCATGTGTACCCATCATCCTTTGTGGCCTAGTTCTTTCATCCCTGACCAGATACCTTATTCAATACAAGCAAAGACTTCTTCAATTTTGTCATGGCAATTTCCTTTCAAGTCACAATTCAAGTATCACTTATTATGGTAATCCTTCCTTAATACTTCCAGAAAAAATTACTGTACCATCATGCCTCTGCCATAGCTTTGGAGTCAGACTCAGTGATATTTTGGTTCAAACATCATTAGTTCTTAGCATATTACCAGCTATCTGTGCCTCTGTTTTTCCACTTCAGTATTAAAGACCCAAATAACAAATATTCTTGTAGGATTGCCTTTAGAATTAAAAGAAATTCATTCAAGGTATATTAATTGGCATGTAGATAGAATTCAACAAATGTTCTTTGATTTTGAATAGGAAGAACACTGTTCACATCTCAACCATTTGATTCAGTCTCATATTGATGAGGAACTCAATACTTACAGAAACACTCTTGCTTACAATCTAGAGACCTTGTCTCCCATCACCCACCACTCAGGATCTGGAGAGTGTCTGACTTACATCCTGACTCCACTAAATGTTGTCCAGGATTCTTATGTTTGACTGAGAGCCCAAGGAGCCACCCTGAAATGAGTTACAGTTAGAGGAGTGAGCACAGTGCAGTCTTAGGTCTAAGCAGTCCTGACACTCTGAAGGGTTTCTGCAAACAAGAGAAGTCTTTGGAGACAGAAGTAGAATGATGGGAAGTGATCACAAGGATCTTATGCATTTGCATAGGGAAATTTGTAATTTGCATCAATCCCAGGGAAGCCATGACACCTACCCAGGTACAGAGTCCACCATGAAGAATTTTGCCCTTCTGGGCCAAATGGTCCATGTCTAGTCCAGGGATGCTGAGGGCCACAGGTAAGCTCTAGTTCACACCAGCAGGTAAAGAAAACATGCTGCTTCAACAATAGACACCCAAAATCTTCTTCTTAAGCAAAGAAAGGAAAGCCTGTAGTACTCCCAAGAAGGCCAGGGAAGACTCTGAATAGGGGAGGCTTCCTATTGTTCTTGTTCTAGTTCTATTTCTTGTTTTTGTTCATGTTCTTGTTTTTTTATTTTTCTTCTTGTTCTTGTTCTTCCTCTTCTTCTTCTCCTCCCCCACTTTCTCCTCCCTCACCTTCTTCTTTCTTCTTCTTCTTCTTCTTCTTCTTCTTCTTCTTCTTCTTCTTCTTCTTCTTCTTCTTCTTCTTCTTCTTCTTCTTCTCCTCCTCCTCCTCCTCCTCCTCCTCCTTCTCCTCCTCCTTCTCCTCCTCCTCCTCCTTCCTTCTCCTCCGCCATCTTCTTATCATTATTATTGTTATTGTTATTGTTTCTATTACTATTTTAGGCAGTATCTTAGAGCACAGAACCTAGGAAGTGGTGGGAATCCATCCATTTGCTTACTCTCCTGGTATTCGAGTACTTTGTGAATCCTAAGGAAGCGGGAACAGTCTAGCCAGGCACCCTAGCCCTCTACAGCCTCTTGGGGTTTGAGCTATATAGAGAGTTCTGGATGTTTATGGGAGATATCCATGTCTTGAGAGATCCCACACTGATACATCTCTTTCTCCTCCCTTCCTCAGGATCCAGACAGAGCTGCATATTCCTGTTCCTTGTGGTTCTCCTCAGTTTTCTGGTCCAGCTGCTTGCTCTTGCTGAGCTGTAGCCCTCTCCTGTCTGCAGTTTGAGGGGTTGAGTGCTGAATGGAGGCTAATGGAAAAGTACTTGATTGATTAAGATCTATGGTGGGGGAAGGGTGGGATCCTTTCAGGGGAGGTCTGATTTAGCATTTATCACTTCCATAAGCATCCAAGGAACCCACTGGGTCAGTCACTATAATTTACACCTTACTTCAAATTTACTACCCTTTACAGTTTGCTATGATCAGAAGACAGTGTTTGTCTGTGTGGATAGCAGTAAGAGGTTTTTCTTGCTGTTATTGTTGTTGATTTGTTTTTTAAAACATTTCATTGATTTTTTTTTTTTTGTAAATTTAGTATCACACACTCCAGAGCCTCTGACCTTCCTGTCCCTTCATATGCACCCTCTGCCCTTGCAATCTCCCTCCCACCCCCGAAAACCAACCAAACAAAGAAAATAAAGAACACAAACAAAGCATAGAATCTCACGGTGGAAGCTCTACTATGTCATGATGTGTCCCACAGTATTCCCCCCGACCACACACCTTCATTACAATGAGTCATTGATCTGGTTCCAGGTCTCTGGAGACCTGAGACCCCATCCATACTGGATCCTCACCAGGACTCCTCCCGGTTATCCTGTTGCTGCCCTGTGACATGCAGCTTTGAATCAGTAGGACTGGCCCTTTCAAGCATCCCAATGGTTCACAAATAATGTAGATTTTTGGGTGGACCACCTGGAAGCCCTGGAGCTGGCCCTGGGTGGTTGCAGAGCAGATTGGCCCACTGCTCTCCCTTATCCACACCACCAGGGCAATCTCCTCAAGTACTGCTCTGGCTGGGCCACCCAGTACTGTCACTGGCAGGGGGCAGGGTCACCTCTCCTGCCCTCATGCCCTTAGGTCGATTACCTGCATCCATGGCTCCATAGCCAGCTCCACTGTGCTTCCCAGTTGACCTGCAGGGCCCAGAGGTCATCGAGGGCTGGAAGAGCTGTCTTGCTCTCACTCCATCAGGCCATCTACCCTGCACCCTGACCGCTAGTGCCAGCTCCACTGTGCTTACCAGGGGAGGTGGGGGGCCCACTTTCCCAAGTTCTGCAGTCAGCAAAGTTCAGGCCCAGCTCACTTGTTCTCAAGACCCCGGGGGAGTCAGCTTTCCCCACTACCTCAAGGTGGCAATGGGTGATGGGGCAGAGGCCATTATACCCCGGCTCAGATCACCACATAGATGAGTGTCGGGTTCACTCTCCCTAGTGCTACAGCTAGGGAGGGGTCAGAGCCAGCTCTTCTGCTCTTATGACCTCTGCCCCACCCCCACCCCCTCATGGCAAGCTACTGCAGGTGGCAAGGGGCAAGTTGGGGTAGTGTCCATGCCACCTCACAGGAGATGAGAAGAGGCAGGGGTCAGCTTTGTCACACTCAGGATCTGGACCTGCTCACCAGTCCCCCACTACCCACCAGGGCCAGTTCCAATATGCTACCCAGTCAAAATGCCAGGCCAAATCTAAGGGTCTCTTCTAAGCACTGCTGTTCATGGGTGAGAAGTGGAAGCAGCTCTCCAGAGCCAGTGGGGGGCAAGAACGGCTCAGCACAGGCCCCTGGACATCCACTTGGTCCTAGGGACGCTGCTGCCCACACCAGGACCTTCCCGTGGTCTCTGGGGTAATATGAACCGTGGACATTGACAGAGCTCCAAGGCCTGACATGGCCCTCAGTGGCTGCATCGGCAGGGACTTCACCATGGCCTCGAGGTGGCTCAGCTGGCTACTCGCGACAGAGTATTTCTCTCCTCCCTTGCATCTCTAGTTCCATCTCCCTTCACAATGTGTGAACTGTCCTGCTTCTCCTGTCCACACTTGTACACTGTAGTGGCTCCTGTTGCAGGCTGGCCACACCGCTTGTGGGTCTCTGGTGGCTGCAAATTGGTCTTCTCATTGTGTCCTGGATTTCCTGGATGTTTTGCGTTACAAGCTTTTTGCATTTTGCATTTTCTTTAACTGTTGAGTCCATGGTTTCTATGGTATCTTCGGCATCTGAGAATCTTTCTTCTATCTCTTGTATTCTGTTGTTGATATTTGCATCTATGGCCCCTGATTTCTTCCCAAGGTTTTCTATCTCCAAAGTTGTCTCCCTTTGCGATTTCTTAGTTGTTTCTACTTCTGTTTGTAGATCCTGGATGGTTTTGCTTAGTTCTTTCACTTGCTTGTTTGTGTTTTCCTGTAATTCTTTAAGAGAGTTTTGTGTTTCCTCTTTCATGACCTCAGCCTGTTGACCAAAGTTCTCCTGTATTTCTTTAAGTGATTTTTGAGTTTCCTCTTTATTGGCTTCTGTATTCTGAATTTCTTTCAATGATTTTTGTGTTTCCCTTGTAAGGGTTTCTAACTTGTGATCCATTTTCTCCTGAATTTCTTTAAGAGATTTATTTATGTCCTTGATGTGTTCCTGTAACAGCATCATGACCAGTGATTTCACCTCATACCAGTCAGAATGGCTAAGGTTAAAAACTCAGGAGACAGCAAGTGTTGGCGAGGATGTGGAGAAAGAGGAACACTCCTCCACTGCTGGTGGGTTGTAAGATGGTACAACCACTTTGGAAATCAGTCTGGCGGTTCCTCAGAAAACTGGACATGACACTTCCAGAGGACCCTGCTATATCTCTTCTGGGCATATACCCAAAGGATTCCCCAGCATGCAATAAAGAGACATTTTATCCTAGGCAAGTCCCTTTATTCTGATGCATGCTATTCTGCCTTGCAAATTCATGTCTCTGGACAACAGCAATATTACTTGGCCTCTGAGACTACTTGGTGGGCATATACTAATGGCTTGATTAAATGTGCCCCTTCTTGTGCTTTACATAGCAGGAAAAAAGAGAGATGAAACATTTCAATATGGACCCAGGCCTACAAGGAAATAAAGAAAGAAAGTAAGAAGAAGAAAGATAGAAAGAAAGAAAGGAAGGAAGAAAGGAAGGAAAGAAGGAAGGAAAGAAGGAAGGAAAGAAGGAAGGAAGAAGGGAAGGAAGGAAGGAAGGAAGGAAGGAAGGAAGGAAGGAAGGAAGGAAGGAAGATAGGAAGAGTTGTCCCCATCCACATCCCACTCTGGCTGGAGCAATCATACCCACCTCAACAGTACATTATCCTTTATCTTGGGAGATAAAGACAAAGTAGACACATTAATCAGGATATACAAATATTAAGATTTCAATTACTGAACAAAAATAACAGAGTGCTTTGTAGAAGTGGTCCTACAAAATTAGAAAATTTTAGAGTTACTTCTCATGAGAAAAATGGAGTATGTATGGCTTTGGGAGAAACATGTTGTTTTTATTCTCATTGACAGGAGTTGTTAGAACAAAATTGTCATGGATAGGGAAGACAAGACAGACAGAGAGAGAGAGAGAGAGAGAGAGAGAGAGAGAGAGAGAAGGGAGGGAGGGAGAGAGGGAGAGAGAGAGGAGAAGAAGAAGACAAAGAAGAGAAGGAGGAAGAGAAGGAGGGAAGGGAAGAGAAGAGATGAGAAGAGAAGAGAAGAGAAGAGAAGAGAAGAGAAGAGAAGAGAAGAGAAGAGAAGAGAAGTGAAGAGAAGTGAAGAGAAGAGAAGAGAAGAGAATTGATGTCAGTCTCTGTTCTCTCGGTTTCCCTAGCTTAGAAAGTACTCTCCTACAGCACTGAGTGGCCCCTTAGTTCTCACTCTGATTAGATAAAGTGAGGGGTCCTGCATCTTACTGTAGAGCAGTATGAGTCCATGATTTGACTCATTCACATAGACTAGCAGGGAATGTAACAGGGCCTCAGACCTTAGCCCCGACTGATTCCATGATGGAAGTACTATTAAAGCCATAAAACTCAGCATGTAGCTAGGACCACCTGTTATAATGAAAACAAAGACCTGATCTTTTGAAGTTCATAGTACTGGGAAAGTCTCTAAATGTAGTTTGCTTTTTGGTTCTGTAGTTATAGTATTATATTTTTCTTGGGGGAGGGTTGCTATGCCCTCTGTTGTTTCTAAATCTCTTTGGTGATTTCTTCCCCTCGATTTCAGTTAAGCTATCAAGAAAACGACACAATGATACTATAATTTATTAATAATTGGTACTATGCCGGGCAGGTTCTGAGCCAGTCCACACCTCTCAAGCTGTTCAAACCAATTAAAAGCCCCATCACTTGCTCATCAGTCCTGCCTGGGTGGCTTCAGCTATGGTCTGTCCTCAGGGTGATCTCCTCTTCAACGTGCTCCTAGCCCATCCCATCTCATGCCAACCTTCTTCCCCTTCCACCTCCTCCTCCTTCTGCTCATGACCTTCCTGGAGAGTCCCCCACTCAATCCTAAGTCCCTTCCTGTCCTGTCTGCCCAGTCATAGGGTCCAGACTTTTACTAACCATCCAGGGGATATTGGGAAGCATTCTTTACAACATATTGGTTAGTACAGTGCCCCAAGACCAGTTTTCAGTCTGAACAGGGGCACAGAACTCAGCTTCTGAATATACAGCTCACAGACTAACCCCACCTTTTATGCCTTTTAGATCAATGAAAGGCTCTTTGTCTTACAATCATAAACTATACATAATAAAAGCAATTATGAAAACTATCCTGTAAGAGTTTCATTCACAATCTCCAGTCCATTTGAATTTGTCAATCTAGAAGAAAATGCTTCTCTTTTACTGTGGAAACATATACAAAGCTTCTTCCCCAGCACAATACATTTCCTTCCCTCTACTTGGAAGTAAAGACATCTTTAATGCACACAGGCTTTTTAAAATTTAATATATTCTTCATTTACATTTCTTTTCTTTTCTTTTCTTTTCCTTTCCTTTCCTTTCCTTTCCTTTCCTTTCTTTTCTTTTCTTTTCTTTTCTTTTCTTTTCTTTTCTTTTTTTTTCCTGAGACAGGGTTTCTCTGTATAGCCCTGGTTGTCCTGGAACTCACTCTGTAGACCAGGCTGGCCTCGAACTCAGAAATCCGCCTGCCTCTGCCTCCCAGAGTGCTGGGATTACAGGCGTGCGCCATCACCGCCCGGCTTCATTTACATTTCTTTCTTTCTTTTTTTTTTATTGAAAAGGGAAGTAAAAACACTTTATGATAAAATTAAAGATTTACATGGAAAATATTTCAGATAAACACTTTAGAATTGACAATTTTCATGGAAAATTAAAGAGTAAAGTGGTAGACATGTAAAACATTGCTAAATTAATTGAAATAGTGGATAGAAACATTTTATGATAGAACTGAAGATTTACATGGAAAATACTTCTGATAAAATTATAGAAAAATGTAGAAAACATTTTAGAATTGACGATTATCATGAAAAATTTTATATAGATATAATAATGGTAGGCATAAAAGTATTCCTAAGTTGATTGAAAGTGGAATTATAAACATTTTCTGATAAACTTGAAGATTTACATGAAAAATAATTCTAATAAAATTGAATAAATATATAGAAAAACATGTTAAAATTAAAGATTATCATGGAAATTATACAGATAAAGTGATAGGCATAAAGATAATTCAAAGTTGCTTGAAGGTGGAATTATAAACATTTTCAGATAACATTGAAGATTTACATGGAAAATATTTCTGGTAAAATTCAAGAAATATATAGACAAACACGTTAAAATTGACTATTTCATGGAAAAATTTACATATAAAATAGTAGATATAAAAACTCTAAATTAATTGAAGGTGGAATTAGAAATATTTGTAATAAAATCAAAGATTTACATTGGAAACATTTCTGATAAAATAGAGGAAGTATATAGAAAGACATATTAAAATTGAAGATTATCATGAAAAATAATACAGATAAAATGGTAGACATTAAAAACACTACTAAATTAATTAAAAGGGGAATTACAAACATTTTTTGATAAAATTTAAGATTTATATGAGAAATATTTCATTAGTCTATGTCTTTTTATTGGGGGAGCTGAGTCCCTTGTTGTTAAGAAATATTAAGGAATAGTGATTGTTGCTTCCTGTTATTTTTTATGTTATTTTTATGTTTGTGTGGTTGTCTTCTTTTGGGTTTGTTGGAAGAAGATAACTTTCTTACTTTTTCTAAGGTATAGTTTCCCTTTTTGTGTTGGCATTTTCCATCAATTATCCTTTGTAGGGATGGATTTGTGGACAAATATTGTGTAAATTTGGTTTTATCATGGAATATCTTGGTTTCTCCATCTATGATGATTGAGAGTTTTGCTGGGTATAGTAGCCTGGGCTGGCATTTGTGTTCTCTTAAAGTCTGTATGAGGTCTGCCCAGGATCTTCTAGCTTTCATCATCTCTGGTGAGAAGTCTGGTGTGATTCTGATGGTCTGCCTTTATAAGTTACTTGCCCTTTTTCCCTTACTGCGTTTAATATTCTTTGTTTAGTGAATTTGGTGTTCTGATTATTATGTGCTGGGAGGACTTTCTGTTCTGGTCTAGTCTGTTTGGAATTCTGAAGGTTTCTTATATGTTCATGGGCATCTCTTTCTCTAGGTTAGGGAAGTTTTCTTCTATAATTTTGTTGAAGATATTTACTGGGCCTTTAAGATGTAAAGCCTCGCTCTAGTCTATACCTATAATCCTTAAGTTTGGTCTTCTCATTATGTCCTGGAGTTCCTGGATGTTTTGGGTTACCAGCTCTATGCATTTTGCATTTTTTTTTTTTGACTGTTGAGTCAATGTTTTCTATGGTATCTTTGGCACCTGAGATTCTTTCTTCTATCTCTTGTATTCTGTTGTTGATGCTTGCATCTATAACTCCTGAATTCTTTCCAATATTTTCTATCTTCAGAGATGTTTTGCTTTGTGATTTCTTTATTGTTTCTACTTCCACTTTTAGATCCTGGATATTTTTGTTCAGTTCCTTCACTTGATTGTTTGTGTTTTCCTGTAATTCTTTAAGGGATTTTTGTGTTTCCTCTTTAAGAGTTTCTGCCTGTTGACTGATATTCTCCTGTATTTCTTTAAAGGAGTTATTTAAGTCTTTCTTGATGCCCTCTATCAGCATCATGAGGTATGATTTTAAATCCGACTCTTGCTTTTGAGGTGTGTTGGGGTATCCGGGACTTGCTGGGAGAACTGGGTTCTTTGTTTTTCTTGTTTGTTTTGTTTTGTTTTGTTTTTCAAACAAAGGGTTTTCAAACACAGGGTTTCTCTGTGTAGCCCTGGCTGTCCTGGAACTCACTCTGTAGACCAGGCTGGCCCTGAACTCAGAAGGCCTGAGCCTGCCTCTGCCTCCCAAGTGCTGGGATTAAAGGCGTGTGCCATCACTGTCCGGCGAGAACTGGATTCTGATGTTGCCATGTGGCCTTGACTTCTATTGGTAGGGTTCTTGTGCTTGCCTTTCACCATCTGGTTGTTTCTGGTGCTAGTTGGTATTGTTGTCTCTGGCTTGAGTTTGTTCCTCCTTTGGGCCTATAAGCCTGTGTCCTTACTCCTCTGAGCTCAAAAGTGAAAGCACTGCTGGAAGATCACTCTCTCCTGGCAGGCTATGCAGAGAAGGCTGTGGAGTCTCTCGGCTCCCTGGTGCAAATGGTGGCAGGAAGACTTCCATCCCAGCTCTCCATTGATGTTATGCCATGTGTGCTCCTAGCTGGTCCCCTCTAGAGAGAAGGTGGAGATCTCACGTCTGCGCTCAGAAGTGAAAGTGCTGCTGGGAGACCACTCTCTCCTGGTGGGCTGTGCACAGAAGGCTGTCCTCCAGTCCATTTGAATTTGGCAATCTAGAAGAAAATGCTTGGTTATAGATCCTATTTTGGTAAGTTTGAAGTTCTGTGCCTAAATGATTTCTGTCATTCATTTTATTTCATTTTTCTTGTCTGTAGCTGAGATCATCAAGGGGTCTTCCCCTGTCATATCTGATTTTGGTCGTTTTGGAAGGAAACCAGCACTTCTCTTTTCCTGTGGAAACATACAAAGCCTCTTCCCCAGCACAACACATTGCCTTCCCTCCACTTGCAAGTAAAGACATCTTTAATGTACACAGGCTGGTGTAGTTCAGAAGTTTTGTCCATGATCCAGTGTTTCTCAGTAGCTTTTGTTTTTCGTTCATTAGCATTCAATAATTTTTTAAAAGATTTATTTATTTAAATGTAAGTACACTGTCGCTGTCTTCAGACACACCAGAAGAGGGCATCACATTGCATTGAACATGGTTGTGAACCACCATGTGGTTGCTAGGAATTGAACTCAAGACCTCTGGAAGAGCAGTCAGTGCTCTTAACCCCTGAGCAATCTCTTCAGCCCAGCATTTAAGAACTTTAAAGTCAATACAGCAGTATGTAATCTATCTCTGTGTGGTTTGTCACTCATTTTTGTTTGTTAAGCATCTCCTTTAATTTTCAGGTAGATTTTTCTACCATTGTTTGTCCATAGGAGTGTGTGGTCTACCCATAATATGCTTTACATTATAATATGCAAAACTGATTCATTTTACTAGAGACATATGCTGGAGCATTGTCAGTCTTAATATGTACAGGTATTCCCATAATGTCCATAACTTCTAATAAATGATTAATCACAGAATCAGCCTTTTCAGAATTTAAAGGAGTTACCCATTGAAATCTTGAACATATATCTATAGTATGATGCACAAACTTTACCAAATTCTGCAATTGAAACACATCCCCTTGGCCAAAGTTATTTGGGTACCTTTAGGGTTACTTCCTGCAGGAAATAAGAGTTTGATTATACAAAAACAAGTAGGATATTTCCTTGTCTTGCTTCCAAATGATAGAAAAATCTTTCTTTAAATCTTTTGTGTTAACATGATTTTTTAAAAATGAAAATCTAAAGCTTCAAATGTATCTCATAGCAATGGCTGATCAGTGTTATCATTACCTGTGCTAGAGGGACTGGTAGACCTGTATGGGATGTGATATGTATTATGTATAATGAATTGTTTCCATTTCTGATTATTTGTTATAGTTGTATAAATAGTGAAGTTAAGTTGGAATCATCCTAAAAAGTTCAACAGTTTCTATACGCAAAACCACTCTTTCTACATATTGAGAGTTACTTATTATATTAAGATATAATGAAAATCTAATAACACCAAAAGAATTCTATATAATTCTGATTTTTTAACTAAATTATAAGGACTCTTAACCTTATCTTATTTCTGATGCATACCCTACCTTTCTTAATTTTTTGCATTAGTATAATCTGTAGGGGCACCAGAAATTGGAGCCCCTTTTATTATATGAGTGAGAATCCAATTAATTCTTGTTACAAATTCTAGTTGTTCTTTGTGGGTATTTGTTGTTAATTTCTACCAAAAATTACAGCAAGTAATTTTTTGTCAATGTTCATTTTCTGCCCACAAAAGGTACCACAGTTTCAGAGGGATCTATTCCTGCTAACTGGAAAAGTCTCATTACTCATTTTAGGATCGATTTAGAAACTTTTTCTATATAAGTTTTTAATTTTTTTCCTCTGTGTACTAAACACTTCCTCTAAGCTATGTATTTCATCTACATAATAATTTGTGTGGGACAATGAGTAGAGGGCGAGACAACTCAAACCCAGGCCATCTTTGAATCAAGATGTAATTTCTTTTCTACCAGAACCAATTCCATTTCTTGCCTCAGCTGTTAGTATTTTGGACTGTTTAAGTCTTTATCAACTTGTAAGGTTTGAAATAAATTATCTTGCTCTCAAGAGTTAATCTAAATATAAGTTGTAACCAGTTGATATCTCCCAGTAATTTTTGGAAATCATTAAGAGTTCTAATTTGATCTTTTCTGATATGCACTTTCTGGGGTCAAACATTTTGTAGACTTATCATATGTCCTAGATAATTAGTAGAATCTCCTCTTTGTACTTTTTCAGGAGCAATTTGTAAGCCCCATCACGTAGTTTCACTTCTGTCAAATCATACTTAGTAACTGAGGTATGTCAACCCAGAATATGTTTTTTTTTTTTGTCCTTAAAAGCTCATTCTGAGAAAGGCTTTATACTGCACTGTAGTCTCTTGTTAGAGTACATTGTAGTTGATGACTGTCTAATAAAGACTTTCTATTGGCTTAAACCCATGCCTGAGCAGGCTTCTCTAATGGGTCCCCCACAACTCCTTTTTTAAAATCCTTAACTCTAAAGCCTGAAGTTAGAGGCTGAAGTGACTTAGTTCTGCTGTTTGATGGGCCTGGAATGTGGCCCCATCATTAAAATACTTTTTCTTCTGCTTTCTGTTTTTTGATGGATTCCTTCATTGCTTAAGCTTTCTCTCAATTCCTTTTCTTGAGTTGGAAGATTAGTTGGGTGACATTTGCCTTGAGCTCATCCTTTCTTTATTCTGTTTGGCATTAGGCTTTTCTTTAATTTTTTTTTATCTCCTTCAGCACCTGTCTTACCCCCATTACTCCTGACATCCTGGTGCTCTTTTTCTCTTCAGTCATCATGTTATATTTTTCCTTGCTCAGGTTGCTCCTTTTCCTTATAGATCTGCATAAGAATGGCCCCTAGTGAGCAAAACACCAAGTTGCTAGTGAATCTGGTATGGTGTCTGATAAATTCTTGTATGTTACCCAAATTTAAAAGTCATGGGCTATTCTGTAGATCCATTCATTGATTAGCCATCCCTTGTCATTCACCTTGGGAGTATGTTTGTGGAATTCACTTTGAGAGGCAGGGTAATAGCCAGTAATGTAGTATTTCTGCTGTTAGTAGATAAAATTTAACTATCTAGTCATACTTGGCTCTTAGAAGAGCTTACCTCTAAATTTCTTTTCAGCTAATGAAATAGTCTGTCAGTTACCTACTTTCATGTCACTACAAATGGTCCAGTTCATATACTCTATATTGGCATATGACTATGTGATACCATGCCAGTGCCTGGGTTTCTCTCTGTTAATGAATCCCTTTTCCAAACACAGTTTAGACTTGCTCACTACTAACAGGACACAAACAGGTAATGGGGGAAGTGTTCTCAGCTTGAGAGCATGTCTTGCAGTTTAGTGCATTAGTGCAGCAGTGTGGGAAGCAGGAGGTGTAGGCCGGTGTCTCCTGACCAGACTGTATGCTGCAGCATCTGGGCAATAATGTTGGCATGATCTGAGCCAGCCAGGAGGAGGTTGGGTGAGTAGAAGCTTGAGCCTCTTAGTTAAACTGAAGACTTAATTTGGCCTTAACAAATAGTCTCACGTTGACAAGTTGAGCCGCAAACTTCCCTTACAGTATGCTCTACCCCAGCTAGACACACACACACACACACACACACACACACACACACGAATTCTGCTTGGGGTTTAAGAGGTGAACAGAGAAATATGATGAGGTTTGTTTAATGGCATACTGTACTGGAACGCTGAAGACCTGCAGCAGATGTAAATTCCAAGTCTTGTTATAATTTTTTAAGATTGTGAAATCATCAAAATGCATATGAATCAAGTTTTAATATACTGTCTGGGTGGATGAGACTGTCATTGCACCATTTTGTTCTGTGGGTTCTCAAGTATGTTTTCAACAGTACAAGAGCTCTGTAACATTTAACATTGAATAAAAAGTAAACCTATGGGGGGGAAAAAGAATTGTCCCTTGCAATCATATGACACAATCAGTTCTAGACTGCCTT
This sequence comes from Apodemus sylvaticus, assembly GCF_947179515.1. Taxonomy (NCBI): domain Eukaryota; kingdom Metazoa; phylum Chordata; class Mammalia; order Rodentia; family Muridae; genus Apodemus; species Apodemus sylvaticus. The sequence goes on from NC_067472.1 coordinate 104,279,821, forward strand.
GAGACCTCCTCTGCCAATGCCATTAATTTAAAGCTCTTCAATTTAACCTCAGACAGTTTGTTTTTGTAGAAGGACAGAAAGCAGCCACATCTTTTGCCAAAATATTATAAAAAGTGCAGTTAGTTATATTCTTTTCTGAAACTTACTGAGCTGGGGTCCTCACAGGTCAAATCTCCCTTAGCACCATTGTCTTCCATGCTCCTAGTAGAACGGCCTGTCAAGCCTTGCTTAAAATGTGGAACTGCTTGACTAACCCAGACCCCAAAGCCCACACCAGGCCAACAGGCAGCAGGGTCAGTCCTGCCTCAGTGATCCTCCACTCGGGGTTCCAACCTCTGACTTCATCATATTTCTATCACTGTGAAGAGCAGTCCATTTGAATTTGGCAATCCAGAAGAAAATTCTCTGTTACCTATGCTATCTTGGTGAGTTTGAAGTTCTGTGCCTAAATGATTTCTGTATACAGGCTGGTGTAGTTCAGCAATTTTTTTCATGATCCAATGTCTCTCAGTAGCTTTTGTTTTTCGTTCATTAGCATTCAACAATTTTTTAAAAAGATTTATTCATTTCTTATATGTAAGTACACTGTTGCTGTCTTCAGACACACCAGAAGAGGGCATCACATTGCATTGAACATGGTTGTGAACCACCATGTGGTTGCTAGGAATTGAACTCAAGACCTCTGGAAGAGCAATCAGTGCTCTTAACCACTGAGAAATCTCTTCAGCCCAGCATTCAAGAAATTTGAAGTCTTACAGAAATTCTGTGATTTTATGAGGTCCCATTTGTCAATTCTTGATCTTAGAGCATAAGACCAAGACTATTGATCTTATTGGTGTTCTGTTCAGGAACTTTCCCCCTGTGCCCATGTCCTCAAGGGTTTTTTCCAGTTTCTTTTCTATTAGTTTTAGTGTGTCTGGCTTTAAGTGGAAGTCCTTGATCCACTTGGAGTTGAGCTTAGTACAAGGAGATAAGAATGGATCAATTCACATTCTTCTGCATGCTGACCTCCAATTGAACCACCATTTGCTGAAAAGGCTATCTTTTTTTCACTGGACGTTTTCAGCTCCTTTGTCGAAGATCAAGTGACCATAGGTGTGTGGGTTCATTTTTGGGTCTTCAATTTTCTGTAAGGCAAAGGACACCATCAAAAGGACAAATCGGCAACCAACAAATTGGGAAAAGATCTTCACCAACCCCACATCTGACAGAGGGCTAATATCCAATATATACAAAGAACTCAAGAAGTTAGACCCCAGAAAACCAAATAACCCTATTAAAAATGGGGTACAGAGCTAAACAGAGAATTTTCACCTGAAGAACTTCGTATGGCTGAGAAGCACCTTAAGACATGTTCAACTTCATTAGTCATTAGGGAAATGCAAATCAAAACAACCCTGAGATTTCACCTCACACCAGTCAGAATGCCTAAGATTAAAAACTCAGGAGACAGCAAGTGTTGGTGAGGATGTGGAGAAAGAGGAACACTCCTCCACTGCTGGTGGGATTGCAAACTGGTACAACCACTCTGGAAATCAGTCTGGTGGTTCCTCAGAAAACTGGGCACAACACTTCTGGAGGACCCTGCTATACCACTCCTGGGCATATATCCAGAGGATTCCCCAGCATATAATAAGGATACATGTTCCACTATGTTCATAGCAGCCCTATTTATAATTGCCAGAAGCTGGAAAGAACCTAGATGTCCCTCAATGGAAGAATGGATGCAAAAAATGTGGTATATATACACAATGGAGTACTCTTCAGCCATTAGAAACAATGAATTCATGAAATTCTTAGACAAATGGATGGAGCTGGAGAACATCATTCTAAGCGAGGTAATCCAGTCTCAAAAGAACACTCATGATATGCACTCACTGATAAGCAGATATTAGCCTAGAAACTTGGAATACCCAAGACACAATCCACACATCAAATGATGTTCAAGAAGAAGGAAGGAGTGGCCCCTAGTTCTGGAAAGGCTCAGTGCAGTAGTGTAGGGGAATACCAGAACAGGGGATTAGGAAGGGGTGGAGGGGGGAACAGGGGGAGGGAAGAGGGCTTATGGGACTTTTGGGGAGGGGGAGATCAAGGAAAGGCAAATTCATTTGAAATGTAAATAAAGAATATATCGAATAAAAAAGGAGAACAAACAAACAAAAAAAAGAAATTTAAAGTCAATAAAGCAGTATGTAATCTATCTCTGGTGAGGGGATTATCACTCATTTTTGTTTATTAAGCATCTCCTTTAATTTACAGGTAGATTTCTCTACCATTGTTTGTCATATAGGAGTGTGTGATCTACCCATAATATGCTTTACATTATCATATGCAACCGATTCATTTTACTAGAGACATATGCTGGAGCATTGTCAGTCTTAATTTGTACAGGTATTCCCATAATATCCATAACTTGTAATAAATGCTTAATCACAGAATCAGCCCTTTCAGAATTTAAAGCAGTAGTCCATTGAAATTTTGAACATATATCTATAGTATGGTGCACAAACTTTTGTTTGCCAAATTCTGCAAAGTGGAACACATCCCATTGGCTAAATTTATTTGTGTACCAGCAGGGTTACTTCCTGCAGGAATTAGAGTTTGAGTATAAAAAGAACAAGTTGGATATTTCCTTGTAATTTCTTTGACTTGTTGCCAAATGATAGAAAAATATTTCTTTAAATCTTTCCTGTTAACATGATATTTTTAAAAATGAAATTCTGAAGCTTCTAATGTATTTCCTAGCAATAGCTGATCAATTTTATCATTACCTGTGCTAGAGGGACTGGCAGACCTGTATGGGGGTGTGATATGTATTATGCATAATATATGGTTTCTATTTCTGATTATTCATTATAGTTTAATAGATAATGAAGTTAATTCAGAATCATTCTAAATAGTTCAACAGTTTCTACATGCAAAAACCACTCTTTCTACATATTGAGTCACTTATTAAGATATTATGAAAATCTAATAACACCAAAAGAATTATATATAATTCTGATATTTGAACTAAATCATAAAGGACTCTTAACCTTACCTTTTTTCTCATATATAACCTGCCTTTCTTGAATTTTTGCATTAGCATAATCTGGATGGGTATCAGAAATTGGAGTCCCTTTTATTATATGAGGGAGAATCCAATTAATTCTTTTTACAAAAAGAAGTTCCTTCCTTTCTGGATATTTGTTGTTAATTTCTCCCAAAAAATTACAGCAAGCTCTTTGTCAATGTTCATTTTTTGCCCACAATGAGACAATCTCAGTCTTAGTAAAAAGTACCACAGTTTCAGAGAGATCTATTCCTGCTTTAAAAAAGTCTCATTTCTCATTTTATCATCAATTCAGAAACTTTTTCTATATTGGCTTTTTATTTTTTGCTCTGTGTGCTAAAAACCTATTCTAAGCTATGACATTTCATCTGCATAAGAATTCCTGTGGGACACTGAGTAGAAGGCAAGCCAACTAAAACCCAGGCGGTCTTTGGATCAAGATGATTTATATGTTTAGTTTGTAATTTCTTTTCTACCAGAACCAATTCCCTTTCTAACCTCAGCTGTTAATTTTCTTGGAGTATTTAAGTCTTTATCACTTGTAATATTTGAAACAAATTACCTAGCTCCCCAGCAGTTAATCTAAATATAAATTGTAACCAGTTGATATCTCCCAGAAATTTTTTGGAAATCATTAAGTGTTCTTATTTGATCTTTCCTGATTTGCACTTTCTATGGTCAAATATTTTGTGGACATATCATATATCCTAGATAATTAGTAGAATCTGCTCTTTCTATATTTTCAGGGGCAATTTGTAATTCCCAACATGTAGTTTCACTTCTGCCAAATCATACTTAGTAACTGAGGTATGTCAACCCAGAATATGGTTTTTGTACTTAAAAGCTCATTCTGAGAAAGGCTTGATACTACACCGTAGTCCCTAACACTCACTGCAGTTGATGACTGTCTAATAAAGACTTTCTATTGGCTAAAACCCATGCCTGAGCAGACTTCTCTGATGGGTCCCCACAACTCCTTCTTTAAATCCTTGACTCTAAAGCCTGAAGTTAGAGGCTGAAGCTGCTAAGTTCTGCTGCTTGATGGGCCTGGAACGAGGCCCCAACATTAAAATACTTTTTCTTCAGCTTTCTGTTTTTTTGATAGTTTCCTTCAGTGCTAAAGCTTTCTCTTAATTCCTTTTCTTCAGATGGAAGATTAGCTGGGTGACATTTGCCTTGAGCTCATCCTTCCTTTATTCCATTCGGCATTAGGCTTTTCTTTAATTTTTTTTTTTAAATCTCCTTCAGCACCCGTCTTACCTCCATTACACCTGACATCCTGGTGCTCGTTTTCTCCTCAGTCTACATTGTGTCTTCTCCCTTGCTTAGCTGCTCCTTTTCCTTATAGAGCTGCGTAAGAACGGTCCCCAGCAACCATATGACACAATCAGTTCTAGACTGCCTTGACTCTTCCTCTGCCAATGCCATTAGTTTAAACCTCTTCAGTTTAACCTCAGACAAATTTTTTTGAACGGGGACAGAAAGCAGCCACATCTTTTGCCAAAATATTACAGCAAAGTCCAGTTAGTTATACTCTTCACTGAAACCTACTGAGTTGGGGTCCTCACAGGTCAAATCTCCCTCAGCACCATTGTCTTCCATGCTCCTAGTAGGACAGCCTGTCAAGCCTTGCTTAAAATGTGAAACTGCTCTACTAACCCAGACCCCAAAGCCCACACCAGGCCAACAAGCAGCAGGGTCAGTCCTCCACTCGCGGTTCCAACCTCTGACTTAATCACTTTTCTATCTCTGTGAAGAGAAGTCATAAACACAACAACTTTTATAAAAGAAAGCATTTAATTGAGACTCATAGTATCAGAGATTTAGTGCATTATCAGCATGGCAGGAAGCATGTTGGAACTCAGACAGTCCAGGTCCTGGAGAAGCAGCTGAGAGGTCTACACCCATATCCGTGGGTGGCAGTAAGAAAGAGACTCTGGGTGAATGGCTTTTTGCAATCTCAATGCCCACTCCAAATGGTCCTTTTCCTGCAAACAGGCGGCACCTAATAATCCTTTCAAATAGTCCCACTTTCTGGTGGCCAAGATGGAAACCTATGAGCCGACAGGTGTGTGGAGAGTCTTATTGGGGTGCCGTGCTACCTGGCAGTAGCTTGACATTGACCAAGGACCAGAGCTCAAGCAGGAATCTGACATTAGGGCATAATAGGGAAGTAAGTTAAGGCAGGGATTTTTATCTTAGTGTGGAACAAGGGAAACAAGCTTCAGGCAAGATTCTGGGCTTGGACAAGGAAGTAGGCTCAGGTATTTTGCTCATCCTTACACACCCTTGGAAACAACTGTCACTGAAGTTATGTGGAATTTTGCTTACTGCCTTGACAGTTTTGTGTTTACTGTCTTGCTTATTCCTTATTGTACTACTATTGACTTTAATTCCTGCATGTAATTAAATCGGTATAAAAATGGATTGAGAATTATTAAACCCGCCCTTCAGTCTCAGAATGGACTGGGGTCATGCTGCAGTTTTGTCTAATTGTCTCTTTCTTTTCAATCCTCACTCCCTTGCTGGAGAACCTGTTGACTGACTGAGCGGGCTTGGTCAGGTGGTGCTTCAATATCAGGCTCCAGAAAGCAGGGTACAGTGATGGACACCGAGGGAAAAGGAAGCGCATGCAGAGGAAAAGTGGGCCAGCGGTGATAAACCTTGTAGAAGGACAAGGTGAAGGAAAAGTGTGTTCTGTGTATGTGTTTAGAGTCATGCTAAAGTTTAGAGAAGCGAAGGTTCTTTTTTAAGGTGCTTTTAGTCTTTGGACTCTGTCTAGAGACAGTTTACACCCTAGACATAAGAGAATGGGCTAGAGAAAAGCAGTCCTTTCCGACTGTCTGGGAAGCTTTGGCAAAAGAGAAGGAAAATGAACTTAATCTGTCTCAGAGCTCTCCTAGGGACAGAAGGAGGTCTGGAGAAGTCCTGCCTCCTCTGCAGCCTACTGGAGGAATGTTTGATTCTGGGTCCCTTCAGAACCTCTAATTCTCTTCCCTCTCTGCCTATTGTATGTCCTTGGTGCACAGTTTGTCTATGTCTGTCAAAACTGACTGTTTTATGTTAAGTCCATGTTTTCATTTTGTGGTTTGATTGTTCATGTTTCATGTTCAAAAGAAAAAATGGTTAAAACTTTATCTGTTGTTTGTTCACCCTTTGATTTAGTTTTAACTAATTTCATAAAAAGAGAAAAAGAGAAAAAGAAATAAAAAGCAGTCTCAATCAGCTTTTGGAGACTGACACCTTTAGTTAGGAGTCTGGCACAGCTGAGAGGCCCTGCCAGGAGCTTCTCTGTACAAGCTGATCTTAAAGGGGCCAGCAGCTTCTCGGCTTCTACGGTAAGGGAGCTGGTGGCTGTTTTTCCTACAAAAATCTCTGTGATTGTGATTATTGGGTTCATCAGGTAACAAGGAGCTCCTCTCTTGAAATTACAGCTAAAAAGATAAGAAAAATGTTGTTTGGTCAAATTTATAAGATGTATGTAACCGCTTCATGTTATTTCTGATTGGTTTTAAAGGTATAAATATATCCTGCATGTCTTGGTTATAGAGTGTTGGCTTATAAGTTATTGGGTATGATTAAAAACCAAATGTTGGTAAAAAAGGTTAGCTTGGAACTGGTAACTCAGGGTTGGAGTCATTTTAAACAACAGATGGCATAAACCAGCCCAGGAAGTCAGGCCTCAAAAGATACTTCTAAATTGAGATAATATTTTGTGTTAATTCTTATCTTAGAAATGAAACTTATAAAAGATAGGATTTAGGGCAGTGTCTCTTTGAGGTATCACTGAGGCTTCACTGTCATGCATTTGAGTGTAAGAATTGGCAGACAAAGTTTGTAAAGTTAAAGTAATGCCTTTGGTATTGATTGTAAAGAGAATGGATTGTTTAAAATTGGGTTTTGTTTTCCATAGTTGTAGTTATGCTCTGATATTGGAAAAAAAACTTAACAATTAAAGCTGAACTGCCAGTGTTCCATTGACTGCAGTTTGCAGTCTGATCGCAGGCTCATGATTCTTAACCCACCCATATTTTGTAATTTGATTTCTAGAGTGAAAAAAGATTAACAACAGCTGTGGACAGCATGGGCCTGCTGCCACTTTGCACAAGCTTTATTGGATACAGTGGGAGAAGCAAAATTTAACCCCCCAAGATTGGAAAGGAGATCTTAGTGGGAATTTATTTGTTATCAAACAGGTTCCTGATGAACTGTTTCAGGAATGTATGGACAGAGCTAGACTTTTCGATTGAGACCCTCAAGTAGGGGTTTCTTTTGCTATACAATTGGATTATGAGAATGCTAATGTAGTCTGCCACACAGCCATCCAGCTATCCAAAGCAAAGACAGATTTAAATTGGACCCTCATACAATCAGAGTCTGGCTATGACTGCTGCCTTGCAGGGGTCTAGAGTACAAGTAATGCTTTCACAGTGCTGAGGTGATAAGGAGTGATTTAAGTATGGGGCATAAATAATTTTAGGAAATATTGTTCAAAAAAATTAAAGACAGACAGGTAGTAGAATTGCTCCCCTGGAATCTGTCTTCACGACAGGAGGGGTCTTTTTTGGGCCTGGCCTCAGGCAATAGTCTCAGATAAAGAAATATTTACATTTGAAGTTGCAAAGCTCAGAGCAGCCTCAGAGGCTTGCATGGCCCTCCCTGCCTAGGGAAGTTTTTTGGGCCCTCACCTGGCCTTCAGCGAATTCCCCTTAGGCCAAGGCAGCATTATTGCAGATATATCAAAGTGTTGTTCAAAATAAAGTTCAAATTTAAGATTTATGAAAGGATAATGAGGCCATAGAACTTACAAAGTCATTAAAATCTGGTCTACCTACTACTTATAGAGTTATTATGGATTTGGAGAATTGTTTTTATGTTATTCCTTTGCATACTGATGATGGTAAAGTGTTTGTGAAGTGATATCATTGGAAAGTTTTGCCTCAAGGAATGGCTAATAGCTTCACATTATGTGAGAAAAAAATTTGTTTTGTTTCTGTTTCAATACAAGAAGCTAGGACTTTGAATCTTTCAGTGCATATTATTCATGGAGTTTTACTACAGGCCTTTGCTCTTACAGTTGGCTTTAAACTTTTGGGGGTAGTTGTTGCTCCAGAAAAGATTCAAAGGCAATATCTTTTTCAATATTTGGGATATCAGTTATATCCTAAACGAATTGTAGCACAGAAAATTCAAATAAGGAAAGATAATTTACTTACTCTGAATGATTTTCAAAGGTTATCAGGAAATATTAATTGGCTAAAAACCTCATCTTAAACTTACTTAAACCTCTGTGTGATACCCTCAAGGGGGATGCAAATCCTAATTCCCCTAGACAATTAACTAATGAGGGAAGAATAGTTTTGCAGAAAGTAGAGGAAGTAGAGGAAAAGTAGAAGAAAGTAGAGGAAGCTATTAACCAACAACAGATACATTATATAGACTATGATCAATTATGGGCTGCTTGCATTCTTGCTACAAGTCACGTGCCAACAGCAGTCCTTTGGCAAAAGTGACCTCTAATGTGGATTCATCTTTCTTTGTCTCCAAAGAATGTTTTAACACCTTATTATGAAGCTGTTGCTGTGTTAATACAAAATTATAGGATAAAATTGAAAAAATATTTTGGGAAAGAACCTGATGAAGTATTTATTCCTTATTCCAAACAACAATTAAATTGGTTATTGCAAAATACTGATATTTGGCCTATTGCATGTGCAAATTTTCTAGGCAAAATTAATAATCATTATCCAAAAGACAAATTGTTACAATTTGCTTCTATGCATGCTTTTATATTTCCTGTGAATTTACACATGCAGCCCATAGAGAATGCGCTCACTGTATTTACAGATGGCTCATCTAATGGGAAGGCTGCATATGTGATTGAATCACAGGTTCATTCTCTTGAATTTCCCCCTGCTTCAGCACAAATAATCGAACTATGTGCTATAGATGCTGTTTTTGAAATACTAAAAAACCAAGCTTTAAATTTGTATACTGATAGCCAATATATAACTCATGGCTTACAATTACTCGAAACCGTTCCTTTTTTAGATACTGCTAATTCTCAAATTTTGCAATTATTTATGCAAATACAACTCAATTTAAGAGAACATGCAGTTCCCTATTTTGTAGGCCATTTAAGAGCTCATACTGGATTGCCAGGACCCCTTAGTGAGGGCAATGCCACAGCAGATTTATATACCAGGAAGGTTATAGGTCTTACACAGGAACAATTAGCCAAACAATCTCATTCTTTACATCATCAAAATAGTAATAGCTTGAGATGGCAATTTGGTATTTCTAGAGAATGTGCACGTCAAATTACAAAGACTTGCCCTGAATGCCCTCAATTTCTACCTGTACCACATAATGGTGTTAACCCTAGAGGACTTATACTTAATCAATTATGGCAAATGGATGTTATTCACATTTCTGATTTTGGAAAAATAAAATATGTACATGTGACTATTGACACCTTTTCAGACTTTCTAATTGCCATTTCTTTACCAGGAGAAGCAACTAAATACGTAATTAGTCATTGCCTGCACTGTTTTTCTATATTGGGTGTTCCCAATCAGATTAAAACAGATAATGGAATTGGCTATTACAGTCAAGCACTGGAGATGTTTTGTCGACAGTTTAATATAACCCATATTACTGGGATTCCTTATACTCCTCAAGGACAAAGTATTGAGAAACAGGTATTGTGGAACTTTAAAACAATATCTTTATAAAATAAAAAAGGGGGAGTTATATCCTCCATATATACACCACAAAATTATTTAAATCATATTCTTTTTTATTTTAAAAATTTTTAAAATTTGGATGCCAAAGAATTCTCTGCTGAGTGTCTATGGCACCCTACATCTAGGCATTGCTTATACCTAGGTGAAATGGAAAGGATCCACATACTGGTGTATGTCATGATCCCAATCAGGTATTTAATATGGGGAAGAGGACATGTTTGTGTTTTTTCCTCAGGATGCTGAGAGTGCTAGCTGCCAGAGTGACTGCTGTGACATGCTGATGCTGGGACAAAGAATGATGCTGACCTGTGAGCTTGCTGAGTGACCTGACAATGGTGACAGAAAAGCTGTTTTGGACATTTGTTCCTGACCCACCTTTGCTTGCCTATATCCACAGTTTGGACAAGTTGGCTTGCCTCAAGCTTTTAGAACTTGTGGGACAGAGAACATGGAGTCTGGAAACTGACTTAGAAAAATTAATCAAATAGAGAAGTTGTTATAATGATGACTCTTCTCTATCCTTTAGTGTGACCAGTTAGTCTGACTCAATCATGGACTGGTATAGAAATCAATCCAATATTGGAAATGACAGTCTTCATTTGGAAGGCTGGTTCTGGACATTTTCAGAGACATATTTGGAAGTTAGCTGCAGTTCTCTATGATGTTATGTTAGCATTTGATAAAATTGGGACAGGATATGATTTCAAACGAGTGTTAGTGCTCCTAATTTTTTATTAATTGGTCATGTCAAAATTACTTTTGTCTCTTCTACAGTATTTAATGTAAGCTGTATTAATTGTACACTTTCTAATTGTGTTAGTGTATTGAAACCTAGCATGTCTGTTATGGTGGCCTATCAACCAGATTTTGTCTTATTACCTGTAAATATTACAGGACCCTGGTATTCTGAAAAAAGCTTGCAGGTACTGGAGGAAGTGAGTCAGGCTTTAAGCAGGAGCAAGAGGGAAGTGGGCTTGATTATTGCTGGTATAGCAGCTTTAATTGCATTGATAGCTAGCGCCACTGCCTCTGCAATTGCCTTGACACAAGAAGTTAAGACAGCTAATTTTGTTAACCATTTAGCAAAAATTTTATTAATGTTCTGAGTATTCAAGAAGACTTAGATAGACGTTTGGAGCAATGGATTGATGCTCTTTATGATACCATTCAAATTATTGGAGAGCAGCAGGTCCAGAGTTTAAAAGTAAGAAGTCATCTTGAGTGCCATGCTAAATACCAATAGATTTGCATTACTTCTAAAGTTTACAATGATAATCACTATAATTGGGAAAGGGTTCAAAAACACTTTTAGGGTATTTGGCATAATTCCAACATCTCTTTGGATATTTTAGCTTTGCATGCTGAGATTATGAATTTAAAGAATGCTGCTCCACTGAGCTTTGATGCTGCCGATATTGCTGGCAAAATTATCCATAGCCTGAAGTCAGTAATTCCATCCTGATCAAGCTTTAAGAATGGCATATATGTCTTAATCAAGCTAGCCCTTCTTGTCCTGGAGATACTTTTATTCCTGCCCATTGTGTTAAACCTTGTCTTTAACAATATTAAGCTGTTGGCAGCCAAGGTACATGGCTTGAAACTGAGAACAAACCCCCAAACAGAGTCACTAATATAACAGGCTGGCAAGCCAAGGACTGGTAAGATTCTACACAAAGCCTTACTGACTTAAGACAGAGACATGTGCCAAAAGGCCTTGTTTATTAATAAATACTAATAAGGCAGTGTTTGCTTATTAGTAAACACTAAAAGGCCATGTTTGTTCAATTAATGCAAATAAGCTGCGCATGAGCCTGACGACGGGTAAGGAAGGCCCTCTGTGAGAACAACCTAAAACAGGCTCAGCCTTGTTAATGAAATAAAAAAGGGAGACATGTGGAGAGCCTTATTGGGGTGCCGTGCTGCCTGGCAGTAGCCTGACATTGACCAAGGACAAGGGATCAAGCAGGAATCTGACATTAGGGCATAATAGGGAAGTAGGTTAAGGCAGGGATTTTTATCTTAGGGTGGAACGAGAAACAAGCTTCAGGCAAGATTCTGAGCTTGGACAAGGAGGTAGGTTCAGGTATTTTGGTCATCCTTATAGACCCTTGGAAACAACTGTCACTGAAGTGACGTGGGATTTTGCTTACTGCCTTGACAATTTTGTGTTTACTATCTTGCTTATTCCTTATTGTACTACTATTGACCTTAATTCCTACATGTAATTAAATCGGTATAAAAATGGATTGGGAATTATTAAACCTGCCCTTTAGTCTCAGACTTGACTGGTGTCATACTGCAGTTTTGTCTAATTGTTTCTTTCTTTTCAATCCTCACTCCTGCACTGGAAAACCTGTTGACTGACTGAGCGGGCTTGGTCACGGGTGCCTTTCTAATTTAAACCACCACACACCTTGACTCCATTTATGCACCTAACCACCCATGATGCAGCTGGCTTCTATCATCAGGTAAGGTGTGTGTAACACAGAATGTTGAGTTTTAAACTCTCTCAAGACACTTTTGTCACCTCCTTTTTACAACCACCTTCCTCTTCCTCACACCCTGGCATATGGAGGTTTTGTCTATTTTGCCCCTGAGAGTTTTCTGATTTGGGCTTTGAGCATCTTCCTGCTACAGTAGCCACTCTTAAGATCCTTCCTACTTTTTTTTCTATTTTGGGGATCAGGTCTTATGTATTCCAGGCTGATCTCAAACATGCTATGGAGACAAAGCAGTCCTTGAACTACTGATCTACCTACCTTCACCTCACAAGTGATGGGTTACAGACATAGAAGTCACCATACCTGGGAACCCTTGCAGTTTTCAGGTTGTCATTAGGATTTCATGTCATTAGTCCAATATCAGTCATAAGGACCATACACTGATATTCTGTTCAATATAACAGTATGAGACTATACAATAGTGTTAGGGTAAACCAAGGCAGTAAGGTCTGCTGAGCCAGGATTGTCAGATAGGTCTAGAGCAAAGGGAGAGTTAGGGCCAGGAGCAGTGATATTATAGTCTCAGCCACTGAGGAGACTTGAGAACAAGACTTCATGGCAGCCTGGGTAACATAGCAAGACTTTGTCACTAAAAAGAAGGATGAGGAAGATAAGGAGAAACAGCAGCAGGAGGAGAAGGGGAGGAAGGAGGAGGAGGAAGAAAGGGAAGAACGAGGGAAGGGAAATAAGAGGAGGAAGGAAGTTAGGTTTCTCACTTGTAGGATCCGAGAAGTTGAGTTCCCTTGAAATATATGCCAGCACAAGCATACTCTCAGTGTATTTATATGAAAATTCACTGACAAATAATGCAGGACACATAAAAGTTCCCAGGGGTATTGTTTCAGTGGAATCTCTCTCTTTCTCTCTGTCTCTCTCTGTCTCTGTCTATCTCTGTCTCTCTCCAAAGTACCTTCCCAAAACATGGTAGAACATGAGGTTATAGAATTTTGGCCACCTGGTCTGTTACTGCGTTTTCTGTATACAATGTCACCTGGTCTCTGTGTGTTCGGACCTAGGAAGATGATGGAGTCATTGTAAGGATTGGCAGCATCAGGCAGTTCCCAGAGGAAACTCTAAAATTAACCCTTAGTTCTTGTGCTCTAGTCATGTGAGACACTTGTAGCAACTAAGGATTCAAAAATGAGCTTTAAAATTGGTCACTTCTGTTTACCATTCCCTAGGGTCCCTAAAGGGATCAGGTAATATGGTGGGAGTTTTGTTTTGTTGCCAGGGTCTCACTGTGCACATCCTGGCTTGTCTAAAATTCACAGAGATCCTTCTGTCTCCCAAGTCCTGGGATTAAGGTTTGAGCACCCACAACACACACACACACACACACACACACACACACACACACACACACACACAGAGGCACACGCACATACACATTCCTGTGGAGATTACAAAAAGGCCCAAACTCTTTAAGGAAAAGATGCCAAGATAGGGGTGTGTGGTTTGGTTCATAGAATGATTGCCCAACAACATGAGGGCCCCAGGATCCATTTAAGCATCAATAAATCTAGTTCTGTGGCAAGAGAATCAGGAGTTCAGATTATCCTCAGCTACATAGAAAGTTAGAGGTTTATCTGGGCTAATGGGACTTTTTCTCAAACAAAAGCATATCTCCCGAAAAACAAAACAAAACAAAAGAAAACTTAGAACAAAAAATAGATGGAAAATGGAAAAGGTACACAAACAAATACAACTTACACGATTTGTTTAGAAACTGTCTTGATGTTCTCCAACTCAAACCTGAAACTGAAAGCACATTGTCCAGGGGATAAAAGGGCCACAGCACTGCTTTCTGTAACACTTGCTTTGAGAAGAGGACAGAGACCCAGCTGTCAAACATCTTCTCAGGTATCTAACTGAAAGGAGTTAGAACTTCTCAGAATACATAATTAAGGCAGCGAACAGACCTAGAGAAGGGAACAGAACGGTAGAAACCCGGGCATGCCTGTACAGGCCTGAGACAAGGCTAGTAACTGACTGACCATAAAGATAAGGGTCTGGCCCGGATAATATCTGCCGTCATGAGCTATCTGGACTGGCGACACCATGTCCCCCGCTTCTTTACCCATGGTTTGATGTTAACCAGACTGCCTGCTAACAAAGATAAGCCTCCTGCCCGTCTACATTGCTGATGCACAGATCTGCACGTACTACCTGCTGATATAATTGTGTGCCACTTCCTCCACCGGGTGCGCACCATCCCGAGACTTGAGTGGGGTAACCCGGACGGGGGGGGGGGGGGGGGATCCTACACTGTTGGGGTTTTGTCTAAGCTCCACCCCACACCTACCTGGCAATAGCCAGGTATGCCCCACCCCAGAGATCTGGCCCACTATAAGAGGGGCTACTTGCCCCTCCTCTCTCTCTTTGCTCTCCGCTCTCCCACATACTCTCACCTCTCTGCCCCTGGGGCTCTTTCCCCCCCCCCCCCACGTGGTCATGGCCGGCCTCCACTCTCCTTCCACTCTCTCTCTCTCTCTCTCTCTCTCTCTCTCTCTCTCTCTCTACCTCTCTTTCTCTACCACTAACTCCCATCCCCTATTCTGAATAAACTCTATTCTATACCATGTCTGTGTGTGTGTGGTCCCTCAGGGGCAGAGTTGCCCAGGCAAGGGCCCGCCTGGACACCTTCCCCCACGCCGCCTAGCCACACTCACCTAACCCCTATACTCCCACCTTTAAGCCTCATCATCCTGCTAAATCCTTCATTGAATCCTTCATTGAATCCTTCATACACTAACAACTCTGAACTCTGACTTGTGAAAGGGAAGGTCTCTAAAGTGGAGGAGACTCGAAAAAAATCTGAGGGCTGGAGTAAGCATAGCGGTGGGGTCCATGCCTGAAAGTCAGTCCTGGGTAAGAAATAGCCCAGGTAAGAAGAGATGGGGTCAGATCTAGAGAAAGGCAGAACAGGCATGAGGCTATAAATGTTTCTAGAAACTTAAAAATATAATGAAGGGCCATACAGTTTACCTTCCAGGTCCTGCAGGATGCAACGGGCATCCAGGCACATAGTCAGTCTCTTATGTACTTAGACTTTTTTGTTTCTGTACTTCCTGGGCTTTTAGGCAAGAATATGGTTAACCTTAAGCAAGTCCCCTTTTCCTCCCAGCTACACAGAAACATCAGCTTCTATAATCTGCTTTATTTATCCACTTTTACTTCCAGAGTTTTAAAGGATATGCTTTTAAAAGATTCACAGCTCTTGCTGTATAGCGCAGTCTAACGCAGAACTCAAAGTCCTACTGCACCAGCACACAACAACCAGATCTCCTGCTTGTTGAGAACATCGGCTTATGTTTTTTTTAGTGTAGGATCTTGGAGATTAAGGGTAGATATGAAGCAGGAGGGACAGAGAGAAGGACAAAGGGAAGTGGGATGGGGATGACAGAAGAGAGTGTGGATGGTTTTTCTTTTCTATATTCTTTGTTTACATTCCAAATGATTTACCCTTTCCGGTTCCCCCCTCCCATGAGTGCCATAAACCCTCTTTGTCCCTCCCCCTCTAGCATTGAGCTAGGCTTTTCAGCCTCAAGGTCAACCTGCTACATTCCTGGCCACCAGCCCCCAGCTTTCTGCTTGTGTTAACCCTGGGCTTTGTTCTTCAGAGAACAATACAGCTGCTTTCAACTGGAAGTCATGTCAGCCTCAGGGCAGTCTCACCTGAAAGCATCCTGGACCAGTTAGACTTGAAGTGCTCTGATCGCAGCAGGCAACCTGCTGAGATTGGAGCCAACGAGTTCTCAGATCTCTCCTTAAAATCTGGGGGCAGGGATTTCTTCCGAAGGCTATATATTGACTAAATATTATTAAAGCTTTGGTCATGATCAGCGAATGCCATCCTGACTCATTCTCTTTTGTCGCCTCCCCGTACATCCCCAGAATTCTCTTTCAGGTCTCCTGTTCACCTGTAGCTTCTAGCAGCAACACCTCTTCCCTCTGGCCATTCCACAATCAACCCCCTCCCACTTTTCTGTCCTGATAATCCCCAACAATACTGCATCAAGCCTTTCCAAGACCAGGGCTCTCTCCTTCAAACTTCTTGGGAATAATTTGATATGTTAATTGTGTCTTGGGTATTTAGAGCTTCTGGGCTAATATCCACTTATCAGTAACTGCATTCCATGTGTGTTCTTTTGTGATTGGGTTACCTCACTTAGGATGATATTTTCCAGATCCAACCATTTGCTTAAGAATTTCATGAATTCATTGTTTTTTAATTGCTGAGTAGTATTCCATTGTGTAAATATACCACATTTTCTGTATCCATTCCTCCATTGAGGGACATCTGGGTTCTTTCCAATTTCTGGCTATTATAAATAAGGTTGCTATGAACATAGTGGAGCATGTGTCCTTATTGCATGCTGGGGAATCCTCTGGGTATATGCCCAGGAGTGGTATAGCAGGGTCCTCCGAAAGTGTCATGTCCAGTTTTCTGAGGAACTGCCAGACTGATTTCCAGAGTGGTTGTACCAGCTTGCAATCCCACCAGCAGTGGAGGAGTGTTCCTCTTTCTCCACATCCTAGCCAACACCTGCTATCTCCTGAATTTTTATTCTTAGTCATTTTGACTGGTGTGAGGTGAAATCTCAGGGTTGTTTTGATTTGCATTTCCCTGATGACTAAGGATGTTGAACATTTCTTAAGGTGCTTCTCAGCCATTCGAAATTCTTCAGGTGAAAATTCTTTGTTTAGCTCTGTACCCCATTTTTAATAGGGTTATTTGGCTCTCTGGAGTCTAACTGTTGGGGTTTTGTCTATGTTCCACCCCACACCTACCTGGCAATAGCCAGGTATGCCCCGCCCCAGAGATCTGGCCCACTATAAGAGGGGCTACTTGCCCCTCCTCTCTCTCTTTGCTCTCAGCTCTCCCACATACTCTCACCTCTCTGCCCCTGGGGCTCTCCCCCCCTCCACGTGGTCATGGCTGGCCTCCACTCTCTCCCCTCCCCCTCTTTTCTTTCTCTTCCCCCTTTCCTTCCTGCCGGCTACCCCTTCCCCTTCTTAAATAAAGCCCACGTTGAGCTATCTGGTCTAGTGTGTCTCATTGCGGTTCACGGTTCCACCGCAGCCCGCGGCCCGGTGCCCGGGGTGCGCACGTGTGGGCCCGGTCAGCAGCGGCAGCCAGAGAAATCAACGCAGAAACCAACACTGGCGAGCCGACCCAGGAGCACTCCCAGCATTCCCTCCCTCCCGCCCGTGCTACGACTGCCCGCGCCACTGCTTCTTGCACCGCCACAGCTGCAGCCGCTGCCCACAGCCACCGCTGCTGCCTCCCGCACATGCTGCTGCACTGCCTGCTGCCCGCCGCTGCCCCACGCGCCACCGCCGCCGCCACACACACCGCCACCACTGCCACTTGGTTTGCCTCTGAGCCACTAAACCAAATAGTTCCACGTTCCCGGATATCGGATTGCACTTCCTTAGCAAACACCATCGGCCTAAAAAGGTAAGGTCTTTCGGTTCGCTGGGCGGTTTCTTAAGTTCAGAAGGGACCTGGCCAATCTTTTCTAGTGCTAGGAGCCTCCTCAGCTAACACTCGTTTTACGACACTCACAACCCCAGGTGTCTCCTACTCCAGAAGTATTCCTGAGTCTCCCCCAACTGGCTTCCAGCTGTTCACTCAAACCCTGGCCAGGTGGGATACTTCTTCCGGCTTTTGCCTCAGCTCCCAGGGGCCCTCACGACGGTCTGGACCCTCTGGCTTAGCTGCCGTTATTTGTTATATACACTCTTCGGGACGCCGATTGTGTAATAACAATACCCCCACACACCTGATGGGTAATAGAGAGTCTTCGCCGGTACCTCCAGGCACCCCACTGGGATGTCTCCTGGAAAATCTCAAGTCTCTGAACTAATAAACCTCTGCAATAAGGTCTAGACAATAATTCAAAATGTCCACCTAATGGCACCCTAGATCCAATTGTTTTAAGGGATCTTAATACATACTGTCAGCAATCCGGTAAATGGGACCGAATTCTATACGTTCAAGCTTTTATCTATCTCCGGTCTAAGCCTTCTCTTTGCGCTGCCTGCTCCCCATCAGTGTTCCCACACCCTTAGCTCATTTTACTCCTATAGCCTGTGTATGTTAACAAGCCTAAATCTGCCTAGACACCACAATTTTATCCATTGCTGCCAGCTTTCTTTCTGTGATCCTAGCATCTTTACTAACCAAGGCAATATACATTCCTTTACCTATGCAACCTGTCAAAGCTACTTAAAATTTCCATTCCTAGTCTCTCTTTAACTATTGCTCTCCTATCTTGCTCTCAATCTTGTCAGAAGTTTGCTATTAGATTTAAGACAGACAGAATTCCCAAAGGCCTGACAGCTTCTCCTAGGAGGTCTCAGAAGAAAGATAGACACCGCCACAGGACGCTGCCTGAAAGTTCAGTGGACAAAACCGGATACCTTGAGTCAAATGACTTAGCTAAACAAAGGTAAGCCATTTCTCATGTCATAGGTATCCATTCCACAGAGAAAAGCCGTGCATCTTCTGTGCTTGAAAGCCAGACTGACAGCCAAAGCCGCCATGGAGACCAGAGACCACAAAGAACTGCTGGCTACTGGAATCTGTCATTCTTTAATAATATAACTGCTAAGTTATTGTTTATTCCTCAGACTTCTGACTACATTGACAGCTAGACAGTTATCTCCTTACCTAAACTCTGTTTCCATTAAATGCTTCATATTTCCTCTTCTTGCTCTGTCACTGTCC
Source organism: Apodemus sylvaticus (assembly GCF_947179515.1). Lineage (NCBI taxonomy): Eukaryota > Metazoa > Chordata > Mammalia > Rodentia > Muridae > Apodemus > Apodemus sylvaticus. The sequence goes on from NC_067472.1 coordinate 104,298,853, forward strand.
CAACCTTCAATTCTATTCCTTCTGATCCACAAAGGCTCATCTTAAAGACTGTTCATGTGGTTAACTCATGTTGTTATCTCTTTAATAAACTTGTTAGCTACAGGAACCTACCCAAATCTACTGCTCATGGACCAAGTAGGCTCCATCCAGATAAGTACATCTGCCCAAGTACCCACTTTACTACCTTTCCAAAGGGTGGGATTCCTCTGGGTTTCAATTGTACATCTTAAGAAAATTTTCCTTTCTCCCAAATGTATTTAGTCTTATTCCCTAACTATACTAATGTGTTACAACATCTTGTTAAGTCCAGGCCCTTGCCATATCTAGGACAGCTCCAGAGAAGCAACCTTCAGATGCTCCAATCTCCTCTCAGCTTCTCCAGACGCAGACAGCTTCTACTGGACCTGTTCTCCTAACCTATCTTCAAATGGCTCTACAAATCCTGGACAGCAAAGAAGCAGCCAGTCCTCCTGAGACTGGACAATCACCCCCCATACCCCTTTCTCTAGGTTCCCCAGAGACACACCGCCCCAATGTCAGCATGAAGCAGCCAGATCACAACAACGACCCTATTCCTGCTTCGCCGTATTCGCCGTCACTTTTCTTTTTTCTTTTTCTTTTATTAATTAACCAAACATTGGGGAATGTTGGGGTTTTGTCTAAGCTCCACCCCACACCTACCTGGCAATAGCCAGGTATGCCCTGCCCCAGAGATCTGGCCCACTATAAGAGGGGCTACTTGCCCCTCCTCTCTCTCTTTGTTCTCTGCTATCCCACATACTCTCACCTCTCTGCCCCTGGGGCTCTCCCCCCCCACGTGGTCATGGCCGGCCTCCACTCTCTCCCTCTCTCTCTCTCTCTCTCTCTCTCTCTCTCTCTCTCTCTCTCTTTCTCTCTCTTTTCTTTCTCTTCCCCCTTTCCTTCCCACCGGCTACCCCTTCCCCTTCTTAAATAAATCCCACGTGGAGCTATCTGGTCTAGTGTGTCTCATTGCGGTTCATGGTTCCACCGCGGCCCTCGGCCCGGCGCCTGGGGTACGCACGTGTGGGCCCGGTCAGCAGCGGCAGCCACATAAATCAACGCAGAAACCAACACTAACTTCTTGAGCTTTTTGTATATATTGGATATTAACCCTCTGTCAAATGTAGGGTTGGTAAAGATCTTCTCCCAATTTGTTGGTTGCTGTTTTGTCCTATTGACAGTGTCCTTTGCCTTACAGAAGCTTTGTAATTTTATCAGGTCCCACTTGTCAGTTCTTGATCTTAGAGCATAAGCTATTGGTATTCTGTTCAGGAACTTTTTCCATGTGCCCATGTCTGCCCAAGTTTCTTTTCTATTAGTTTCAGTGTATCTGATTTTTTGTGGAGGTCCTTCATCCACTTGAAGTTGAGCTTAGTACAAGGAGATAAGAATGGATCAATTTGCATTCTTCTGCATGCTGACCTCCAATTGAACCAGCAACATTTTTTGAAAAGGCTATCTTTTTTCCACTGGATGGTTTTAGCTCCTTTGTCGAAGATCAAGTGACCATGGGTTTGGGTTCATTTCTGGGTCTTCAATTCTATTCCATTAATCTACCTGCCTGTCACTGTATCAATACCATGCAGTTTTTAACACTATTGATCTGTAGTACTGCTTGAGGTCAGGGATACTGATTCCCCCAGAAGTTCTCTTAGTGTTGAGAATAGTTTTAGCTATCCTGGGATTTTTGTTATTCCAGATGAATTTGAGAATTGCTCTTTCTAACTCTATAAAGAACTGAGTTGGGATTTTGAAGGGGATTGCATTGAATCTGTATATTGCTTTGGGCAAGATGGCCATTTTTACTGTATTAAACCTGCCAATCCACAAACATGGAAGATTTTTCTATTTTCTGAGGTCTTCTTCAATTTCCTTCCTCAGAGACTGGAAGTTCTTGTCACACAGATCTTTCACTTGTTTGGTTAAAGTCTCACCAAGATATTTTATGTTGTTTGTGGCTATTGTGAAGGGTGTCATTTCCCTAATATCTTTCTCAGCCTGCTTATCCTTTGAGTATAGGAAGGCTATTGATTTTCTTAAGTTGATTTTATATCCAGCCACTTTGCTGAAGTTGTTTATCAGTTGTAGGAGTTCTCTGGTTTTTTGGGTCACTTAAGTATACTATCATACCATCTGCGAATAGTGATAGTTTAACTTCTTCCTTTCCAATTTGTATCCCTTTGACCTCCTTATGTTGTCTAATTGCTCTAGCTAGAACTTCAAGTACTATATTGAAAAGATATGGAGAGAGGGGGCAGCCTTGTCTAGTCCCTGATTTTAGTGGGATTGCTTCAAGTTTGTCTCCATTTAGTTTGATGGTGGCTACCGGATTGTAGTATATTGCTTTGACCATGTTTAGGTATGGGCCTTGAATTCCTGTTCTTTCCAAGACTTTTAAAGGATGCTAATTATATTTTCTCTTTTTTTCTATTTGGTATATTTTTTATTTACATTTCAAATGATTTCCCCTTTTTCTGGCCCCCCCACTCCCCAAAAGTCACATAAGCCCCCTTCCCTCTCCTTGTTCTCCCATCCACCCCTTCCCACTTCCCTGTTCTGGTTTTGCCCTATACTGCTATACTGAGTCTTTCCAGAACTAGGGACCACTCCTCTGTTCTTCTTATATCTCATTTGATGTGTGGATTATGTTTTGGGTATTAAAGTTTTCTAGGCTAATATCCACTTATTAGTGAGTGCATACCATGACTGATCTTTTGAGACTGGGTTACCTCACTTAGTATGATGTTCTCCAGCTCCATCCATTTGCTTAAGAATTTCATGAATTCATTGTTTCTAATGGCTGAATAGTACTCCATTGTGTATATATACCACGTTTTTTGCTTCCATTCTTCCGTTGAGGGATACCTGGGTTCTTTCCAGTTTCTGGCTATTATAAATAGGGCTGCTATGAACATAGTGGAGCACGTATCCTTATTACATGCTGGGGAATCCTCTGGGTATATGCCCAGGAGTGGTATAGCAGGATCCTGTGGAAGTGACGTGCTCAGCTTGTTTTCTGAGGAATCGCCAGACTGATTTCCAGAATGGTTGTACCAATTTGCAACCCCATCAGCAAGGGAGGAGTGTTCCTCTTCCTCCACATCCTCACCAACACCTGCTGTCTCCTGAATTTTTAATCTTAAGGATGCTGAATTTTATCAAATGCTTTTTCAGCATCTAATGAAATGACCATGTGTTTTTTTTTCTTTGAGTTTGTTTATTTAGTGGATTGCTTTGATGGATTTCTGTATATTGAACCATCCCTGTATCCCTGGGATGAAGCCTACTTGACCATGGTGAATGATAGTTTTGATGTGTTCTTGGATTTGGTGGGCAAGAATTTTATTGAGTATTTTTGCATCAATATTCATTAGGGTAATTGGTCTGAAGTTCTCTTTCTTTTTTGCATCTTTGTGTGGTTTTGGTATCAGCGTAATTGTGGCTTCATAGAACAAGTTGGGTAGTGCTCCTTCTGCTTCTATTTTGTGTAATCGTTTCAAGAGTATTGCTGTTAGTTCTTCTTTGAAGATTTGATAGAATTCTGCACTAAAACCATCTGGTCCTGTGCTTTTGTTGGTTGGAAGACTTTCAATGACCACATCTATTTCTTTAGGGGTTATGAGCCTGTTTAGATGATCTATTTGATCCTGATTTAATTTTGGTATTTGGAATCTGTCTAGGAAATTGTCCATTTCCTCCTGATTTTCCAGTTGTGTTGAGTATAGACTTTTGTAGTAGGATCTGATGAATTTTTTGAATTTCCTCAGTTTCTGTTGTTATATCTCCCTTTTCATTTCTAATTTTGTTAATTTGGATACTGTCTCTGTGCCCTCTGATTAGTCTGGCTAAGTGTTTATCTATCTTGTTGATTTTCTCAAAGAACTAGCTCCTGGTTTTGTTGATTCTTTGTATGGTTCTCTTTGTTTCTACTTGATTGATTCTGAGTTTGATGATTTCCTGTCTTCTACTCCTCCTGGGTGAATTAGTTTCTTTTTGTTCCAGCACTTTCAGCTGTGCCATTAAGCTGCTAGTAGATGCTCTCTCCAGTTTCTTTTTGGAGGCACTCAGGGCTATGAGTTTTCCTCTTAGCACTGCTTTCATTGTGTCCTATAAATTTAGGTATGTTGTACCTTCATTTTCATTAAATTCTAAAAAGTCTTTGATTTCTTTCTTTATTTGTTCCTTGACCAAAGTATCATTGAGTATTGTTCAGCTTCCATGTGACCCGTCCAGCAGGTCCAGTTATTCCAGTGTTCCAAAGGGGGCACTACCTGAGGGTCAAAAGGGGGGTGTGGACAAGAACGGAGACCAGGCAGAAGGAGGTTCAATTGTCGAGGTCTTGTTTAATGTTCTGGGGTACACAGGTTTTAAGCTCTCAGAGGAAGAGTTCTTCTCAAGGCAAGAACAAAGGAAAGAAGGGCAATCTAGCAGTTTCAGCAGGAAGAGATAAGGGTCCTCCAGTGGAGACATCTGGTGTTTGCACAGGCTAGAGCCTACCGCAGTTATCTCAGGACTTCCTTCCACCGCAATTACTGGAGAGGCTCTTCTTTGTTTTACTCAGGACCTTTGCCCTGTCAGCTCTCTGGGTCAAAGTGAGGATCTCTAATGGCTTCCCACATCCATGTGTATGTGGGCTTTCTGTTGTTTTTGGTGCTATTGAAGACCACTCTTACTTCATAGTGATCTGATAGGAGGCATGGGATTAGTTTGATCTTTTTATATCTGTTGAGGTCTGTCTTCTGACCAATTATATGGTCAATTTTGGAGAAGGTATCATGAGGTGCTAAGAAAAAGGTATTTTTTTTTTGTTTTAGGATGACATGTTCCACTATATATATATATATATATATATATATGTGTGTGTGTGTGTGTGTGTGTATGTGTATGTGTATGTGTATGTGTATATGTATATGTATATGTATATATGTATATGTTAAATCCAATTGGTCCAAAGCTTCAATTAGTTTTACTGTGTCCCTGTTTATTTTCTGTTTTCCTGATCAGTCCATTGAGGAGAGTTGAGTGTTGAAGTCACCCACAATTATTGTGTTAGGTGATATGTGTGCTTTGAGCTTTAGTAAAGTTTCTTTTATGAATGAGGGTGCCCTTGCATTTGGAGCATAGAGGTTCTGAATTGAGAGTTCTTCTTGGTGGATTTTTCCTTTGACCAGTAAGAAATGTTCTTCCATGTCTCTTTTGATGACTTTAGGTAGTCAATTTTATCTGATATTAGAATGGCTACTCTGGCTTGTTTCCTGAGACCATTTGCTTGTAAAATTGTTTTCCAGCATTTTGCTTTTAGGTAGTGTTTGTCTTTGACACGGAGGTGTGTTTCCTGTATGCAGCAAAATGTAGGGTCTGTTAGTCTATGTCTTTTTATTGGGGAATTGAGCCCATTGATGTTAAGAGATATTAAGGAATAGTAATTATTACTTCCTGTTATTTTTTATGTTATTTTTATGTTTGAGTGGTTATCTTCTTTTGGGGTGGATGAAAGAAGGTTACTATCTTGCTATTTCCAGGGTGTAGTTTCCCTCCTTGTTTTGGCGTTTTCTACCTATTATCCTTTGTAGGGATGGGTTTGTGGAAAGATATTGGGTAAATTTGGTTTTATCATGGAATATCTTGGTTTCTCCATCCATGGTGATTGAGAGTTTTGCTGGTTATAGTAGTTTTGGCTGGCATTTGTGTTCTCTTAGAGTCTGCATGAGATCTGCCCAGGATCTTTTAGCTTTCATGGTCTCTGCTGAGAAGTCTGGTGTGATTCTGATAGGTCTGCCTTTATATGTTACTTGGCCTTTTTCTTTTACTCTCTTTAATATTCTTTCTTTGTTTAGTACATTTGGGGTTTTGATTATTATGTGAATGGGAGGTATTTCTGTTCTGGTCCAGTCTGTTTGAAGTTCTGTAGGCTTCTTGTATATTCATAGGCATCTCTCTCTTTAGGTTAGGGAAGTTTTCTTGCATAATTTTGTTGAAGATGTTTGCTGACCCTTTAAGTTGTAAATCTTCACTCTTATCTATACCTATAATCCTTAGGTTTGGTCTTCTCATTGTGTCCTGGATTTCCTGGATGTTTTGGGTTATAAGCATTTTGCATTTTCTTTGACTGTTGAGTCAATGCTTTGTGTGGTATCTTCGGCATCTGAGATTCTTTCTTCTATCTCTTGTATTCTATTGTTGATATTTGCATCTATGGCCCCTGATTTCTTCCCAAGGTTTTCTATCTCCAAAGTTGTCTCCCTTTGCAATTTCTTGTTTCTACTTCTGTTTTTAGATCCTGGATGGTTTTGCTCTGTTCCTTCACTTGTTTGTGCTTTCCTGTACTTCTTTAAGAGAATTTTATGTTTCCTCTTTCATGGCTTCTGCCTGTTGATCCAAGTTCTCCTGTATTTCTTTAAGTGATTTTTGCATTTCCTCTTCATTGGCTTCTATCTGTTGACCCATATTCTGCTGCATTTCTTTAAATGACTTTTGTGTTTCCTTTGTAAGGGCTTCTACCTTTTTATTTTAGTTCTCCTGTATTTCTAAAATTCAGGAGACAGCAGGTGTTGGAGAGTGTGTGGAGAAAGAGGAACACTCCTCCACTGCTGGTGGGGTTGCAAATTGGTACAACCACTCTGGAAATCAGTCTGGCGGTTCCTCCAAAAACTGGGCACCTCACTTCCAGAAGATCCTGCTATACCACTCCTGGGCATATACCCAGAAGGCTCCCCACCATGTAATAAGGATACATGCTCTACTATGTTCATAGCAGCCATATTTATAATTGCCAGATGTTGGAAAGAACCCAGGTATCCCTCAACAGAAGAGTGGATGCAAAAAATGTGGTATATCTACACAATGGAGTGCTATTCAGCCATTAGAAACAATGAATTCATGAAATTCTTAGGCAAATGGATGGAGCTAGAGAACATCATACTAAGTGAGGTAACCCAGACTCAAAAGGTGAATCATGGTATGCACTCACTAATAAGTGGATATTAACCTAGAAAACTGGAATACCCAAAACATAATCCACACATCAAATGAGGTACAAGAAGAAAGGAGGAGTGGCCCCTAGTTCTGGAAAGACTCAGTGAAACAGTGTTCGGCAAAACCAGAACGGGGAAGTGGGAAGGGGTGGGTGGGAGGACAGGGGAAGAGAAGGGGGCTTACGGGACTTTCGGGGAGTGGGCGGGCTAGAAAAGGGGAAATCATTTGAAATGTAAATAAATTATATCGAATAAAAAAAAAGAACTGGGGAAAAAAAGAGATTTATTTATGTCTTTCTTGTAATCCTCTAACAGCATCATGATATGTGATTCTAAATCCAGATCTTGTTTTTCTGGTGTGGTGGGATATCCAGGACTTGCTGTTGTCAGAAAATTGGGTTCAGATGCTACCATATTGCCTTGATTTCTGTTAGTAATGTTCCTATGTTTGCCTTTTGCCATTTGGTTATCTCTGGCGTTAGTTAGTCCTGTTGTCACTGGCTGGTGCTTGAATATCTTGTGAGCCTGTAAGGCTGTTTCCACACCTCTGGATGACTGGGTTTCCCCTGGCACAGATTTCTGATGGGCTGCCCTACTCTTGGGTGCCGTTGGAACCCTGGTGTGCCTTACCACAGGCAATGTCATACTCGGGTTGTCTCTGTGAACCTGGTGTTGCCTGTCTGGTCCATCTGGGAGCCAAGAAGGCAGAAGCTGTGGGGACCCCTTCCAATTGTCGATCACTCTGCAGGGCAAATGTCCCCTGACAGACCTGGCACATAGATGCCCCGCAGAGCTGCCCAGACCTTGGGCACAGGCAGAAGTCTGGCAGGCTATGTCCTGAGCATTGTTGGACTCAGGATATCTCTGTGTACCTAGTGCTGCCTGTATGGTCTGTCCGGGAGCCAAGGTGGTGGAGACCACTTCCAAAGATGTGGATGTTTATATTGAGGTTCAAGGTGTTAGCCAACCAGGTTTCCAGGGGAATTTGTCAAGCACAATATCCAGGTCATTGTGGGGCAAAAGTGACTGATGCTGCACATCTGCAGCCTGTATAGGTTGTGAGGGCCTTGGTGCCAGTGACTGAAGCTGAACCTCACATGTAGCCTATTGTGTCATGAAATTCATCATATAGTAAAGGGTGACCTGAGCTTCTGATGCTCCTGTCTGTACATCTGAGCCTGGGATTAGAGGTTGTGCCACACAGTAAGTATGTGCGTGTCTGTGTCCATGAGTGCAGGTGCCTGCAGAGGCCAGAGAAATTATAACTGGACCTGGATTTACAGACTATTGTTAGCTGCTTGATCTGGTGTTAAGAATTGAACCCAATTCCTCAGAAAGTGTAGTACTTGATCTTAACTGCTCAGTAACCCCTCCAGAGCCCTTGTTTATTTTTTGGTGATACTGATGTCCTCTTGTTTTTATTTTTTAATTGAATTTCCGTTACTTTTTTTTTTTAATTTCTTTTTATGGCCTGGGCCAACACCATTTTTTTTTTTTTTACGAAGACTTCATTGTAGATTTCTGTCTATTCTATCTTTTATTGGAGGAAGGGTATGATACCAGCTTCCTGACTGACTAGGAACTCACTATATAAACCAGTCTGGCCTGCAACTGGCAAAGTTACCTCCGCCTCCCATGTGTTGGATGTCATTACCCATGGTTGTTCAAACTATATTAACAGAAAGTTAAAGTAAAGTGTTTGATGTCCTTGGGAGTAGTGACTGTATAGGAGCAAAGGTGACACTGTGCTTAGCTCTTCTGTAGCTGACTATAGTTCTTTTACAGTATTTAATAATTGTTTCAAATTCAAGGAATAATGAAGGTTGGAGCCTTCACTGCAGTGCAGAACTCCTCGCTCTGTCATCTCGTCAGTGTTCCCTAAAAAATCAGGCAGGAGAAGCCAAGCTGAGGAGGAACCAGAAGTTCAGCCTTCCCAAGAACAACTGGTCAGCCTCATAGTGCAGCTTCTCTCTGCTATTCTCAGGATGTGGGGAGAATATTGTCTTGTTAGATTAAGTAGAAATTCTGTGGAAAGCAACACAACGGGCTTAGATAATCATGCAGTAGAATTTCTGTGGTTTTCTAAAGCTGAAATGTAGGAAGGAATGAAGCGATAAAGCACATTGTCCAGAAGATAAAAGGGCCACAGCACTGCCTTCTGCAACACTTGCTTTGAGAAGAGGACAGAGACCCAGCTGCCAAACATCTTCTCAGGTACCTAACAACTCTGAACTCTGACCTGTGTAGGGGAAGGTCTCTAAAGTGCAGAGGACTTGAGAAAAATCTGAGAGCTGGAGTGGGCCCATGCAGTGGGGTCCATTCCTGAAAGGTCAGTTCTGGGTAAGAAATAGCCCAGGTAAGAGATGGGGTCAGATCTAGAGAAAGGCAGGACAGGCATTAGGCTATAAATGTTTCTAGAAATTTAAAAATACAATGAAGGACCATACAGTTTACCTTCCAGGTCCCGTAGGATGCAACAGGCATCCAGGTACAACTTCAGTCTCTTATGTACAAAGACTTCTTTATTCCTGTACTTCCTGGGTTTTTAGACAAGAATATGGTTATCCTTAAGCAAGTCCCATTTTCCTCCAAGCTACATGGAAACATCAGCTTCTATCTCTTCTTTACTTTATTTATCCATTTTTCCTTCCATAGTTTTAAAAGATATGCTTTAAAAAGACTCATAGCACTTGCTGTATAGCGCAGTCTAACGCAGAACCCAAAGTCCTACTGCACCAGCACACAAGGTCCTCCTGCACCAGATCTCCTGCATGTTGAGAACATCGGCTTGTTCCTGTTTTAGTGTAGGATCTTGGAGATTGAGGGCAGATAGGAAGTGTGAGAGACAGAGAGTGAGAAGGAGGGAGGAAAAGTGGGATGGGGATGACAGAAGAAAGCGCTGTGGATGTTTATGTTGAGGTTCAAGGTGTTAGCTAACCAGGTTTCCAGGGGAATTTGTCAGGCACAAATCCCAGGTCATGGTGGGGCAGAAGTGACTCATGCTGCACATCTGCAGCCTGTATGGGTTGTGAGGGCATCGGTGCCAGTGACTGAGGCTGAACCTATCTGTCCCATAGGGAAGCAGACCATAGCCTTTTGAGAGACAGACATTTGGATGAACCACTCTGACGAACTACAGAGGGGAATGCGAATGGAAAAGCCAGTCCAGGATGGCTGAGCCATGTGTCCTGAATGAGGAAGTCCCTGTTCTGACAGTTATGTCTGCTGGTTCTAGCATCCGGGATTTCTCAAATATGTTGCTTTCAGAATAGAGTTTTGAAGCATAAGGTTAAAGTCAAGAAAGGGGTGGTTCTGGCTGAGGCTGGAGAAAGCTGGACAGTGGAGATATGCCCTATGTCAAGAGCCTTCACCCTCCATCTGGGTATGGCTCAGTGGAAAGGTGCTTGCCTGGACTGCATAATGTCCTAGGTTCAATCCTCAGCAGTTGGCATCTTATGCTGTGCAGGACTTCCTCAAAGCAAACTGAGGTCTGGAGGGAAGGCTCAGTGGTTAAGAGCACGTGCTTGCTCCTACAGGGGGATCAGAGTTCAGTTCCATCCCCCATGTTGGGTATCTCACAGGAGTCTATATCTGCAGTTCCAGAGGATCTGACACCTCTGGACTGAGAGGGCACCTGAATTCAGGTGCACACCGCACCCCCACCCCACCCCTGCAGATATACATGCATATTCATTACTAAAAATAAGAAAAATAGATCTTTATTCAAAGAAACAATCTGTGAAAAATTAACTTGACTTTGAGACTGGGGTCCACCAATTTCTGTTGACATGTTTCCAGAGAACTTCTTATACATCCAAACATTAGGAAACATTGTAAGGAAATAGTAGAATACTAAATGGCTCTGTTCTGTACACAAGGCCAGAGGAAATCGCCTGTGTTTCTATTGCTGTCCAGAGCTTTATTTTACCATTGTTATTGTGTTTAGAGTCTCATTATATCTTAAAGTGGCCTGGGACTTGAGATGTGATCCCAAAAGCTGGCTTCACAGATGTGTGGCCATGTCTGGTTTATCCAGGAGGACTTTCAGAATTTAGGAAGGTTGGCTAGAGACTTGAGACTGCTTAAAGAAGGACACATAAGGCTTCACATCTTTTCCTGAGGATAAAGGAAATTGATAGGAGCATATTGCAATTAAAGAAAAATAATTTAGTTGTTTTTATATAGAGGAGTGTTGGAGCAATATAAACATCTATTGCCTCAATTGCATAATATTAAAATTCCAACAGTCAATTAAGGATTTCTAGAGTGATGTCATCAAGGTATAGGATAATAAAAACATTAAGTTAATAGTTTTTATAATTATTTGTCAGATACAATATATGGTGTATTAAATTTTTTTGTATTTTTTTTTTAGACAGGCTCCCTTTTGCCGTGTATTCCTGTCTGTCCTGGAGCTTCCTATGTAGACCAGGCCAGCCTGGAACTCACAGAGATCCACCTGTCTCTGCAGTCTCAGTGCTGGGATTCAAAGTGTGTACCATCCACCATGACACTGCTCTCTTGTTGTGAGATGAGGGTCACATGTAGCCTATTGTGTCCTGAAACTCATCATATAGTCTAGGGTGACCTGAGCTTCTGATGCTCCCATCTCTACATCTGAGCCTGGGATCATAGGTTTTGCCACCACAGCCAGTATGTGTGTGTCTGTGTCTATGAGTACAGGTGTCTGAAGAGGCCAGAGACATTATAACGTGGAGCTGTATTTACAGACTATTGTTAGCTGCTTGACCTGGTGCTGAGAATTGAACCCTCTTTCTCTGAAAGTGTAGTGCTTGATCTTAACTGCTCTGCCACCAGTGTGGAGCTATTGTTTATTTTTGGGTGATACTGATACATAATTTTTTGTTGTTAATTAAATTTTTCTTACATTTTTTTAATTTCTTTTTAGGGCCTGGGCCAACACCATTTTTTTTGCAAAGAAATCACTGTAGATATCTGTCCATTCTATCTTTTATTGGAGGAAGGATATGACATCAGTTCCTGGCTGGCTAGGAACTCACTATATAGACCAGGCTGGCCTGCAACTGGCAGAGTTAACTCTACCTCCCGTGTGCTGGGTGCCACTACCCTAGGTTGTTCAATGTATCTTGACAGAAAGTTCAAGTAAAGTATTTGATATTCTTGAGAATAGTGTCTGTGTGCAAACAAAGGCGATCCTGTGTTCAGCTTTTCTGTAGCTGACTATAGTTCCTTTAACAGTATTTAATAATTATTTAAAATTCAAGGAATAGAGAAGGAGGGAGTCTTCACGGCAGTGCAGAACTCCTAGGTCGGTTGGCTCTGCAGTGTTCCCTAAAGAATCAGGCAGGAGAAGCCAAGCTGAGGAGGAACCAGAAATCCAGCCTTCCCAAGAACAACTGGTTAGTCTTAATGTGCAGCTCCTCTCTGCCATTCTCAGGATGTGGGGAGAGTATTGTCTTGTCAGATTAATTAGAAATTCTATGGAAAGTAACACAACGGGCTTAGATAATTGTGGAGGGTAATTTTTGTGTTTTTTTTTTCCAAATGACAGAAGGTAGGAATGAATGAAGGGATGGCTAACAGACCATAGAGGAGTGAGTGCTCCTCCTCACTCAATTACCTGCAACTCAGGGGATACTTTAAATATCCACCCACAAGAAGAAAACAATAAACATTCATAAGATACAACTCTAATTAAGGCAGGCTGTGCCTTCTTTTTCCTTTTCTTTATGTGTGCACACTCTCCTACTCATGTTTGTGCATGCATGTGTGGGTACATGCATGTGGAACCAGCAGAGGACAACCTCTGCTCTCTTTCCTCAGGTACTGTTCACTGTCTTGTTAAGGCAGGGTCTCTCACTGGCCTGAGACACATCAAGTAGCCTTTTCTGAGGGTCTAGTGAAGCTCGGGGGTCTCACAAATCCATTTCTCTCCAACTCCCAGTGACAGAATTACAAGTGCATTCACTCTACCCTGCTTTTCTCCTTAGGGTTCTGGGAATCAAACTTGGGTCTATAATTGCAAGGCAATTATGTTACCCAATGAGCTATCTCCTCAGTTTGGTTTCAATTACCTTCACAAAATTCTTGATGCTGGAAAATTTATAGTCAGTCAGTGTGTCTACATAGTTCACAGAGTGATATCTGGAAAATATCATGACAATTCTGGCTGGTTAGGGTTTACGGCAGTAAAGCCATTGCCAGGTTCAGAAGGGCATACATGGCAAGAGAGGAAACCAGAGAGGTTGAGGCCACACTTGTTCTTGCAAGAACTGAATAGGATCCCACAAGACTTAATTTGATCATTTTTGAGGGTGATGACCTCAAGGACCTGGTCCCTTCCTCATAGACCTTACTTCTTAAAGGTTTTACTACCTCAATATGGGCACCCTGGGCACATTGGAGAACGACCATACCCAAATCGTAGAACAATTATGAGATTTCATTTAGTGGTGCCAAGCTGACTGAGAGCCACAAAGGAAACAAACATGGACAACAGTTTACATATTTGTGCAAAGTAAAACAGAACAGCCTATCAGAGTTCTGCAGACATATGTCCTGTTTTCTACTGGAAACCTACATGCTTCACAGCTCTGTGTTACCAGGATTGATCAAAGCCACTCATTGTTAAGGACCTCAAGCAGATTGGTTCACAGAGTCCTGATATGCCATTCGGAGGGGCAGTGTGAGCAGGAGTCTAGATGTTACATAGAGATTGAATCATTAACCCAGAGCTGCTCCATCAACAGACTGTTAAACGACTGTGTGCACACCTCTTTCATTGTCTTATATTTGCTTGCAGCAGTTTTTGACCTTGATGATGACACCAACAATTTGCAAGTTCTTCTTAACTTGGTGGCTAATCCAGCAGGTAATATTCTAAACCCATATCCTGTTGACCTCACCTTCCCCTGCCCACCTCTTTGCAATATGACAGTTCCCATGGTTGAGTCTGTGGTAGCAGATGTTAGAGAGCATGAACCTTGAAGAAGAAATGTAAAGATAATATCAGATGGTTGTGTGTGTGTTTGGGGGGTGTGAATGAACAATTTGCAATGATAAATGAATATGAAAAGGTCATGATGAGACCTCTTGTTTTGTGTGCTCACTAAAGAATTAATTGAATAAAGAAGGAAATACAGTATCTGTAAGCACAACAGAATCAGAGATCTCAGCCTTGCCTTTCTCCCATCTTATGATGTGATGAGTTTGTGTTAATCCCTGAGCCACGTGTGAGGTTGGAGTATGTGACATCTCATGCTGCAGGCTCCACAGCTTCCAGCACAGGCTGGACACTTAGCAAACTTAGGGAGTAACAGAGGACCCTGCTTCTTTCCTTCAGATGACTGGTCTGTCATTGTCTTCCATGCTGGACATGGCTCCCAATGCCTTTGATGATCAGTATTCGGGCTGTGTTGAAGAAATGGAGAAAAAGGCACCCCAACTGTTACAAGAAGACTTCAACATGAATGAGTTGTTAAAACTTGAGTGGAAAAAGGCAGAGAAAAAATGGAATGAGATCAAAACTAAGAGTTATCCCAAAGGTTTCAATGATTACCATGGAATAGCTTTGGTTGCCTATACTGGGAAAATCCACAGCAGCTTTAATAATGCTATTAGAAACTTCAAAATATATCATGCTAGCTTCCACTTCAAGGCCTTCCATTACTACTTAACAAGAGCTCTTCAGCTCTTGAGTAACCAGGGTTGTCGTTTAGTTTACCGAGGTTCTGATACCACATTTGAATACAAGGGGAAGGGCTCTGTGCGATTTGGGCATTTTTTATCGTCATCTTTAAGTGAGAAAGTAGCTTTTTCTCCACCATTTTTTAAAGGTCATGGGACAAAATTTTTCATCAAAACCTGTTTGGGGGTTTATATCAAAGATTTTTCCTACATACCTAAGGAAGAGGAGGTGTTAATTCCAGGCTATGAAGTATATCAAAAAGTCACAATAAAAAAAGCAAAAGAGTATAACGAAATTTATCTAGACTCCCCGGAAAAGAAGAAGAGCAACTACAATTGCTTCTATAGCGGTTCTACTAAAACAGACGACATTAGCAGCTCAGGTAAGACTGGGTCTGGGTTAGAGATGGAGCTGGCAGGGGTCCTCAGGAAATGGAAGAGAGGGTACTCCCCACATAGTAGATCTTGCACATGCCTAGTGTGCCTAGAACCGTGAATGGTAGCATTGGTAATCCCAGGGCATGTATCTCAGTGACAGTGTGTCAGAAATGGTTGAAACAGTGAGCAACTTCAGGAAAAAGCTCTTACCAGGGGCTCCTCATGATGAGGGACATGTGCCATCTGCAGCTGTGTCTCCATCCTTTCAATCTAAAGATGCCCATGTTTGGGGTCTCTATGCATGTATACCCATCATGCTTTGTGGCCTGAGTTCTCTTCATCCCTGACAAGTTATCTTATTCAATGCAAGCAAAGACTTCATCAAATTTGTCATGGCAATTTTCATTCCAAGCACAGTTCAAGCATCACTTATCATGGTAATCTTTCCTTAATACTTTCAAAGAAAATTACTGTACCATCATGCTCTCTGCCACAGCTTTGGAATCAGACTCAGTGGTATTCTGGTTCAAACATCACTAGTTCTGTGTAACTCTTGGTGGGTTACCAGATATCTATGCATCTGTTTTTCCATTTCAGTATTGAAGACCCAAATAACAAATACTCTAGTAGTTTTACCTTGAGAATTAGGAGAAATTCATTCAAGGTATATTACTTGGCATGCATATATAATTCAACAAATGCTATTTGATTTTAAATATGAAAAACTTTGTTCACATCTCAGCCATTTGATTCAAACTCACATTGATGAACTCAATACTTGCAGAAAAAAAAAACAAACTCCTGCTTACAATCTAGAGACCTTGTTTCCCATCACCCACCACTTAGTGTCTGGACAGTGTCTGGCTTACATCCTGGCTCCACCAAATGTTGTCCCGGATTCTTAAGTTTGACTGAGAGCCCAAGGAGCTAACCTGAAATGAGTTACAGTTAGAGGACTGTGCACAGTGCAGTCTTAGTTCTAAGTAGCCCTGACACTCTGAAGGGTTTCTGCAATCAAGAGAAGTCTTTGGGGCAGAAGTAGAACTATGGGAAGTGATTGCAGACATCTTATTCATTTGCATAGAGAAATTTGGAATTTGGATCAGTCCCAAGAAAACCATGAATCCTACTCGTGTACAGAGTCCACTAAGAAGGATTTGGCCCTTCTGGGCCAAATGGTCCATGTCCAATCCAGGCTTGCTGAGAGACACAGGTAAGCTCTTATTCACACCATCTTTTATAGGACACATGATGCTTTAACAGTACACCTTCAGAAGGTTTATACTCAGAATCCTCTTCTTATGTAAAGAAGGGAAAGCCTGTAGTACTGCCAAGAAAGTCAGAGAAGACTCTTGAGTAGGGAATGCTTACTATTGTTCTTGTTCTTCTTCTTATTGTTATTATTATTACTATTACTGTTACTATTTCTATACTAGGCAGTATCTTAGAGCACTGAATGTGGCAAGTGGTGGGAGTCCATCCGTTTGCTCACTCTCTAGGTATTTGAATACTTTATGCATCCTAAGGACGCTGGAAGAGTCTAGCCAGGCACCATAGGCCTCTATCTTACCCTAGCCTACTGTCTTGGGGTTTGAACTACATATAGAGTTCTGGATGTTTAGGGGAGATATCCATGTCCTGAGAGATCCCACACTGACATCTCTCTTTCTCCTCCCTTCTTCAGGATCCAGATAGAGCTGCATATCCCTGTTCCTTGTGGTTCTCCTTGGCCTTCTGGTCCAGCTTCTTGTACTTGCTGAGTTGTAACCCTCTCCTGTCTGCAGTTTGTGTGTCTAAGTACTGAAGGGATGACAAGGTGTATGCACCTGATTGGTTGTTTAAGATCTGTGTTATGGGGAAGTGTGGGATCCTTTCAGGAGAGGGATGCTGACTTTGACAAGCACCCAAAGAACCCACTGGGTCAGACACTAAAATTTACACCAAACTTCAAATTTACTACCCTTTGATCAGAAGGCAGTGTTTGTATGTATGATCACCAATAAGAGGTTTTTGTTGCTCTTATTTTGGTTGTTTTGCTTTGTTTTGTTTTGAACATTTTATTGATATTTTGTCATGAATTTAATATCACACACTCCAGAGGCACTCATCTTCCTATCCCTTCATATCCACCCTCTGCCGTTACAAACTCTCCCCCTCACAAAACCCAAACAAAAATGGAAAATATACAATTTTTTTTGTAAATTTAGTATCATGCAGCCACTCATTTTCCTGACCCTTCATATGCACCCTCTGAACTTATAATCAACCCCCCCCTAAAAAACAAAGATGGAAAATAAAGAACGCAAACAAAGCATAGAATCCATCTCATGGCTGAAGCTCTACTATGTCATGATGTGTCCCACAGTATTCCCCCGACCACACACCTTCATTACAATGAGTCATTGATCTGATTCCAGGTCTTTGTCTCCTGGGACACCCTCCATATGGGATCCGCACCAGGACTCCTCCTGGTTATCCTTTTGTTTCCCCTGTGACATACAACCTTGAATCAGCAGGACTGGCCCTTTCAAGCATCCCAATGGTTCACAGATAATGTAGATTTTTGGGTGGACCACCTGGAAGCCCTGGAGCTGGCCCTGGGTGGTTGCAGAGCTGGTCAGCCCACTGCTCTCCCTTATCCACACCAGGGCAATCTCCTCAAGTACTGCTCCTGCTGGGTCACACAATGCTGTCACTGGCAGGAGGCAGGGTCACCTCTCCTGCCCTCATGCACTTAGGTTTGGTTACCTGCATCCAAGTCTCCATAACCTGCACCACTGTGCTTCCCAGTTGACCTGCAGGGCCCAGAGGTCATCGAGGGCTGGAAGAGCTGTCTTGCTCTCACTCCATCAGGCCATCTACCCTGCACCCTGACCGCTAGTGCCAGCTCCACTGTGCTTACCAGGGGAAGTAGGGGGGGGCACTCTCCAAAGTTCTGCAGCCAGCAAGGGTCAGGCCCAGCTCACTTGATCTCATGACCCCGGGGGGAGTCACCTCTCCCCACTACCTTAGGTGGCAACAGGCAATGGGCAGAGGCCTTCACACTCCTGCTCAGACCTCTACACGGGAGATGAGTGCCGGGTTAGTTTCCCTTAGTGCTACAGCCAGGGAGGGGTCAGAGCCAGCTCTTCTGCTCTCATGACCTTTGCCCCCACCCCCACCCCGTCGTGGCAAGCTGCTGCAGGTAGCAAGGGGCAAGTTGAGGTAGTGCCCATGCTACCTCACAGCAGATGAGAAGAGACGGGGGTCAGCTTTGCCACACTCAGCCTCTGGACCTGCTCACCAGTCCCCCACTATGCATCAGGGCCAGGTCCACTATGCTACCCAGTCAAAATGCCGGGCCATATCTAAGGGTCTCTTCTAAGCACTGCTGCTCATGGGCTAGAAGTAGAAGCAACTCTCTAGAGCCAGTGGGGGGGGGGTGAGATCAGTTCTGCACAGGCCCCTGGACATCCACGTGGTCCCAGGGAGGCCTGGACCTTCCCATGGTCTCTAGGGTAATATGAGCCATAGGCAGTGACAGAGCTCCAAGGCCCGACGTGGCCCTCAGTGGCTGCATTGGCAGGGACTTCACCATGGCCTTGAGGTGGCACAGCTGGGTACTCGTGACAGACTATTCCTGTTCTCCCTCGCATCTCCATTTCCATCTCCCTTCACAATGCCCAAACTGTCCTGCTTCTCCTTCTGTCCACACTTGTACACTGTAGTGGCTCCTGTTGCAGGCTGGCCATGTGGCTGGTGGACCCCTGGGTATTTACAGTCTGCCTCTGTGGCATCGAGCTGGGCAGGTCAATGGATACTTTGCCCTTCCTGCACTGAGTGCAGGCTGCCAGGAAGGCAGGCTGGACTCTGTGTATCCATGGCCTGCCCAAGCCATACAGCAGATCTCAGGGCTCTGGGCATCTCTCTCTGCCAGTGGCCCATAGCAATGGTGGTTGGATGTTCTTGGGATGTCTTACTCCAACTACTCTGTCTTGCATGAAGGTAGGCAGGACATGTGTGTGTCCTGCTCCTGCCAGAATCCTGCAGTTGAGGGAAGGTTTTGTGAGCGTCTTTCCTCACTAAGTCAACTTGGCATTGCAGTGGGCAGCACTGCAGTTGTCTTTCTCCTCTTCCTTTTGATCATTATGGTGACAGGCAGGCCCATGGTCTGATCTTGCTGAGCATGGACAGCAGGTCTGTGGGAATCTTTCCCTACACATGCCAGGTGGCACGGCGGTAGGCAGGACTCCAGATGTCTCTTGGCTTTACTTTTAACCTCTGCTGCTTTCACACAGTTCTAGGATGCAGTGATGGTCTCCTTGTCACTGACCTCAGCACAGCGATCAGAGGCCCCAGCCCAAAGCAAGTCAGAGCAGTAACAGTATAAAATAGGAGATTTGTGATAAATGTTGCAATTTAAGGAAATAAACCGTTTATAACCACATCTTGCTTTTCTGTCATTTCTATAGACTGTGGTATTTGTTTGTGAGACCCCTGGTCTGATGCCCACACTTCTACAGCTGAGTAAGTTCATGTGGCACATTTCTCACACACCAATGCTCTTGCAGGATGAATTGAATGGACCTTACATATAAGGGCTGACCCAGATAAATGCCACTCTCTACCCCATGATAAATGCAACCAGCTACTGAGCCCTGCAAGTTTACTTTAATAACTTCGGATATGTCTACAGAAATGGGAAACTACATTCATTTTCAAAATATCCTTACTGTATGTGTAAGATGCCTGTGGCCTGGTGCCTTGAAATGTGTCTAGGGGTCAAAGGAAAACCCTGTGGTATTAGTTCTCCCCTTCCATCTTTGTATAGGTTCCAGGCATCAAACCTGTCAGCTTGCACATGAAGCCTTGTTTAAATGTGGTGACCTCACCTCTCAGGCAGGCACAGTTTGAGGTATATATGGATCAGGAAGTCTGTGTCCTGTGCTCACCAAGAGTGGGTTTAGGCTGGGTGTGTAAAGTTTCCCTTACTCCCCATGTTAAGGAGTTAGAGAGCCCTGGAAAAGAGCACAGACTCAATTTGGATTACAGTTGTAATTAGTTACATGTATTGTAGCTGTCATCAGGACAACAGTATCCGAGCCAACCAGAGAAGGTTGAACCAAGAGGGGTGTATGGAGAGAAGGATTTTTAAATGTGAGTATCAAAAGAAGACCTTGAGTATCTGCACAAATGAACCAAGGGCTTTTCAGGAGATCTCAGAATGATCTTTGAATGTCTGCACAAACAGGTTACAGAAACCAAAAAAGCAGTTAGCCATATAACAATCACCATCAAAAGAGGAGGTCATGGCTGTACATTTCTGGTGAAGGTCACTGAGTCCGGGAACTTATTTTGCAGGGATCGGAGTCAGAGTCAAATTGCTATTAGGTGTCCAGATGGATGCTGTGGTGGTTTGAATATGCTTGGCCCAGGGAGTGGCACTATTAGGAGGCATGGCCTTGTTGGAGTAGGTGTGGCCTTGTTGAGGGAAGTGTGTCACTGTGGCTGTGGGCTTTAAGTCCCTTGTCCTATCTGCCTGGAAGTCAGTCTTCTGGTGGCCTTCAGATGAAGATGTAGAACTCTCAGCTCCTCTTGCACCATGCCTGCTGACACTTCTGTATTAGTTCGGGTTCTCTAGAGTCACAGAACATATGGATAGTCTTTATATAGTTAGGAAATTTGTCAATGACTTACAGTCTATAGTCCAACTCCCCAACAATGGTCAGCATCAGCTGTGGATGGAAGTCCAAGGATCCAGCAGTTGCTCAGTCTCACGAGGCAAACAGGCAAGGAAGAGTGAGTAAATCTTCCTTCTTCCAATGTCCTTATATATCTCCAGCAGAGGGTGTAGCCCAGATTAAAGGCTGTAGGTCTCCAACAGAGTGTGTGGCCCAGATTACAGGCGTGTGGGTCTCCAGCAGAGGGTGTGGCCCAGATTAAAGGCATGTGCCTCCATGCCTTTAATCCCAGATGATCTTGAACTCAGAGATCTCCTTGTCTTAATCTTCTGAAATTCATAGCCACTATGCTTCAAGATCTCCATGCCAACCTCCAGGTCAGAAACTTATATCTCTGAGCCTCCAGATTAGTATCATAGGTGAACCTTCCAATTCTAGATTGTAGTTCATTCCAGATATAGTCAAGTTGACAACCAGGAATAGCCAGTACAGCTGCCATGGTGAGTCTCTCCACTCCTAAGGTGGTGGATGTAGCTAGCTTTACACCATGGATCCACCACACCCAGGCCAAGAAATTGGAGGCCACAGATGCTGCTGGCAAATGGACTGTCTCTCACAATGGGGGCCCATTAAGGGTAAGGTTTCATTGAGACCTGGAGCCTTCCACCCATGCTTCTCTACTTCCTCTTGAGTCTTATGTTTGATATGAATACAGGATCATGGCCCAAACCCCCACAGCCCTCACACCTGGATAAGGGAACTGAGGAGGGAAGGTGATAGCTAATGTAGCTACAGACTGGCAACCCATATTTCATCTTGTGTTTTACTCACTGAGGCCCACTTTAAATGTCTGGTTGTAGTGGAAAAAGGAAAGACATGGAAGTTCATCTTTTGAGACAAGAACAGTGTTTACAATTCTATGCATGCCTTGTTTCTGGACTCCCTAGTTGCCAGGAACAAGAGAGTTTCTTTTGAAAGACTTGGGATTGTAAATCAAGCTTCCTGAAAACACAAGGATGAATAAAGAAAGTCTCTCTAGGAAATGTATAGAAGAATCATGGAATCTAATGGCCATAAAATTAAAAAATATGAAAATTCCATTACAAAGATTCTGGCCTTTGGGAAACAGGGGAGACCTGAGGAATCAGACTCTATGCCACAGGAAGGGACCCTGGGGATAGAGTTGTTCATTCCCAGACAGAAATTAGCCAGGATTGCTGGTTACACTTAGACACCAGCCCCAAGACTACATAGGGATATGGATTAGCCAGGCTATCAGCCCAAAATACATTGTGACTGGGAGCAGACTAAATTAATATTAGAGGACTTATGAGGGTCTGAAACTTGTCTATTATATAAAACTTTTATCCTAGGCACATCCCCCTATTCTGATGCATGGTATTCTGCCTTGCAAATTTATTTCTCTGGACAACTGCAATATTAGTAGGCCCTGAGACTACTTGGTGGGTATATACTAATGGCTTGATTTATTGGGCCCTGTCTGATGTTTTTTTTTATATAGTGAAGAAAAAGGAGAAATAATACATTTTAACATGGACCTTGGACTACAGAGAGAGAGAGAGACAGAGACAGAGACAGAGAGAGACAGGGGGGGGGAGGCACGGAGGGAGGGGGGTAGGGAGGGAAGAAGGAAAGAAGGAAGGAAGGAAGGAAGGAAGAAGGAAGGAAGGAAGGAAGGAAGGAAGGAAGGAAGGAAGGAAGGAAGGAAGGGCAAGTTGTTCCTGTCCTCATCCCACTCTGGCTGGAGCAGTCCTAGCCACCTCAACCGCTGTTGGCACATTAGCCTTTGTCATGGGAAATAAAGTAGCCATATTGTTCAGGACCTACAAATATTAAAATTTCTATTACTTAATAAAAGCAATATTTAGACTCATTTGCAGAAGTTGTCCTACAAAATAAGAGAATCTCAGAGTTACTTCTCATAGATGAAGGGACTATGTATGACTTTGGGAGAAATCTGTTGTTTCTATACTAGTTGATCAGGTATAGTTAGAACAAAATTGTCATGAATGGGGAAGACAAGTGTGTGTGTGTGTGTGTGTGTGTGAGAGAGAGAGAGAGAGAGAGAGAGAGAGAGAGAGAGAGAGAGAGAGACTAAGAGATTAGATCATTGGTGTCAGTCTCTGTTCTCTCAGTTTCCCCAGCTACTGCACTGACTGGCCCTTTAGTTCTCACTCTGATTAGATAAAGTGAGGGGTCTTGTATCTTACTATAGAGCAGTATGAGTCCATGATTTGTCTTATTCACATAGTCTAGCAGGGAATGTATCGGGGCCCCAGACCTTAGCCCAACTGATTTCATGATGGAAGTACTATTAAAGCCATAAAACTCAGCATGTAGCTAGGACCACCTGTTATAATGAAAACAAAGACCTGACCTTTTGAAGTTCATAGTACTGGGAAAGTCTCTAAAGGTAGTTTCCTTTTTGGTTCTGTAGGTATAGTATTATATTTTTCTTGGTGGAGGGTTGCTATACCCTCTGTTGTTTCTTAATATCTGTTCAGGGTTTCTTCCCCATTTTTTCAGTTTAGCTTTCAAGAAAATGACACAAAGATACTGTAATTTATTAATAATCTGTACTATGCCTGGCAGGTTCTGAGCCAGTCCACACCTCCCAAGCTGTTCAAACCAATTAAATGCCCCATCACTTGCTCATCAGTCCTTCCTGGTATTATAACAATAGTTCTCTTCAGCTTAGCATTCTAGAAATTTAAAGTCAATAAAGCAGTATGTAATCTATCTGTGTGTGTGTGGGGGGGGGTTGTCACTCCTTTTTGTTTGTTAAGCATCTTTTTAATTTACAGGTAGATTTCTCTTTCATTGTTTGTTCTATAGGATTGTGTGGTCTACCCATATTATGCTTTACATTACAATATGCAAAAACTGATTCATTTTACTAGAGACATATGCTGGAGCATTGTTAGTCTTAATATGTACAAGTATTCCCATAAAGTCCCTAACTTCTAATAAATGCTTAATCACATAATCAGCCTTTTCAGAATTTAAAGGAGTTACCCATAGAAATCTTGAACATGTATCTGTAGCATGATGCACAAATTTTAGTTTACCAAATTCTGCCGAGTGAACACATCTCATTGGCCAAAATTATTTGGGTACCTTTAGGGTTACTTCCTGCAGGAAATAGAATTTGATTATATAAAGAACATGTAGGATATTTTCTTGTAAATTTTCTTGGCTTGTTGCCAAATTATAGAAAAATCTTTCTTTAAATCTTTCCTGTTAACAGGATGTTTTTAAAAATGAAATTCTGATGTATTTCCTAGCAATAGCTGATCAATTTTATTATTACCTGTGCTAGAGGGACTGGGAGACCTGTATGGGATCTGATAACATGTTATGTATAATGGATAGTTTTATTTCTGATTATTTGTTATACTTGAATAAATAGTGAAGTTAATTCGGAATCATCCTAAGTAGTTCAACAATTTCTATATGCAAAACCACTCTTTTTACATATTGAGAGTCACTTATTATATTAAGATATTATGAAAGTGTAATAATACCAAAAGAATTACATATATTTCTGATTTTTAAACTAAATCATAAGGACTCTTAACCTTATTTTTTACTGATGTATAACCTGCTTTTCTTGATTTTTTTTATGTTAGTATAATCCATAGGGGCACCAGAAATTGGAGTCCCTATTATTATATGAGGAAGAATCCAATTAATTCTTGTTTTAAATGGAAGTTCCTTCCTTTCTGGGTATTTGTTGTTCATCCCCCCCCCCCCAAATTACAGAAAGCTCTTTGTCAATGTTCATTTTCTACCCACAATGAGACAATCTTGGTCTTAGGAAAAGGTGCCACAGTTTCATTGGGCCACTAACTGACAAAGTCTCACTTTTCCTTTTCCAATCAATTCAGAAACATTTTCTTTATAGGTTTTTAATTTTGCTCTGTGTGCTAAAAATCTATTCTAAACTATGATTTTTTAATTGTATGAGAATTCCTGTGGGAGAATGAGTAGAGGGCAAGAAAACTAAACCACAGGCCATCTTTGGATCAGTATGATTTATTTGTGCAGCTTGTGATATCTTTTCTACCAGAGCCAATTCCCTTTCTTACCTCAGCTGTTAATTTTTTTGTAGTATTTAAGGCTTTATCAAATTGTAAGGTTTGAAACAAATTACCTTGCTCTTGTAAGACCCCCCAAAACTGAGGGTGCCCCAGTACCCCACACCTTGGTAGGCGACATCCAAATCACTCGAGAGAAGCAGTCTCGATGCAATAGCATGAGGATTTCTTTATTCCAGAATTCTGGGTTCCACAGCCATACACCACACAGGGGTAGAGGACTGAGGACCCCGTGCAACTGAAGTCAGGGGTATTTAAAGGGGAAAAATCATAAGACAAGGGTTGGAGGACACAATTAACAAGGCAAGTGGTGGAGGACAAAACATGCACGGATTGGGGAAGTACAGAATGATGAAGTAAGGAAGGTTAGAGATTATCTGGAGCAAAAGTCCTTGGGGCATTGTAAAGTTAAACATTGGAACTAGAACAGGGTTGGCTATCTTTCTCAAGCTGAAAGCAGAAAAACAAGTTACTCTGTGCTGGGCTAGTTGTTTAGAGGTCTAAAAACATTGAGTTGGGGGGGGGGGGGGTGTCTCTCATTCCCCACTCCTCCTCTTCTTAATAGTTCTAATCTTAGAACTATAGAATTAAATCTCTGACTCTATATATTCTGGATTGTCCTGCCCTAATCTCTGATATTGTTGGCATAGCATAAGAATCTGCACAGCACTTATACGTTTCCTTAATAAAAGCTATTAACCTGTTAGTCACACAGGTTCCAACTGTAAGCAAAAGGAGTAAAATTACAAAGGGTCTCATCAAACAGAAAGCAGGGTGGTCAAGAGTACAAGATAAGGGCCTTTCCATTAAGTCTCAAGGTATTCTGTGCAGTGGCGTCTAACGTAGACCAAACCTCCAACTTGGAAATGACTTGCAAGTCTCTTTCTCCTGAGTAGGCCTCCCGGAGCTGCTTCCATACTTGCTGCCTCACCCATTCGAGGGCCTTGAGCCTAGAGAACAAAAGCCTGAAGCAAAAAGGGTAGGAGAACTATCTGATCATTAACACCAGTCTCTGTGGTCAATTTGGTGAGGGTTTCTTTCATCAGGGTTCCAGCAACAGTTCTTGAAGCCTTCTTATACAGATCTAGTGCCTATCTGGAAGCAGTGAGGAGTTTCTGGCATGCTTGGAGCATTTAAGGCAAATCTCATATTTTGGGACACCTCCTTCAGCCCTGGGTGAAGACAGTGACTAGGGGAGATGGGTTTTCTGACCACCTCCCCCAACCCAGGATAACTGTAAAAGAGTTACCCACTCAGTTCTTGGTGGACACAGGGGCTCAACACTTGGTCTTCCAAGCCAATGGCACTGTTTCCAAGAAAAGATCTTGGATCCAAGAAGTCCCTGGCAACAAAATGTATTCATGGGCTACCTGAAGAACAGCAGACCTAGGGATGGGATGGGTAGCCCATTCATTTAGGGTCAACCCAGACTGTTCCTACTCTCTGTTGGAATAAGACATACTCTCCAAAATGGGGAGGGGCCAGATATGCTTCCTGCCCAACGGGCTGCAGCTAACTGGCCCAAAAAGAGAGACTGACCCCTGCTGAAAGTTGCTACAGACCGGAGCAGTTTTCTCCATGATGGAAGCAGGTACTGTTAAGGTGGACGGCACAAATGTCATCTGGGTAGAAGAATCTTTACCCACTGGCATGTCAGCGCAGAAAGTGGAGCTCATTGCTTTCACCAAGACCTTGGAACTTGGAACACATCCACAGGGATATATGCCAAGAGGACTGCTCACATCAGAGGAAACCAACAGGAAATCTTGGACCTCTTAGATGTTCTAATGAAGTCAGCCACTATGAGTATTCACTGCCCAGGACGTGCAAAGGGAAAAGACTCAATGGGCAATAACCAGGCAGAGCAAGTGGCTCCAGGAATGGATATGCAGGATCCTATACTGATTATGGGTCTGTAAGAGACACCCATTGGGAAATGGGACAAAATTAAGGAACAAAATTAGCCTCACTTAAAAAAGGACTGAGATTGCTAACCACCCTACCACCTATTACCAAGAGAGGGTGCACACAAGAAGGGAGAACTATACTCCCCAGGAAGTAAGCCAAAGACTCACTAGGCCAAATGCATAGATGGACTCATTTAGGGGATTAAAAAAAAAAACAACTCTGTCCTGGCAGTTAAGGGACCAAACATATATATTTATGACTCAGGTTTTAGGCTAGAGAGATAATAGAACAGTATAAGATACGCCAGCAAATAAATGCTTATGCAGTAAAGAGTAAACAGGGCAAAAGACCTAGAAGAGAACAGCCTAGAGTACATTAAGAGATTTTATAAAAGCTAAGGCAGGAGAATATGGTTATAAAATACCTTCTAGCATTTATAGATACTTTCTCTAGATGGGTTGAGACTTTCCCCAGTAAGTAGGAAACAGCCACCAAGGTTAGAAGAAATTTTCCCAAGTTTCAGAGTGCCCAAGGTAATTGGAACAGATAATGGTTCTGTTTTTGTTTCTAAGGTAAGTCAGAAATTGACAGAGATATTGGGGACTAATTGGAAACATTATTGGACATACTGTCCCCAGGGCTCAAGGAAGACAGAGAATAAACAAAACCCTATGAGAGACCTTAACTAAATTGACCTTGGAGACTGGCTCAGGCTGGGTAGTGCCTCTCCCTTTGTTTCTGAACAGCCCCTATCATTTTAACCTGATCCCCCTAGAACTCCTCTTTGATACCCCAACTCCTTTGGTGTCCACTGGGTCCTCCCAGGAGGTGTCCAACTATATATGATTTGCCTTAAATGATCCAGGCATGCCAGAGACTCCTCACTGCTTCCAGATAGGTGACTGCATCTATATAAGAAGGCTTCAGGAACTGTTGCTGGAACCCTGATGAAAGAAACCCTCACCAAATTGACCACAGACACTGGTGTTAATGATTGGATAGCTCTCCTACCCCTTTTGCTTCAGGCTTTTGTTCTCTAGGCTCAAGGCCCTCGAGTGGATGAGGCAGCAAGTGTGGAAGCAGCTCCGGGAGGCCTACTCAAGGGAAAGAGACTTGCAAGTCCCACATTGCTTCCAATTTGGAGATTCGGTCTACGTTAGACGCCACTGCAAAAAAAACCTTGAGTCTCGGTGGAAAGACCCTTATCTTGTACTCTTGACCACCCTGCTTTCTGTTTGATGAGACCCTTTGTAATTTTACTCCTTTTGCTTACAATTGGAACCTGTGTGATTAACCGGTTAATAGTTTTTATTAGGGAACGAATAAGTGCTGTGTAGATTCTTATGCTATGCAAACAATATCAAAGATTATGGCAGAACAATCCGGAATATATAGAGTCAGAGATTTAGCTCTATAGATCTAAGATTAGAACTATTAACAAGAGAAGAACTGGGGAATGAAAGGATAGAAAATAATACAGCCTAACTCTAATGACCCCAAGAAATCAGAAGTTTAAAATGCTATCTTGCTTTGTTAGAAACTAGGTAAAAGGTCACATTCCAGAGCCTGCCCTTTGTTTAGAGATAGCAGAAAGGCTTTGAATAGGTGATCCTGGCCCCATAAGGTAACTGGAAATGGGCTAAGCTTATCTTGCTTCTGTAAACTGCTTACACCATTACCCCTATGCAGGAGTTCACGCAGCTATAGACATTCGAGAAAATAGGAAACAAATTGGTCCACTGAGCACGGGGTCCGATCATTTAAACTGATTGGCCTAAAAACTATGGAGTGGTACAAATTTATTGGCTCGCATTTTGCGGGCTCTCCATGCTAAGAAATGATTGGTTTGTAATTCGCAGGCTTTGTTGTAAACTTATAAAAGCTTAATTCGGCACTCGTGG
The DNA here is from genome assembly GCF_947179515.1 of Apodemus sylvaticus. Taxonomy (NCBI): domain Eukaryota; kingdom Metazoa; phylum Chordata; class Mammalia; order Rodentia; family Muridae; genus Apodemus; species Apodemus sylvaticus. Next base: position 104,327,481 of record NC_067472.1, read on the forward strand.
TCCACAGTCCTCTAACCCTGCACGGTGTATGGCTGTGGAACCCAGAATTCTGGAATAAAGAAATCCTCATGTTATTGCATCGAGACCGTTTCTCGTGAGTGATTTGGGTGTCGCCTTCTGGAGCGTGCAGTACTGGGGCACCCTTGGTTTTGGGGGGTCTTACAGTAGAAATTGAGGACACCTAGAACAAGTCTTTACAATTTGATGTGCACATTTTCTAAAAATACAAAATTATTCTCAAGCCATTACTATTTTGATGATGTAAAGAATATGATTGAATGGACAATTGTTCCTATATAAGGTCTATAGTCTTCCCGGGATACAAATGTCTTGCAGCCTTGCCTTAGGGGTCTTGTCTAGGCAATTTAGGATGAGCTCTTTTTTAAAGATTAATTCATTTATTATATATAAGGATACTGTAGCTGTCTTCAGACACACCAGAAGAGGGTGTCAGATCTCATTATAGATTGTTGTGAGCCACCATGTGGTTGCTGGGAATTGAACTCATGACCTTTGGAAGAGCAGTCAGTGCCCTTAACTCTTAACTGCTGAGCCATCTCTCCAGCCCCTGGATGAGCTCTTAAATATCCAGAGGACAGTCATTTAAAGGAATAGTACCTTTTCTTAACTTGAGTTGTATTTGCACAAATAATTGCAAAATTTAAGAGTTAGTAGTAAGTGTGGGAGGGTGGACTGGTGGAAGGGGATCTTCAGAGTAGAGGATGGCTTGAGACTCACCCTGCCAGGACTCTGCCTGCATCCAGGAGCTTGGCTGCACTACAGCAGTCAGCTGGGCACCTACCCTGCCAGGAGTCATCTGCCCTATAGGGAGGTGGGTGGAGGGAGTCCAGCACTTGGAGTAGGGCCCTGCCATCTGCGCTCCAGTAACTGTGTGGAGGGGCAGAATAGTGGGCAGGGATCACCAGAGTAGAGGATCACTTGGAACAAGCCCCGCCAGGACTCTACCTGCACCCAGGAGCTCTGCAGCACCACAACAATCTGTTCCAGGGGAAAGCAGGTCACCCAGGGTTGCTGAGATAGGCTTGCAGGCACAGAGAAGGGGTAAACACCAGCCAGTGACAGCAGGACCAACTAATACCAGAGATAACCAGATGGCAAAAGGCACACTTAGGAACGATGCTAACAGAAATCAATATGGCACCATCCAAAGCTGTTTTTCCCACAACACCAAGTCCTGGATACCCCAACACACCAGTAAGGCAAGATTTGGATTTAAAATCAGAGGTCATGATGCTGATGGGGGACTTCAAGAAGGACATAAATATCTCCCTAAAAGAAATACAGGAGAAGACAAGTAAACAGGGAGAAGCCCTTGAAGAACTAAGGGAAAACACAACAAAACAGGTGAAGGAATTGAACAAAGCCATCCAGGATCTAAAGATGGAGGTAGAAACAATAATTAAATCACAAAGGGAAACAACTCGGGACATAGAAAACCTAGGAAAGAAGTCAGGAGTCATGGATCCAAGCATCAACAACAGAATACAAGAGAAAGAAGAGAAAATCTCAGATGCAGAAGCTACCATAGAAAGCATTGATACAACAGTCAAAGAAAATTAAAAGTGCAAAAAGCTTCTGATCCACAACATTCAGGAAATCAAGGACAAAATGAGGACAAACCTAAGGTATAGAAGAGAGTGAAGATTTCCAACTTAAAGGGCAAGTAAATGTCTTCAACAAAATTATAGAAGAAAACTTCCCTAACCTAAAAAAGAGATGCCCATGAACATACAATAAGCCTACAGAACTCCAAATAGTTTAGACCAGAAAATAAATTCCTCCCATCACATAATAATTAAAACACCAAATGTACTAAACAAAGAAAGAATATTAAAAGTAGTAAGGGGAAAAGGTCAAGTAACATATAAAGGTAGACCTATCAGAATTACATTGGACTTCTCACCAGAGACTATGAAAGCCAGAAGAGCCTGGGAAGATGTCATACAGACCCTAAGGGAACACAAATCTCAACCCAGACAGCTAAATTTAGCAAATCTCTCAATTACCATAGATGGAGAAACCAAGGTATTTCATGACAAAAACAAATTTATATAGTATCTTCCCACAAATCCAGCCCTTCAAAGGATAATGAATGGAAAACACAAACAAAAGGAGGGAAACTACACACTAGAAAAAGTAAGAAATTAATCTTCTTTCAACAAACCCAAAAGACAATAACCACACAAACATAAAAATTACATCAAAAATAGCAGGAAGCATCAATCACTATTCTTTAATATCTCTTAACATCAATGGACTCAATTCCCCAATAAAAAGACATAGACTAACAGACTGTATATGTAAACAAGACCCAGCATTTTGCTGCATACAGGAAATGCATCTCAGTGTCAAAGACAAACACTACCTCAGAGTAAAAGGCTGGAAAATAGTTTTCCAAGCAAATGGTCCCAGGAAACAAGCTGGAGTAGCCATTCTAATATCCAATAAAATAGACTTTCAACCAAAAGTCATCAAAAAAGACACAGAAGGACACTTTATACTCATCAAAGGAAAAATCTACCAGGAAGAATTCTCAATTCTGAACATCTATGCTCCAAATACAAGGGTACCCTCATTTGTAAAGTAAACTTTACTAAAGCTTAAAGCACACATCACACCCCCACACAATAATTGTGGGTGACTTTAACACCCCACTCTCCTCAATGGACAGATCAGGGAAACACAAACTAAACAGAGACACAGTGAAATTAACAGAAGTTTTGGAAAATGGGTTTAATAGATATGTATAGAACATTTCATCCTAAATCAAAAATATACCCTCTTCTCAGCAACTCATGGTACCTTCTCCAAAATTGACCATATAATTAGTCCCAAAACAGATCTAAACAGATATAAGAACATCAAACTAATTTCATGCCTCCTATCAGATCACTATGAAGTAAGGGTGATCTTTAATACAGAAAGCTCACATACACGCGGAAGCTGAAGAATACTCTACTCAATGATACCCTGGTCAAGGAAGAAATATGGAAAGAAATCAAAGACTTTTTAGAATTTAATGAAAATGAAGGCACAAACATACCCAAATTTATGGGACAAAATGAAAGCAGTGCTAAGAGGAAAACTCATAGCTCTCAGTGCCTCTAAAAAGAAGTTGAAGAGAGCATACATTACAGCTTAACAGCACACCTGAAAGCTTTAGAACAGAAAGAAGCTAATACACCCAAGAGGAGTCATCAAACTGAGTCTGAAATCAACCAAGTTGAAACTTGGTTATATAAACAATCAACAAAACCAGGAGCTGGTTCTTTGAGAAAATCAAGAAACTAGATAAACCTTTAGCCAGACTAACCAGAGGGCACAGAGACAGTAACCAAATTAACAAAATCAGAACTGAAAAGGGAGAAATAACCGAAACTGAGGAAATTAAAAAAAAAAATCAGATCCTACTACAAAAGCCTATATTCAACACAACTGGAAAATCTGGATGAAATGGACAATTTCCTAGACAGATACCAAGAACCAAAGTTTAATCAGGATCAGATAGACCATCTAAATGGTCCAATAACCCCTAAAGAAATAGAAGTGGTCATTGACAGTCTCCCAATCATAAAAAGCACAGGACCAGATGGTTTTAGTGCAGAATTCTATCATACCTTCAAAAAGACCTATCACCAATACTCTTCAAACTATTCCACAAAATAGAAAGAGAGGGAACAATACCCAACTCATTCTATGAAGCCACAATTATGCTGATACCAAAGCCACACAAAGATCGAACAAAAAAAGAGAACTTTAGACCAATTTCCCTTATGAATATCAATGCAAAAATACTCAATAAAATTGTTGCCAACCAAATCCAAGAACACATCAAAATGATCATTCACTATGATCATGTAGACTTTATCCCAGGGATGCTGGCATGGTTCAATATATGGAAATCCACCAATGTAATCCACTACATAAACAAATGCAAAGAAAAAAAAACCCCACATCGTCATTTCATTAGATGCTCAAAAAGCATTTGAGAAAATTCAGCATCCTTTCATGTTAAAGGTCTTAGGAAGAACATTAATTCAAGGCCCATACCTAAACATAATAAAAGTAATATACAGCAAACCCATAGCCAACATCAAACTAAATAAAGAGAAACTTGAAGCAATCCCACTAAAATCAGGGACTAGACCAGGATGTCCTCTCTCTCCATATTTATTCAATATAGTACTTGGAGTTCTAGCTACAGCAATTAGACAACAAAAGGAGGTCAAAGGGATACAAATTGGAAAGGAAGACGTCAACTTATCACTATTTGTAGATGATATGATAGTATACTTAAGTGACCCAAAAAACTCCACCAGAGCCAGGCAGTGGTGGCACATGCCTTTAATCCAAGCATTTGGGAGGCAGAAGCAGGCTGATTTCTGAGTTTGAGGCCAGCCTGGTCTACAGAGTGAGTTCCAGAAAAGCTAGGGCTATATAGAGAAACCCTGTCTCAAAAAATAAAACAACAACAACAAAAAAATCAAAAACAAAACAAAAACAAAAAAAACTCCACCAGAGAACTCCTACAACTGATAAACAACTTCAGTAAAGTGGCTGGATATAAAATTAACTCAAGCAAATCAGTAGCCTTCGTATACTTAAAGGATAAACAGGGTGAGAAAGAAATTAGGGAAATGATAACCTTCACAACAGCCACAAACAATATAAAGTATCTTGGTGTGACTGTAACCAAACAAGTGAAAGATCTGTATGACAGGAACTTTAAGTCTTTGAAGAAAGAAATCAAAGAAGACCTCAGAAGATGGAAAAATCTTCCATGCTCTTGGATTGGCAGGATTAATATAGTAAAAAATGGCCATCTTGCCAAAAGCAATATACAGATTCAACACAATCCCCATCAAAATCCCAACTCAATTCTTCAGAGAATTAGAAAGAGCAATTCTCAAATTCATCTGGAATAACAAAAAACCCAGGAGAGCTAAAATAATTCTCAACAGTAAGAGAACATTTTGGGGAATCAATATCCCAGACCTCAAGCAGTACTACAGAGCAATAGTGTTAAAAACTGCACTGTATTGGTACAGTGACAGGCAGGTAGATCAATGGCATAGAACTGAAGACCCAGAAATGAATCCACACAACTATGGTCACTTGATCTTTGACAAAGAAGCTAAACCATCCAGTGGAAAAAAGATAGTCTTTTCAACAAATGGTGCTGGTTCAACTGGAGGTCAGCATGCAGAAGAATGCAAATTGATCCATTCTTATCTCCTTGTACTAAGCTTAACTTCAAATGGATCAAGGACCTCCACATAAAACCAGATACACTGAAACTAATAGAAAAGAAACTGGGGAAGAGCCTTGAGCACATGGACACAGAGGAAAATTTCCTGAACAGAACACCAATAGCTAGAACACCAATAGCTTATGCTCTAAGATCAAGAATTCACAAATGGGACCTCATAAAATTACAAAGTTTCTGTAAGGCAAAGGACATTGTCAAAAGGACAAAATGGCAAGCAGCAAATTGGGAAAAGATATAAGCCAACAGATGGCTTATATCCAAGGTATACAAAGAACTTAAGAAGTTAGACTCCAGAGAACCAAATAACCCTATTAAAAATGGGGTACAGAGCTAAACAAAGAATTTTCAACTGAGAATATTGAATGGCTGAGAAGCACTAAAGAAATTTTCAACATTCATGGTCATCAGGGAAATGCAAATCAAAACAACCCTGAGATTTCACCTCACACCGATCAGAATGACTAAGATCAAAAACTCAGGAGAAAACAGGTGCTGGTGAGGATGTGGAGAAAGAGGAACATTTCTCTACTGCTGCTGGGGTTGCAAGCTGGTACCAGTTCTGGAAATCAGTTTGGCAGTTCCTCAGAAAACTGGGGCATGACACTTCCGGAGGACCCTGTTATACCACACTTGGGCATATACCCAGAGGATTCCCCAGCATGCAATAAGGATACATGCTCCACTGTGTTCATAGCAGCCTTATTTATAATAGCCAGAAGCTGGAAAGAACCCAGATGTCCCTCAACAGAGAATGGATACAGAAAATGTGGTACATTTACACTATGGAATACTACTCAGCTATTAAAAACAATGAGTTCATGAAATTCTTAGGCAAGTGGGTGAAATTGGAGAATGTCATCTGAGTGAAGTGACCCAATCACAAAACAACACACATGGTATGTACTCACTGATAAGTGGATATTAACCCAGAAGCTTGGAATACCCAAGAAACACAAGAAACAATTCACATATCAAATGATGCTCAAGAAGAGGGAAGGAGAGGCCCCTGGTCCTGGAAAGGCTCAGTGCAGCTTTGTAGGGAAATACCGACAGGGGAAGCAGTAAGGGTTGATTGGGGAACAGGGGGAGCAAAGAGGGCTTATGGGACTTTCATGAAGGGAGAATCCAGAAAAGGGGAAAATCATTTGAAATGTAAATAAAGAATATGTCAAATAAAAAAAAGTTAAAAAAAGAAGAGTTAGTAGTAACTAAAAAAGGAACAATTTCAAGCAATTGTAAAGCCCATATATATATATATATATATATATATATATATATCAGCTACCATCAGCTACCAGTATACATTTTAAAATTAGTATGTACAGCACCCAATTCAATTATCTGTGCTGAAGCAGGGCAAAACAAAAAAGTATAAACATGTTATCCAATTACATGATCTTCCCTCCCCATAAAAGAGCTGTTTATAAATATAGTAGATGCCATTCATTATGGGATGCATGCATAAATCTATAGGAAATACATAGGCATGCATGCAAGCAGATTTTAACAACTTATCTTTTGGATTTTGCCATGCAATCAACCAGCTATCTGATGGAAGTTGAAAACAAAATGGAGTCAAGACTTTACAGAATCCACAGCCTGGGCAAAAGGCAGGCCAGGGACAGGCCTGGGCAAGCCCGGACAAGCCCAGGCAGACTGGGCCCCACTCAAGGTCATTAAGACATTCCAGGAACTAGCTGGCCATAAAGATAAGGAAGTTGCCTGAGCAGCCTCCGCTAAGTCATGGACCATCTGGACTCCCTCCCCTCACCCTATCCTCTTTGATGTAGTATAATGTTAACCAGACCCTCTGCTAACAAAAGATAAGTTTCCTGCTCTCCTCCATTGCTGATGTGCCGCTCTGCACGTACTGTCTACTGATGTAATTGTGTATGAGTTGACCAATCATGTGAAAGTGCGTGGAACCCCCCTTGCCTTTCCTATAAAAACCCCTAGATTCTGAGCTTCAGGGTCGGCTCCTTTGTCTTTTGCATAAGACACGTGTCAACCCAGAGCTCCGCCATTAAAACTGCCTAGTGTTCTTGCATCAAGCCGGTCTCTCGCGTTTCCTTGGGTGTGCAGCGACCTGAGACTCGAGTGGGGTCTCCCGTTCGGGGGGAGGGGGGTTCCTACATTGTGGGGGCTCGTCTGGGATCCCCGCAACACCCAGGAACACCAAAGACCCCTTGGAGGTATGTTTGCATGAGTTTGAGTGTTTGAGTGCAGCACCGCTGTGTCTGTATTTTGGTTTCAATTTGTGGTTGAATAGAGCAGACGTGGAACCCTGCTCTTGCAGCTGCCGCTGTGAGCCATAAGGACCCAGCGGCTGCGGAGGGGCATGCCCTGGAACCGCAGGCTGCAACCCTGGAGGACACTCCAAGGGTCAGAGACGGTCAGGAGAGCCTGACCATGTTTTTCTGGAACGAAGGAGACGGAGTGCTCCTTCTCCCGGAGAGAGAGAGAGTGCGAAACCCCACTCCATTGGAGGTTGCGTTTGGTTGTTTGTTCAAGACCAGACATGGGCAAGTGTGCTTGGACGAACTGGTGACTGTTGTTTGTATTTTGTTTTTGTGGTTTTTGTTTTTTGCTATGGGACAGACAGTGACGACCCCTTTGTCCTTGACTATGGACCACTGGACGGACGTTAGGGCAAGAGGATGAAATTTGTCAGTAGAAGTTAAGAAAAAGCCCTGGCAGACTTTCTGCACCTCAGAATGGCCTACTCTTAGAGTAGGCTGGCCACCCATAGGGACTTTTGATTTGCCCACTATCAGGGCTGTGAAGGCCGTTGTCTTTCAGGAAGGTCCTGGATGGCACCCAGAGCAGCAGTCGTACATCACGGTATGGGAAGACCTGGTACGGTCCCCACCTGAATGGATTCGGCCATTCCTCACCTCCAATCATTCCTTGATGATCCGGCCATCTGCCTTCCTTTCCATCCCCCCCCCTCCTCCCCTCCACCTCTCCAAAATCCTGGCTGTCCGGGAAGGAGCTGCGGACGAGAAACCGAAACCGAAAAGAAGATGGAGGACACGGGAGTTCACTGGTACCTGTCCCAAAGATTTACCCTGAGATAGAAGAAATCCCCGAGTGGCCCACTCCCCCACCTTATCCTCGTGCCCCACAGCCAGCACCCCAACCTTCAGCTCCCAGCCCCTCCTCTGGCTCCGGCTCCTGAAGCTGGGGAGTGGGAGGGCCCTTCCGCAGGAACAAGAAGCCGGTGAGGAGCCACCCCTGAAGGACCGGCTAACTCCACGGTGGCACTCCCCCTTAGGGCTGTCGGGGCACCCCCAGACCCAGATGACCAGAACAGCTTACAGCTTTTACAATATTGGCCTTTCTCTCTCTTTTTTTTTTAATTTGATATATTTTTATTTACATTTCAAATGATTTCCCCTTATCTAGACCCCCACTCCCCGAAAGTCCCATCAGCCCCCTTCCCTCCCCCTGTTTTCCCACCCAACCCTTCCCACTTCCCTGCTCTGGTTTTGCCCTATACTGCTTCACTGAGTCTTTCCAGAACAAGGGGCCACTCCTCCGTTCTTCTTGTACCTCATTTGATGTGTGGATTATGTTTTTGGTGTTCCAGTTTTCTAGGTTAATATCCACTTATTAGTGAGTGCATACCATGATTCATCTTTTGAGTCTGGGTTACCTCACTTAGTATGATGTTCTCCAGCTCCATCCATTTGCCTAAGATTTTCATGAATTCATTGTTTCTAATGGCTGAATAGTACTCCATTGTGTATATATTCCACATTTTTTGCATCCACTCTTCTGTTGAGGGATACCTGGGTTCTTTCCAGATTCTGGAAATTATAAATAGGGCTCCTATGAACATAGTGGAACATGTATCCTTATTACATGCTGGGGAATCTTCTGGGTATATGCCCAAGAGTGGTATAGCAGGATCTTCTGGAAATGATGTGCCCAGTTTTCGGAGGAACCGCCAGACTGATTTCCAGAATGGTTGTACCAATTTGCAACCCCACCAGCAGTGGAGGAGTGTTCCTCTTTCTCCACATCCTCGCCAACATCTGCTGTCTCCTGAATTTTTAATCTTAGCCATTCTGACTGGTGTAAGGTGAAATCTCAGGGTTGTTTTGATTTGCATTTCCCTAATGACTAATGAAGTTGAGCATTTTTTAAGATGCTTCTCCGCCTTCCGAAGTTCTTCAGGTGAGAATTCTTTGTTTAACTCTGTACTCCATTTTTTAATAGGGTTATTTGGTTTTTTGGAGTCTAACTTCTTGAGTTCTTTATATGTATTGGATATTAGCCCTCTATCTGATGTAGGGTTGGTGAAGATCTTTTCCCAATTTGTTGGTTGCCGATTTGCCCTTTTGATGGTGTCCTTTGCCTTACAGAAACTTTGTAATTTTATGAGGTCCCATTTGTCAATTCTTGATCTTAGAGCATAAGCGATTGGTGTTCTGTTCAAGAACTTTCCCCCTGTACCAATATCCTCAAGGGTCTTCCCCAGTTTCTTTTCTATTAGCTTCAGAGTGTCTGGCTTTATGTGGAGGTCCTTGATCCATTTGGATTTGCGCTTAGTACAAGGAGACAAGGATGGATCAATTCACATTCTTCTGCATGCTGACCTCCAGTTGAACCAGCACCATTTGTTGAAAAGGCTATCTTTTTTCTATTGAATGTTTTCAGCCTCTTTGTCGAGGATCAAGTGGCCATAGGTGTGTGGGTTCATTTCTGGATCTTCAACCCTGTTCCATTGATCTGCCTGCCTGTCACTGTACCAATACCATGCAGTTTTTAACACTATTGCTCTGTAGTATTGCTTGAGGTCAGGGATACTGATACCCCCAGAATTTCTTTTATTATTGAGAATAGTTTTAGCTATCCTGGGTTTTTGTTATTCCAGATGAATTTGAGGATTGCTCTTTCTAACTCTGTGAAGAATTGAGTTGGGATTTTGATGGGTATTGCGTTGAATCTGTATATTGCTTTTGGCAAAATGGCCATTTTAACTATATTGATCCTGCCAATCCATGAGCATGGGAGGTTTTTCCATTTTTTGAGGTCTTCTTCCATTTCCTTCTTCATAGTCTTGAAGTTCTTGTCATACAGATCTTTCACATGTTTGGTAAGAGTCACCTCAAGGTACATTATACTGTCTGTGGCTATTGTGAAGGGGGTCATTTCCCTAATTTCTTTCTCAGCATGCTTATTCTTTGAGTATAGGAAGGCTACTGATTTGCTTGAGTTGATTTTATAACCTGCCACTTTGCTGAAGTTGTTTATCAGCTATAGGAGTTCTCTAGTGGAGTTTTTTGGGTCACTTAGGTAGACTATCATATCATCTGCAAATAATGATAGTTTGACTTCTTCCTTTCCAATTTGTATCTCTTTGACCTCCTTATGTTGTCTAATTGTCCAAGCTAGTGCCTCAAGTACAATATTGAAAAGATAAGGAGAAAGGGGGCAGCCCTGTCTAGTCCCTGATTTTAGTGGGGTTGCTTCAAGTTTCTCTCCATTTAGTTTGATGCTGGCTACTAGTTTGCTGTATATTGCTTTTACTATGTTTAGGTATGGGCCTTCAATTCCTATTCTTTCCAAGACTTTAAGGCCTTTCTCTTCCTCTGACCTTTATAACTGGAAAACTAATCACCCTCCTTTTTCAGATAATCCAGCAGGGCTTATGGGTTTAATAGAGTCTCTGATGTATTCACACCAGCCTACTTGGGATGATTGCCAGCAGTTTTTGTAGACCCTGTTCACCACTGAGAAGAAAGAGAGAATTGTTCTTGAGGCCCGAAAGAATGTTCAAGACAATGCTGGACACCTTGTCCAGACCCCAGAGGGGATAGATGAAGGATTCCCCTTGTCGAGTCCTCAATGGGATTATAACACGGCACAAGGTAGGGAACGGCCAGGCTCCAATTACTGCCAGGCTCTAGTGGCGGGTCTTTGAGGTGCCGCACGAAGGCCCACAAATTTGGCTATGGTAAGGGAGGTCATGCAGGGACCAACTGAGCCTCCTTCAGTTTTCTTGGAGAGGCTCATGGAAGCATACAGAAGATATACTCCTTTCATCCCTACGTCTGAAGGGCAGCGAGCCTCCGTGATTATGGCTTTTATTGGGCAATCGGCCCCTGACATTAGAAAGAAATTGCAAAGGATTGAGGGATTGCAGGATTATACAATAAGAGATGTGGTTAGAGAGGCTGAGAAAGTGTATCAGAAAAGGAGACAGAGGAGGAAAAGCAAGGACGAGAGGAGAGAGAGAGGAGAGAGGAGGAGGATAGGAGAGAGAAAAAACAAGAGAAGACTCTGACTAGGATATTGGCCACAGTAGTAGACAGGGACAGGAGAGACAGGAATAGACAGCTAGGGAACCTGGGAGGCAGAAGGTGGCAGGAGCCAAGGAGACCCAGAAGAGACCATCTTCCCTTGGGGAAAGATCAATGTGCACACTGTAGAGAAAAAGGACACTGGGCCCGTGAGTGCCCCAAGAAGAAGCAGGGGACAAAGGTATTGTTCCTCGAGAATGATGAAGACTAGGGGAGACGGGGCTTGGCCCCCCTCCCCGAGCTTAGGGTAACCCTACAAGTGGAGGAGACTCCCATAAGTTTCTTGATTGATACAGGTGCAGAATACTCTGTCCTGAAAACTCCTCTGGGTAAGGTAAAAAAATGAAAAAACACTGGTAATCGGGGCTAAGGGACAGAAATCCTACCCATGGACCACCTCTCGGACGGTAGACTTAGGGAAAAATGTAATAACCCACTCATTTCTAGTCATTCCTGAGTGCCCTATATCCCTACTGGGAAGAGATTTGCTGACCAAATTAAAGGCACAAATAACTTTCACCTCCTCCGGACTGGAATTGTCCTGGGGAACTGCACCTCCTCAGGCTCTGGGACTATCTTTACAATTAAGAGTAGAATACCGGATTTATCAGAAAAAGGCAAAGGCTGCCACCACTGAGGGGCTGAAGGAGTGGCTCAATTAGTTTCCCTTGGCTTGGGCTGAAACAGGAGGAATGGGAATGGCAAAGTAGGCCCCTCCAGTAGTGGTAGAGCTCAAGTCTGGAGCCACCCACATTAGGATCCGGCAGTACCCTATGGGGAAGGAAGCTCGGGAAGGGATACGTCCTCTCATCGACCGGCTAATCCATGAAGGGATCCTGTGCCCTGGTAAATCTCCTTGGAACACCCCCTCCTTCCAGTAAAGAAACCAGGGACGGGTGATTATTGTCCTGTACAAGACCTCAGAGAGGTTAACAAAAGAATACAGGACATACACCCCACTGTCCCCAATCCATATAACCTGCTCAGCACTCTGCTGCCTGAACGAGTCTGCTAAACAGTGTTAGACCTTAAAGATGCCTTCTTTTGCTTGAGATTTCACCCTAATAGTCAGCCCCTGTTCGCCTTCGAATGGCGGGATCCTGAAAGTGGCAGGACGGGACAGCTCACCTTGGCAAGGTTACCTCAAGGGTTCAAAAATTCTCCAACCCTGTTTGACGAAGCCTTACATCAGGACTTGGCTCTTTTTCAAGCCCGCAATCCACAGGCGACCCTCTTGCAATACGTAGATGACCTTCTCCTTGCGACCTAGACACGCGAGAAATGCGATCTTGGGACACAGAATCTCCTGGCTGAGCTAGGTGAGTTGGGGTACTGGGCCTCGGCTAAAAAGGCACAGCTGTACCATACTGAGGTGACCTATTTGGGGTACACCCTGAAGAATGGACAGTGATGGCTCATGGAAGCCAGAAAATGGACAGTGACACAGATCCTGACCCCAACCACCCCTCGCCAGGTAAGAGAATTCCTGGGAACAGCAGGGTTCTGCAGACTCTGGATCCCAGGGTTTGCCACCCTGGTGGTCCCCTTATACCCTTTGACCAGAGAAAAAGGGGAATTTGTTTGGACTAAAGAACACCAATTGGCTTTTGAGACCCTCAAAAAGGCACTGCTACAGGCCCCCACTCTAGCGCTACCTGATCTGAAGAAACCTTTTACCCTGTACATCGATATTGGGAAGTTGATTTTACCGACGTAAAGCCAGCAAAGCAAAAAACAACCTTCTGAATCCATAATAATTTTTTTATGGTGTAGGCAGGCAAGATTTTAAGGCCTTCATAAATTCTACATAGCCTTATTAACCTTTTACAGATCTTAAGTTTGAACTTTATTTTGAGCCGCACCTGAATAGAACTGTCAATAATGCTGTTTTGGCCTGAAACTTCCTAGGTGGGATTTGCAAGACAAAAGCAGAGCCTTATAAGCCTCCACTGAAGCAGCTCTGAGCTTTGTATTAACTCAAATGTAAATATTTTCTAATCTGAGCCTATTGCCCAAGGCCAGGTCCAAAGCCCGCCTGTCCTGCAGGGCAGCAGCCTGTAACCAGACTCCATTGTATGAGGATCAAATAACAAAAGGAACCTGTGTTTGAGTTTCTGGGAAAAATTCTACTTGCTGTTTTTAACTTTTATTACTCTTGAAATCATCTTAATTACAAAAAATGGTTGAGTTGAGAATGGTGAGCCTTCAATCAGACTGCAAACTGCAGTCAATGGAACACTGGACGTTGTTAACCATAATTCTTAATTTGCAACATTAGAGTATAACTACAACTTTGGAAAGCAAAACTCAATTTTAAACAATCTATTCTCTTTAAAATCAATGGAAAACGCATTACTTTCTGTTAGGATTCTGTCTAAGCTCCACCCCACAATTATGTCAACATTTTAGTATGTCCCTCCCTATAGTTACCTGGCAACTACAAAAGAGGTTGCTTGGCCCCTCTAACGTCTCTTACCCCTCTTACTTCTCTCATCTTCTCTCTTGCCCCCTCTTGGGCTCTCCTCCCTTCCCCACTCTCTCCATGTGGTCATGGCCAGCCTCTGCTTCTCTATTCTCTCCCTCTCTCTGCCTTTCTCTGCCTCTACTACCCTCTTAAATCCCTTCCACGTGCCCTGAATAAAATCTATTCTATACTATGCCAGTTTATGTCTGGTGCCTCAGGGGAAAGGGATGCCATGGCATGGGCCTGCGGAGGCACTCCCTTCCCCCACACAGCTGTATACCATATTCTCATAACTCTTTCTCTTTTTATGATCACAACACTTTCACGTTACAAAGTTTGTCTGCTAGTTCTTAAGTTTGAATGCATGACAGTGCAACTTATAATTCATCATTAAAGAGACATTGTTTTAAATCTTATCCCTTACAAGTCTAATTTCTAGGATAAGAATTACATAAAATATTATGTCAATTTAAAAGTATCTTTAGAAGCTTGTTTTTCCTGGGTTGGGTCATGTCACATGTTGTTGTTCAAGATAACTCCAACCCTGAGTTATCAGTTTTAAACTAACTTTCTTGATACCAATGTTACAATTTTAATCATGCTCAATAATTTATAAGCCAATACTCTATCGTCAAGACATTCAAAACATATTTAATGACAAAATTAATTTAAGACCAATCAGAAACAAAAATGAAATGACTACACAAATCCTATAAAATTAAACCAAATGAAATTTTTTCTTTTACTAGCTGTAATTTCAAGCGAAAAAGCACTTTGGATCCAATAATCACAACTGCAGAGATTTTTCTAGGAGAAATAACCATCAGTCTACTTGCCCTAGAACTTGAGAAGCTGCTGACCCTTTTAAAAGCATCTTTTTCTCCAGCTGTGGTTGACTCCTAGATGAATGCAGGGCAGCTTAAATCAGCCTCTGCTGTGTAAACTGAGACTGGTTCAAGAGACGGACTGCCAGCAGATAAAATTTTTGCCATTTTTTTTCTTTCAACATGAAACATAGAACAGTCATTCAAACAACATCATTCAAACAATGAACCAAATGCAGACACAAATTTACATGTGGACAAATTGGTGCACCAAAGACAGATAATACATAGAGAGGGAAGAGCACTTGTTGGACAGTACTAAGAATATCTTGAGTAGGGTTCATAGAGGAAACAGGATGTCTCCAGATTTCCCCTTGTCCTTAGGAGAGTGCTGAAATTCATTTTCCTTCTCTCTTTCTCTCTCATGTTTCTAAAATCTGTTTGTTGTTGTTTTACTCTTTCTATTTTATTTTATTTTATTTTATTTTATTTTATTTTATTTTATTTTATTTTATTTTATTTTATTTTATGCCCCTTTCCTCTTGCCCGATGCAGTGGACAATTTGCCTAATAAGATTTGCCATCTCAATTTGCTGGCACATCCTATGCTGTATTCAGTCTAGCCTGTATCCCTTTTGCACCAGCAGATAAAGTTTTTACCATTTTTTTCTTTCAAAATGAAACATAGAACAACAGTCATTCAAACAATGAAACAAGGACAGACACAAATTGACATGTGGAAAAATTGCTTCATTTATAGACCTAAATTTAATGTTGTATGCTGCTTACCATACCATAACTTTTTTCATTCCTGTGGAGCTCCACCTGAGACAGCATGCTTCCGTTGGTCTCTACATTTCCAACTAATCTGTAGCCACCTGCAGTTAAGGGAATATAGGATTGCAAAATAGTGTTAGGGCAAACTGAGGCAGTAAGGTCTGCTGAACCAAGATTGTCAGATAGGTCTAGAGCAAAGGGAGAGTTAGAGCCAGGAGCAGTGATATTATAGTCTCAGACACTGAGACTTGAGAACAAGACTTCATGGCAGCCTGGGTAACATAACAAGACTTTGTCACTAAAAAGAAGGACGAGGAAGATAAGGAGAAACAGCAGCAGGAGGAGAAGGAGAGGAAGGAGGAGGAGGAGGAAAAAGAAAGGGAGGAATGAGGGAAGGGAAATAAGAGGAGGAAAGAAGTTAGGTTTCTCACTTGTAGGATTTGAGAAACTGAGATCCCTCGAAATATATGCCAGTACAAGCATACTCTCCTCCAAGTTGTATTTATGTGAAAGTTCACTGACAAAAAAAAGCTGGATTCGTAAAAGGTCTCAGGGGTATTGCTTCAGTAGAATCTCTCTCTCTGCCTCTGTCTCTCCCCCTCTTCCCCTCTCTCCCTCCCTTCTTCCCTCCCTACTGCCCCCTCCATCCAAAGTATTTTCCCCAAACATGATAGAACATGAGGTTATAGAATTTTGGCCACCTGGTCTGTTATTGTGTTTTCTATACACAATGGCACCTGGTCTCTGGGTGTAAGGACCCAGGAAGATGATGGATTCATTGTAAGGATCTAGGAAAGCAAGTTCATGTGCTTTAGTCACAGGAGAAATTTGTACCCAGGAGCAACTAAGGATACAAAAATTACCTTTAAAATTGGTCACTTCTGTTCACCTTTCCCTAGGTCCCCTAAAGGGATCAGGTGATATGGTGGTAGTTTTGTTTTCGTGCCAGGTTCTCACTATGCATATCATTGCTGGTCTCAAATTCACAGAAATACTTCTGGGTCAGGCTTCCAAGTCCTGGGATTAAGGTTTGAGCATCCACAACAGGCTTTCATGTATTTGTCAAAATGGAGGTTAGGGCAAAGGTCAACCAACTAACGCTTCTCCGGTAGCTATATAGCACGTACACACACACACATACACACACACACACACACACACACACACACACACTCCTGTGGAGAGTACAGAAAGGCTCTAACTCTTTAAGGAAAAGATGCTGCAGTTGGGGAGTGGTTTGGTTGGTAGAATGATTGCCCAACTTTGGCTGGAAATTTATTTTATTGGATATTAGAATGGCTACTCCAGCTTGTTTCCTGGGACCATTTGCTTAGGAAACTGTTTTCCAGCCTTTTACTCTGAGGTAGTGTTTGTCTTTGACACTGAGATGTGTTTCCTGTATGCAGCAAAATGTTTGGTCCTCTTTTTTTTTTTTTTTATTCGATATAATTTATTTACATTTCAAATGATTTCCCTTTTCTAGCGCCCCCACTCCCCGAAAGTCCCGTAAGCCCCCTTCTCTTCCCCTGTCCTCCCACCCACCCCTTCCCACTTCCCCGTTCTGGTTTTGCTGAATACTGTTTCACTGAGTCTTTCCAGAACCAGGGGCCACTCCTCCTTTCTTCTTGTACCTCATTTGATGTGTGGATTATGTTTTGGGTATTCCAGTTTTCTAGGTTACTATCCACTTATTAGTGAGTGCATACCATGATTCACCTTTTGAGTCTGGGTTACCTCACTTAGTATGATATTCTCTAGCTCCATCCATTTGCCTAAGAATTTCATGAATTCATTGTTTCTAATGGCTGAATAGTACTCCATTGTGTAGATATACCACATTTTTTGCATCCACTCTTCTGTTGAGGGATACCTGGGTTCTTTCCAGCATCTGGCAATTATATATAGGGCTGCTATGAACATAGTAGAACATGTATCCTTATTACATGGTGGGGAGTCTTCTGGGTATATGCCCAGGAGTGGTATAGCAGGATCTTCTGGAAGTGAGGTGCCCAGTTTTCGGAGGAACCGCCAGACTGATTTCCAGAGTGGTTGTACCAATTTGCAACCCCACCAGCAGTGGAGGAGTGTTCCTCTTTCTCCACACCCTCTCCAACACCTGCTGTCTCCTGAATTTTTAATCTTAGCCATTCTGACTGGTGTAAGATGAAATCTTAGGGTTGTTTTGATTTGCATTTCCCTAATGACTAATGAAGTTGAGCATTTTTTAAGATGCTTCTCCACCATCCAAAGTTCTTCAGGTGAGAATTCTTTGTTTAACTCTGTACCCCATTTTTTAATAAGGTTGTTTGGTTTTCTGGAGTCTAACTTCTTGAGTTCTTTATATATATTGGATATTAGCCCTCTATCTGATGTAGGATTGGTGAATATCTTTTCCCAATTTGTTGGTTGCCGATTTGTCCTCTTGATGGTGTCCTTTGCCTTACAGAAACTTTGTAATTTTATGAGGCCCCATTTGTCAATTCTTGATCTTAGAGCATACGCTATTGGTGTTCTGTTCAGAAACTTTCTCCCTGTACCGATGTCCTCAAGGGTCCTCCCCAGTTTCTTTTCTATTAGCTTCAGAGTGTCTGGCTTTATGTGGAGGTCCTTGATCCATTTGGATTTGAGCTTAGTACAAGGAGACAAGGGTCTTCCATTGAACTGCCTGCATTGTATTGGTACAGTGACAGGCAGGTAGATCAATGGAATAGAACTGAAGACCCAGAAATGAGCCCACACACCTATGGTCACTTGATCTTCAACAAAGGAGCTAAAACCATCCAATGGAAAAAAGATATCCTTTTCAAAAAATGGTGCTGGTTCAATTGGAGGTCAGCATACAGAAGAATGCAAATTGATCCATTCTTATCTCCTTATACTAAGATCAACTCCAAATGGATGAAGGACCTCCACATAAAACCAGACCCACTGAAACTAATAGAAAAGAAACTGGAGAAGAGCATTGAGCACATGGGCACAGGGGAAAATTTCCTGAACAGAACACCAATAGCTTATGCTCTAAGATCAAGAATTCACAAATGGGACCTCATAAAATTACAAAGTTTCTGTAAGGCAAAGGACATTGTCAAAAAGACAAAATGGCCATCAACAAATTGGGAAAAGATTTTTATCAACCCTACATCTGACAGAGGGCTAGTATCCAAGATATACAGAACTCAAAAAGGTAGACTCCAGAGAGCCAAATAACCCTATTAAAAATGGGGTACAGAGCTAAACAAAGAATTTTCAACTGAGGAATATCGAATGGCTGAGAAGCACCTAAAGAAATGTTCAACATCCTTAGTCATCAGGGAAATGCAAATCAAAACAACCCTGAGATTCTACCTCACACCAGTCAGAATGGCTGTTTAAAAACTCAGGAGAAAACAGGTGCTGATGAGGATGTTGAGAAAGAGGAACACTCCTCCACTGCTGGTGGGGTTGCAAGCTGGAACAGCCACTCTGTGAATCAGTCGGGCGGCTCCTCAGAAAACTGGGCATGATTCTTTCAGAGGACCCAGCTATACCACTCCTGGGTATATACCCAGAGGACTCCCAGCATATAATAAGGACACATGTTCCACTATGTTCATAGCAACCCTATTTATAATAGCCAGAAGCTGGAAAGAACCCAGATGTTCCTCAATGGAGAAATGGATACAGAAAATGTGGTATATTTCAACTATGGAATGCTACTCGGCAATTAAAAAACATGAATTCAGGGCTGGAAAGATGGCTCAGTGGTTAAGAGCACTGACTGCTCTTCCAGAGGTCCTGAGTTCAAATCCCAGCAACCACATGGTGTCTCACAACTATCCATAATGAGATCTGGCTCCCTCTTCTGGGGTCTAAAGACAGCTACAGTCTACTTACATATAATAAATAAATAAATCTTTAAAAAAAATACAACAAAAACAAAAACAAAAAAAACAAACCATGAATTCTTGAAATTCTTAGGTATATGGTTGGAACTGGAAAATATCACCCTAAGTGAGGTAACCCAATCACAAAAGAACACACATGGAATGCAGTCACGGATAAGTGGATATTAATCCAGATGCTCTGAATACCCAAGACACAATTCACATATCAAATGATTTTCCAAGAAGAAGAAAGGAGAGGGCCCTGGTACCGGAAAGGCTTGATGCAGCATTGTAGGGGATTACCAGGACAGAGAAGTGGGAGGGGGTTGATTTGGGGAATGGGCTGAGGGAAGAGGGCTTATGGGACTTTTGGGGAGTGGGGAACTGGGAAAGGGGAAATCATTTGCAATGTAAACAAATGTAGAAAATAAAAATTAAAAAAAAGAATTTTGGAAGGATGGCTAGAGCCTTGAGACTCCTTAAAGAAGGACAGGTAAGGGTTCACATCTTTGCCTGAAGATAAAGGAAATTAATAGGGGCATATTGCAATTAAAGAAAAATAATTTAGTTGTTTTTATACAGAGAAATGTTAGAGCAATGCAAACATTCATTATCTCAGTGGTATAATATTAAAATTCCAACAGTCAATTAAGGATTTCTGGAGTGATGTCATCAAGGTCTAGGTTAATAAAAATATTAAGTTAATAGTTTTCATAATTATGTGTCAGGTATAACATATATTGTATTAAATTTTTGTATTTGTTTTTTAATGCAGGCTCCCTTTTGCAGTGTATTCCTGTCTGTCCTGGAGCTTTCTATGTAGACCAGGACAGCCTGGAACTCACAGAGATCCACCTGTATCTGCCTTCTCAGTGCTGGGATTCAAAGTGTGCACCATCCACCATGACACTGCTCTCTTGTTGTGAGATGAGGGTCACATGAAGCTTACTGTGTCCTGAAACTCATCATTTAGTCAAAGGTGACCTGAGCTTCTAATGCTCCCATCTCTACATCTGAGCCTGGGATTAGAGGTTGTGCCACCACAGCCAGTATGTGCGTGTCTGTGTCCATGAGTGCAGGTGTCTGCAGAGGACAGAGACATTATAAACTGGAGCTGGATTTACAGACTATTGTTAGCTGCTTGACCTGGTGCTGAGAATTGAATCCAATTCCCCTGAAAGTGTAGTGCTTGATCTTAACTGCTCAGTCACCTCACTAGATCCCTCGTTTATTTTTGGTGATACTGATGTCTTTTTGTTTTTGTTTTTTAATTGAATTTCTGTTACATTTTTTTATTTCTTTTTATAGTCTGGGCCAACACCATTTTTTTTTTTTGCGAAGAATCCATTGTATATATCTGTCCATTCTATCTTTTATTGGAGGAAGGATATAACACAAGCTTCCTGACTGGCCAGGAACTCACTATATAGACCAGGCTGGACTGCAACTGGCAGAGTTACCTCTGCCTCCCATGTGCTGCATGCCACCACCCCGGGTTGTTCAATCTATCCTGACAGGAAGTTGAAGTAAAGTGTTTGATGTCCTTGAGAGCAGTGACTGTGTACAAACAATGGCGATCCTGTGCTCAGTTCTTCTGTATCTGACTATAGTTCTTTTACAGTATTTAATAATTGCTTAAAGTTCAGGGTGTAGAGAAGGTGGGAGCCTTCACGGCAGTGCAGAAGTCCTCAGTCTGTTGGCTCTGCAGTGTTCCCTAAAGACTCAGGCAGGAGAAGCCAAGCTGAGGAGGAACCAGGAGTCCAGCCTTCCCAAAAACAACTGGTTAGCCTCGTGGTGCACCTCCTCTCTGCCATTCTCAGGATGTGGGGAGAGAATTGACTTGTCAGATTAAGTAGAAATTCTGTGGAAGTAACACGACAGGCTTAGATAATTATGGAGTGCAATTTCTGTGGTTTTCCAAAGATAAAATGTAGGAAGGAATGAAGGGATAAAGTACATTGTACAGAGGATAAAAGGGCCACAGCACTGCCTTCTACAACCCTTGGAAGAAGAGGACAGAGACCCAACTGAGAAATGTCTTCTCAGGTACCTAACAACTCTGAACTCTGACCTGTGGAGGGGAAGTTCTCTAAAGTGAAGGGGACTCTAGAAAAAAATCTGAGGGTTGGAGTGGGCCCATGCAGTGGGATCCATGCCTGAAGGTCAGTTCTGGGTAAGAAATAGCCCAGGTAAGAAGAGATGGGGTCAGATCTAGATAAAGGCAGGACAGGCATGAGGTTATAAATGTTTCCAGAAAAATAAAAATACAATGAAGTACCATACAGTTTACCTTCTAGGTCCTGCAGGATGCAACGGGCATCCAGGTACAAACTCCATCTCCTATATACATAGACTTTTTCCTTCCTGTATTTCCTGAGATTTTAGGCAAGAATATGATCATCCTTAAGCAAGTCCCATTTTCCTCCAAGCTACACAGAAACATTAGGTTCTATCTCTTCTTTACTTTATCCATTTTTACTTCCAGAGTTTTTAAAAGATAGGCTTTTAGAAGAAACAGAGCTCCTGCTGTATAGCGCTGTCTAAGGCAGAACCCAAAGTCCTACTGCACCAGCACACAGATCTCCTGCATGTTGAGAACATTGGCTTGTTCCTGTTTTAGTGTAGGATCTTGGAGATTGAGGGCAGATAGGAAGCAGGAGGGACACAGAGTGGGAAGGAGAAAGGAAAGTGAGATCTGGATGACAGAAGAGGGATCGATGTGGATGCTTATATTGAGGTCCGTGGTGTTAGATAGCCAGGTTTCCTGACAATTTGTCAAGTACACAGTACAGGTCCTAGTGGGGCAGAAGTGACTCATGCTGCACATCTGCAGCCTGTATGGGTTGTGAGGGCATCGGTGCCAGTGACTGAGGCTGAACCTATCTGTCCCATAGGGAAGCAGACAGCAGCCTTGTGAGACACAGACATTTGGATGAACCACTCTGAGGAACTAGAGAGGGGAGAAGTGAATGGAAAAGCCAGTCCAGGATGGCTGAGCCATGTGTCCTGAATGAGGAAGTCCCTGTGCTGACAGTTATTTCTGTTGGTTCTGGCATCCGGGATTTCTCAAATATGTTGCTTTCAGAATAGAGCTTTGAAGCATAAGGTTAAAGTCAAGAAAGGGGTGGTTCTGGCTGAGGCTGGAGAAAGCTGGACAGTGGGGATATGCCCTATGTCAAGAGCCTTCACCCTCCACCTGGGTATGGCTCAGTGGAAAGGTGCTTGCCTGGACTGCATAATGTTCTGGGTTCAATCCTCAGCATCGATGAGTTGGCATCTTATGCTGTGCAGGACTTCCTCAAAGCAAACTGAGGTCTGGAGAGAAGGCTCAGTGGTTAAGAGCTCATGCTTGCTCCTACAGGGGGATCAGAGTTCAGTTCCATCCCCTGTGTCGGGTATCTCACAGGAGTCTGTATCTGCAGCTCCAGAGGATCTGACACCTCTGGACTGAGAGGGCACCTGCATTCAGGTGCACACCGCACCCCCACCCCACCCCTGCAGATATACATGCATATTCATTATTAAAAATAAGAAAAATAGATCTTTATTCAAAAGAAAGCAATCTATGAAAAATTAACTCAACTTTGAGACTAGGGTCCTGGAATCTCTGTGGAAGACATGTTTCCAGAGAAATATTATACATCCGAACTTTTGGAAGCATTATAAGGAAATAGTGGGATCCTAAATGGCTCTGCTCTGTACACAAGGCCAGAGGAAATCGCTGTGTTTCTATTGCTGTCCAGAGATTAATTTTACCATTGTTATTGTGTTTAGAGTCTCATTATATCTTAAAGTGGCCTGGGACTTGAGATGTGAGATGTGATCCCAACAGACCAACAGTCTGTGTGGTCATGTCTGGTTTATCTAGGAGGACTTTAAGAATTTAGGAAGGTGCTTTGGTTCCTCTGAGAAAGAGAACAAAATACTCACAGGAGCAATAAGGGAGAAAATGTGTGGAACAGAGACTGAAGTAAAGGCCACCCAGAGACTACCCTACATGGGGATTCACCCTATAAACAGTCACCAAACCCCAGCACTACTATGGACAACAAGAAGTGTATACCAAAAGAAGCATGACATGGTTGTCTCCTGAGGGGCCCTGCCAGAGCCTTACAAATACAGAGGCAGATCCTAGCAGTCAACTGTTGAACTGGGCATGGGGTCCCCAATGGAGGAGCTGGAGGGTGGTCCGGAGGAGTTGAAGGGGTTTACAGCCCCATGTGAAGAACAATGATTTTAGCTACCCAGAAGCCCCAGGACTCCCAGGGACTAAACCTTCAACAAGGGGTACACATGGTTCCAGTCAAAAATGTGGCAGAGGAATGCCTTGTTGGGCATCAATAAGAGGAGTTCTGCTTGGTCAGGTAAAGGCTCAATAGAAGTCCCAACAAAGGAAAATCGGGGTGGGGGGAGAGGTGGGAATGGGTTGGGTGGAGGGGCATATACGGGGAGGCAGGGGGTGAGAGAAGGGGTTGGGGGTCTTTAAGGAGGGGGAAATCAGGAAAGGTTTTACCAATGGCAATGTAAATGAAGACGATATTGAATTAAAAAAAAAGAATTTAGGAAAGATGGCTAGAGTCTTGAGACTCCTTAAAGAAGGACACATAAGAGTTCACATCTTTGCCTGAGGATAAAGGAAATTGATAGGAGCATAATTAAAGCAAAAGAATTTATTTGTTTTTATATAGAGGAATGTTGGGGCAATATAAACATCCATTGTCTCAATGACATAATATTAAAATTCCAACAGTCAATTAAAGATTTCCAGAGTGATGTCATCAAGGAATAGGTTAATAAAAATAATAAGTTAATAGTTTTTATAATTATTTGTCAGATACAATATATGCTGTATTAATTTTTTCATATTTGTTTTTTAGACTTCCTTTTGCAGTGTATTCCTGTCTGTCCTGGAGCTTTCTATGTAGACCAGGCCAACCTGGAACTCACAGAGATCCACCTGTATCTCTCCTCTGAGTGCTGGGATTCAAAGTGTGCACCATCCACCATGACACAGTTGTCTTATTGTGAGATGAGGGTCACATGTAGCCTATTGTGTCCTGAAACTCATCATATAGTCAAAGATGACCTGAGCTTCTGATGCTCCTGTCTCTACATCTGAGAGCCTGGGATTATAGGTTGTATCACCTCAGGCAGTATGTGCGTGTCTGTGTCTGAGTTCATGAGTGCAGGTGCCTGCAGAGGTCAGAGTCATTATATCCTGGAACTAGATTTACAGAGTGTTATTAGCTGCTTGACCTGGTGCTGAGAATCGTATCCAATTTCTCTGAAATTGTAGGGCTTGATCTTAGCTGCTCTGCCACCACTCCGGAGCCATTGTTTATTTTTGGGTGATATTGATGTATTTTTGTTGTTGTTAATTGAATTTCTATTACATTTATTTTATTTCTTTTAATGGCCTGGACCAACAGCATTTGGGGGGGGGGCAAAGAATTCATTGTATATATCTGTCCATTCTTTTTTTTTTTTTTTTTTTTTTTTTTTTTTTTTTTAGTTTTTTGGATTTTTGGTTTTTTCGAGACAGAGTTTCTCTGTATAGCCCTGGCTATCCTGGAACTCACTCTGTAGACCAGGCTGGCCTCGAACTCAGAAATTCGCCTGCCTCTGCCTCCCAGAGTGCTGGGATTACAGGCGTGCACCACCACTGCCTGGCCATTCTATCTTTTATTGGAGGAAGGATATGACATCAGCTCCTGGCTGGCCAGAAACTCACTATATAGACCAGGTTCTCCTGCAACTGGCAGAGGTACCTCTACCTCTCATGTGCTGGGTGCCACTACCCCAGGTTGTTAATCTATCCTGACA
Organism: Apodemus sylvaticus; assembly: GCF_947179515.1. Lineage (NCBI taxonomy): Eukaryota > Metazoa > Chordata > Mammalia > Rodentia > Muridae > Apodemus > Apodemus sylvaticus. Next base: position 104,352,830 of record NC_067472.1, read on the forward strand.
AGAAGTTGAAGTAAAGTGTTTGATGTCCTTGAGAGTAGTGAATGTGTGGAGAACAAAGGAGACCCTGTGCTCAGGTCTTCTGTAGCTGACTATAGTTCTTTTACAGTATTTAATAATTGTTTAAAGTTCAGGGAATAGAGAAAGTAAGAACCTTCACTGCAGTGCAGAAGTCCTTGGTCTGTTGGCTCTGCAGTGTTCCCTAAAGACTCAGGCAGGAGAAGCCAAGCTGAGGAGGAACCAGGAGTCCAGCCTTCCCAAGAACAACTGGTTAGCCTCAATGTGCAGCTCCTCTCTGCCATTCTCAGGATGTGGGGAGAGTATTGACTTGCCAGATCAACTAGAAATTCTATGGAAAGTAACACAACAGACAATTATGGAGTGGAATTTTTTCGTTTTCCAGAATCAGAAGTTAGGAAGGAATGAGGGGATGGGTAGCAGGCCAAAGAGAAGTGAGTGCTCCCCCTACTCTTTTACCTGCAACTCAGGGGACAGGTAAAGTTAAATCTCTACCCTCAAGAAGCAGCGAAAACAATAATCATTCATAAAACACAAGTCTAATTAAGGCAGGCTGTGCTGGTCTCGTAGCTTTCTTTTTCCTTCTCTTTTTGTGTGTGCATGGCTCCTGCTCATGTGTGTGCATGCATGTATGTATACATACACATGGAACCGCAGGGGACAACTTCTGCTCTATTCCCTCAGGCACTGTCTACTGTTCAGTAATGTCGCAGTCTCTCTGTGGCCTGAGGCACATTGAGTAGGCTGTTCTGACTCTCTAGTGAAACTTGGGGGGGGGGTCTCACAAACCCATCTCCCTCCCACTCCCAGTGCCAGAACTACAAGTACTTTTACCATACCCTGCTTTTCTCCTTAGGGTTCTGGGAATCAAACTTGGGTCTATGTGTGGACCCTCATTATGTTACCCACTGAGCTATCACCTCAAGTTTGGTTTCTATTACTTTCACAAAATTCTTGATGCTGCAAAGTTTATAGTCGGTGTGTCTACATAGTTCACAGTGTGACAACTGGAAAATATCATGACAATTCTGGCTGGTTAGGGTTTTCCTGGAAGAGTCACAATAAAGCCATTGCCATGTTCAGAAGGGCATATGTGGCAAGAGAGGAAACCAGAGAGGTTGAAGCCACACTTGTTCCTGCATGAACTGAGTAGGATCTCACAAGACTTCATTTGATCACTTTTGAGGGTGATGACCTCAAGGACCTGGTCCCTTCCTAATAGACCTTACCTCTTAAAGGTTTTACTACCTCAATATGGGCACCCTGGGCACATTGGAGGACAACCATACCCAAATTATAGGACATAGTGAATAGTGACACAATTAGGAGATTTCATTTAGAGGTGTCAAGCTGAGAGCCACAAAGGAAACAAACATGGACAACAGTTTACATATCTCTGTGTGTACAGCACAGCCTATCAGAGTTCTGCAAGACATATGTCCTTTTTGTACTGGAAACCTACATGCTGCTCAGCTCTGTCTGTTACCAGGATTGATGAAAGCCCCTTACTGGTAAGGACCTCAAGCAGATGTGTTCACAGAGTCCTCATATGCTATTTGGGGGCAGTGTGAGCAATAGCCTGGATGTGACATAGAGATTGAGTTATTAACCCAGAGCTGCTCCATCAACAGTCTGTTAAACGACTGTGTGCACACCTCTTTCATTGTCTTATATTTGCTTGCAGCAGTTTTTGAACTTGATGATGACACCAACAATTTGCAAATTCCTAACTTGGTGGCTAACCCAGCAGGTAATATTCTCAACCCACATTCTGTTGACTTCACCTCCTCTTTGCAATATGAGAGTACCCAGGGTTGCGTCTGTGGTAGCAGATGTTAGAGAGCATGAACTTGAAGAATTAATGTAAATATAATATCAGAGGGATGTGTGTGTGTGTTTGGGGGTGTGAATGAACAATCTACAATGATATCTGAATGTGAAAAGGTCATGATGAGGCCTCTTGTTTTGTGTGCTCACTAAAGAATTAATTGAATAAAGAAGGAAATACAGTATCTGTAAGCACAACAGAATCAGAGATCTCAGCCTTGCCTTTCTCCCATCTTATGATGTGATGAGTTTGTGTCCATCCCTGAGCCACATGTGAGGTTGGAGTATGTGACATCTCATGCTGCAGGCTCCACAGCTTCTAGCACAGGCTGGTAACTTAGCAAACTTAGCGAGTAACAGAGGACCCTGCTTCTTTCCTTCAGGTGACTGGGCTGCCATTGTCTTCCATGCTGGACATGGCTCCCAATGCCTTTGATGATCAGTATGAGGGCTGTGCCCAACAAATGGAGAAAAAGGCACCCAAACTGTTACAGGAAGACTTCAACATGAATGAGGAATTTAAACATGAGTGGAAAAAGGCAGAGGAAAAATGGAAGCAGATCAAAAAGAAGAGTTACCCCAAAGGTTTCAATGATTTCCATGGAACAGCATTAGTTGCCTACACTGGGGACATCTACAACAGCTTTAATAATGCTATTAGAAACTTCAAAAAAAATCCTGCTAACTTCCACTTCAAGGCCTTCCATTACTACTTAACAAGAGCTCTTCAGTTCTTGAGTAACCAGGGTTGTCGTTTAGTTTACCGAGGCACTGATATCACGTTTGAATACAATGGGAAGGGCTCTGTGCGATTTGGGCAATTCCTATCCTCATCTTTAAAGCAGAGTAAAGCTTTTTCTCCACCATTTTTCAGTGGACACGGGACAAAATTTTTCATCAAAACTTGTTTGGGGATTTATATCAAAGATTTTTCTTACTACCCTGAGGAAGAGGAGGTGTTAATTCCAGGCTATGAAGTATATCAGAAAATCACAACAAAAAATGCAAAACAGTACATAGAAATTTATCTAGACTCTCCGGAAAAGAAGAAGAGCAACTTCAATTGTTTCTATAGCGGTTCTACTAAAACAGATGACATTAGCAGCTCAGGTAAGACTGGGTCTGTGTTAGAGACGGAGGTGGCAGGGGTCCTCAGGAAATGGAAGAGAGGGTATTCCCCACATAGTAGATCTTGCACATGCCTAGGGTGCCTAGAACCGTGAATGGTAACATTGGTAATCCCAGGGCATGTATCTCAGTCACAGTGTATCAGAAATGGTTGAAACAGTGAGCAACTTCAGGAAAAATCTCTTACCAGGAGCTCCTCATGATGAGGGACATGTGCCATCTGCAGCTGTGTCTCCATCCTTTCAATATAAAGATGCCCGTGTTTGGGGTCTCTATGTATGTGTACCCATCATGCTTTGTGGCCTGAGTTCTCTTCATCCCTTGACTAGATATCTCATTCAATGCAAGCAAATACTTTATCAATTTTGTCATGGTAATTTCCATTCCAAGCACAGTTCAAGTATCACTTATGATGGTAACCCTTCCTTAATACTTCCAGAGAAAAGTACTGTACCATCATGCTCTCTGCCACAGCTTTGGAGTCAGACCCAGTGGTACTCTGGTTGAAACAACACTAGTTCTGTGTGACTCTTGGTGGGTTACCAGATAGCTATCCCTCTGTTATTCTACTTCAGTATTAAAGACACAAATAACAAATATTCTAGTAGTATTAACTTGAGAATTAAAAGAAATTCATTCAAGGTATATTACTTGGCATGTAGATGTCATTCAACAAATGTTGTTTGATTTCTAATATGAAGAACACCGTTCACATCTCAGCCATTTGATTCAAACTCATATTGATGTGGAACCCAATACTTACTTACTTGCTCACTCTCTAGGTATTTGGCTACTTTATGAATCCTAAGGACGCTGGAAGAGTCTAGCCAGGCACTCTAGCGCTCTAAAGCCTACTGTCTTGGGATTTAAACTATATATAAAGTTCTGGATGTTTAGGGGAGATATCCATGTCCTGGGAGATCCCACACTGACACCTCTCTTTCTCCTCCCTTCTTCAGGATCCAGATAGAGCTGCATATTCCTGTTCCTTGTGGTTCTCCTTGGTCTTCTGGTCCAGCTGCTTGCACTTGCTGAGCTATAACCCTCTCCTGTCTGCAGTTTGTGGGTCTGAGTGCTGAAGGGAGGACAAGGGGCATTCACCTGATTGGCTGTTTTATTGTTTATGATCTGTGATAAGGGGAAGGGTGGGTACTTTCAGGGGAGGGATGCTGACTTCCATAAACATCCAAGGAACCCACTGGGTCAGTCACTATAATTTACACCAGACTTCAAATTTACTACCCTTTTATAGTTTGCTATGATCAGAAGGCAGTGTCTGTATGGCCAGCAATAAGAGGTTTTTCTTGCTATTATTTTGGTTGTTTTGTTTTATTTTTAAAAACATTTTATTGATATTTTTGTGAATTTAATATCACACACTCCAGAGCCACTCATCTTCCTATCCCTTCATATCTATCCTCTGCCCTTACAAACTGTCCCCCTCACAAAAACCAAACAAAAAAGGAAAATAAACAACAAAAAACAAAGCATAGAGTCCATCTCATGACGGAAGCTCTACTATGTCATGATGTGTCCCACGATATCCCCCCGACCACACACCTTCATTACAATGAGTCATGGATCTGGTTCCAGGTCTCTGTCTCCTGGGACACCCTCCATATGGGATCTGCACCAGGACTCCTCCTGGTTATCCTTTTGTTTCCCCTGTGACATGCAGCTTTGAATCAGTAGGACTGGCCCTTTCAAGCATCCCAATGGTTCACAGATAATGTAGATTTTTGGGTGGACCACCTGGAAGCCCTGGAGCTGGCCCTGGGTGGTTGCAGAGCTCGTCAGCCCACTGCTCTCCCTTATCCACACCAGGGCAATCTCCTCAAGTACTGCTCTGGCTGGGCCACCCAGTGCTGTCACTGGCAGGAGGCAGGGTCACCTCTCCTGCCCTTAGGTTGGATTACCTGCATCCAAGTCTCCATAACCTGCACCACTGTGCTTCCCAGTTGACCTGCAGGGCCAAGAGGTCATCGAGGGCTGGAAGAGCTGTCTTGCTTTCACTCCATCAGGCCATCTACCCTGCACCCTGACCGCTAGTGCCAGCTCCACTGTGCTTGCCGGGCAAGGTGAGGGGGGGCACTCTCCCAAGTTCTGCAGCCAGCAAGGGTCAGGCCCAGCTCACTTGCTCTCATGACCCCGGGGGAGTCACCTCTCCCCACTACCTTAGGTGGCAATAGGCAATGGGCAGAGGCCTTCACACTCCTGCTCAGACCACCACACAGGATATGAGTGCCAGGTCCGCTCTCCCTAGTGCTACAGCCAGGGAGGGGTCAGAGCCAGCTCTTCTGCTCTCATGACCTTTGCCCCCACCCCCACCTCCTCATGGCAAGCTGCTGCAGGTGGCAAGGGGCAAGTTGGGGTAGTGCCCATGCTACCTCACAGCATATGAGAAGAGACGGGGGTCAGCTTTGTCACACTCAGCCTCTGGACCTGCTCACCAGTCCCCCCACTACCCACCAGGGCCAGGTCCACTATGCTACCCAGTCAAAATGCCGGGCCATATCTAAGGTTCTCTTTTAAGCACTGCTGCTCATGGTCTAGAAGTAGAAGCAACTCTCTAGAGCCAGTGGGGGGGGGTGAGATCAGTTCTGCACAGGCCCCTGGACATCCACGTGGTCCCAGGGAGGCCTGGACCTTCCCATGGTCTCTGGGGTAATAAGAGCCATGGGCAGTGACAGAGCTCCAAGGCCCCGACGTGGCCCTCAGTGGCTGCATCGGCAGGGACTTCACCATGGCCTCGAGGTGGCACAGCTGGGTACTCGCGACAGACTATTCCTGTTCTCCCTCGCATCTCCATTTCCATCTCCCTTCACAATGCCCAAACTGTCCTGCTTCTCCTTCTGTCCACACTTGTACACTGTAGTGGTTCCTGTTGCAGGCTGGCAATGTGGCTGGTGGACCCCTGGGTATTTACAGTCTGCCTCTGTGGCATCAAGCTGGGCAGGTCAATGGATACTTTCCCCTTCCTGCACTGAGTGGCAGGAAGGCAGGCTGGACTCTGTGTGTCCATGGCCTGTCCTACCCATACAGCAGACCTCAGGGCTCTGGGCATCTCTCTCTGCCCATGGCCCACAGTAATGACAGCTGGCTGTTCTTGGGATGACTTACTCCAAATACTCTGTCTTGCACAAAGGTAGGCAGGGCTCTGTGTGTCCTGTGCCTGCCAGCTCTCTGAAGTTGAAGACAGGTCTCTCTGTCTGTCTATTCACACTAAGTCAACATGGCATGGCGGTGGGCAGCACCACAGATGTCTTTCTCTGCCTCTGTTTGTTCAGCGTGGAGACAGGCAGGCCCTGGGTCCATGGTCTGATCATGCTGAGCATGGAGAGCAGGTCTGTGGGAATCTTTCCCTACACATGCCAGGTGGCACGGCGGTGGGCAGGACTCTATCTGTCTCTTGGCTTTAGTTTATCTTCCATTGCTTTCACACAGTCTTGGGATGCTGTGATGGTCTCCTTGTCACTGAATTCAGCACACCAATCAGAGGTTCCAGGCCAAGGCAAGTCAGGACAATAACAGTTTAAAATAGGAGATTTATGATAAAAGTTGCAATCTAGGGAAATAAACCATTTATAACCACATCTTGCTTTTCTGAGATTAGACATTATATAGACTGTAGTAATTGTTTGAGAGACCCCTGTAAGTTGTGAGGTCTGATGCCCACACTTCTAGCACTGAGTAAGTTCATGTGGCACATTTCTCACACACCAATGCTCTTGCAGGACGAATTGAATGGACCTTACATATAAGGGCTGACCCAGATAAATGACACTCTCTACCCCATGATAAATGCAACCAGCTACTGAGCCCTGCCAGTTTACTTTAATAACTTTGGATATCTCTAAGGAAATGGGTAACTACATTCACTTTTAAAATATCCTTACTGTATGTGTAGGATGCCTGTGGCCTGGTGCCTTGAAATGTGTCTAGGGGTCAGAGGACAACCCTGCGGTATTAGTTCTCCACTTCCATCTTTGTGTAGGTTCCAGGGATCAAACCTAGGTTGTCAGCTTGCACATGAAGCCTTGTTTAAATGTGGTGACCTCACCTCCCAGGCAGGCACAGTTTGAGTATATATGGATCAGGAAGTCTGTGTCCTGTGCTCACCAAGAGTGGGTTTAGCCTGGGTGTATAAAGCTTCCCTTACTCCCTATATTATGGAGTTAGAGAGCCCTGGAAAAGAGCACAAACTCAATCTGGATTACAGTTGCAATTAGTTACATCTATTGTAGCTGTCATCAGGACAACAGTATCTGAGCCAACCAGAGAAGGTTGAGCCACGTGGTGTGGATGGAGAGAAGGATTTTTAAATGTGAGACTCATAAGACCTTGAATATCTGTACAAGCGAACCAAGAGCTGACCAGGATATCTCAGAATAGTCCATGAATGTCTGCATAAACAGGTTACAGAAGCCAAAAAGCAGTTAGCCATATATCCATCACCATCAAAAGAAGAGGTCATGGCTGTACATTTCTGGGTGAAGGTCATTGAGTCAGGGTTGCTGGGAACGTATTTTCCAGGGATTGGAGTCAGAGTCAAATTGCTATTAGGTGTCCAGATGTATGTTGTGGTGGTTTGAATATTCTTAGCCCAGGGAGTGGCACTATCAGGAGGTGTGGCCTTGTTGGAGTAGGTGTGGCCTTGTTGAGGGAAGTGTGTCACTGTGACTGTGGGCTTTAAGTCCCTTGTCTCATCTGCCTGGAAGCCAGTCTTCTGGTGGCCTTCAGATGAAGATGTAGAACTCTCAGCTCCTCTTGCGCCATGCCTGCTGACGCTGCCATGGTGATTCTCCCACTCCTAAGGTGGTGAATGTAGCTGGCTTTACACCATGGATCCACCACACCCAGGCCGAGAAATTGGAAGCCACAGATGCTACTGGCAAATGGGCGTCTCTCACAATGGGGGCCCAATAAGTGTAAGGTTTATTGAGACCTGGAGCCTTCCACCCATGCTTCTCTACTTCCTCCTGAGTCTTATGTTTGATATGAATACAGGATCATGGCCCAACCCTCCACAGCCCTCTTGCCTGGATTAGGGAACTGAGAAATATGGAGGGAAGGTGATAGCTAATGTAGCTACAGACCGGCAACCCATATTTCATCTTGTGTTTTACTCACTGATGCCCACTTTAAATGTCTGGTTGTACTGGAAAAAGGAAAGACATGGAAGTTTATTTTTTGAGACAAGAATATAGAGTTTACAATTCCATGCATGCCTTGTGTCTGGACTCCCTAGTTACCAGGAACAAGGGAGTTTTCTTTGAAAGACTTGGGATTGTATAACAAGCTTCCTGAAAACACATGGATGAATAAAGAAAGTCTCTCCTAGGGAATGTACAGAACAAACATGGAATCCAATGGCCATAAAATTAAAATCTGAAAATTCCATTACAAACGTTCTGGCCTTTGGGAAACAGGGGAGACCTGAGGAATCAGACTTTATGCCACAGGAAGGGACCCTGGGGATAGAGCTGATCATTCCCAGACAGAAATTAGCCAGGATTGCTGGTTGCACTTAGGCACCAGCCCCAAGACTACATAGGGTTAGGGACTAACCAGGCTACCAGTCCAAAATAATTGTGACTGGAAGCAGATTAGTGTTAAAGTACTTATGAGGGTATGAAACTTGTCTATACACAAAACTTTTATCCTAGGCACATCCCCTTATTCTGATGTATGATATTCTGCCTTGCAAATTAATGTCTCTGGCCAACAGCAATATTAGTAGGCCCCTGAGACTACTTGGTGGGCATATACTAATGGCTTGATTAAATGTGCCCCTTCTGATGCTTTATATAGTAGAAAAATGAGAAATGATGTATTTTAACATGGACCCTGGCCTACAAAGAGATGAATAAAGGAAGGAAGGAAGGAAGGAAGGAAGGAAGGAAGGAAGGAAGGAAGGAAGGAAGGAAGGAAGGAAGGAAGAGTTGTCCCTGTCCGCATCCCACTTCTGGCTGGAGCAGTCCTAGCCACCTCAACAGTTGTCAGCACATTAGCCTTTGTCATGGGAGATAAAGACAAAGTAAACACATTGATCAGGACATACAAATATTAAAATTTCCATTACTGAATGAAAACAACAGAGTTCTTTGCAGAAAGGGTCCAACAAAATCAGAGAATCTCAGAGTTACTTCTCATGAGAAAAATAGAGTATGTATGGCTTTGGGAGAAAACTGTTGTTTCCATACTAGTTGATCAGGAGTTGTTAGAACAAAATTGTCACGGTTAGGGAAGATGTGAGAGAAAGAGAGAGGGAGAGGGAGAGGGAGAGGGAGAGGGAGAGGGAGAGGGAGAGGGAGAGGGAGAGGGAGAGGGAGAGGGAGAGGGAGAGGGAGAGGGAGAGGGAGAGGGAGAGGGAGAGGGAGAGGGAGAGGGAGAGAGAGAGAAGATAATGGTGTCAGTCTCTGTTCTCTGTTTCCCCAGCTAAGTAAGTACTCTGTTCCTGCACAGCACTGACTGGCCCTTTAGTTCTCCCTCTGATTAGATAAAGTGAGGGGTCCTGCATCTTATTATAGAGCAGTATGAGTCCATGATTTGACTCATTCCCATAGACTAGCAGGGAATGTACCAGGGCCCCAGACCTTAGTCTAACTGATTCCATGATGGAAGTACTATTAAAGCCATAAAGCCTAGAATATAAACAGCACCACTTGCCAAAACACCTGATCCATTGAAGTTCATAGTAATGGGAAAGTCTCTAAATGTAGTTTGCTTTTTGGTTCTATAGTTATAGTATTATATTTTTCTTGGGGGAGGGTTGCTATGCCCTCTGTTGTTTCTAAATCTCTGTTGGGGATTTCTTCCCCTTTTTTCAGTTTAGCTCTCAAGAAAATGACACAATGATACTATAATTTATTAATAATCTGTACTATGTGGGGCAGGTTCTGAGCCAGTCCACACGTCCCAAGCTGTTCAAACCAATTAAAAGCCCCATCACTTGCTCATCAGTCCTGCCTGGGTGGCTTCAGCTATGGTCTGTCCTCAGGGTGATCTCCTCTTCAACGTGCTCCTAACCCATCCCATCTCATGCTGACTTCCTTCCCTTTCTACCTCCTCCTCCTTCTGCTCATGACCTCCCTGGAGAGCCCCCCACTTGATCCTAAGTCCCTTCCTGTCCTGTCTGCCCAGTCATAGGGTCCAGACTTTTACTAACCAATCAGGGGATATTGGGGAGCATTCTTTACAACATATCGGTTAGTACAGTGCCCCAAGACCAGTTTTCAGTCTGAACAGGGGCACAGAACTCAGCTTCTGAATACACAGCTCACAGACTAACCCCAACTTCTCCCCCTTTTAGATCAATGAGAGGCTCTTTGTCTTACAATAATAAACTATACATAATAAAAGCAATTATGAAACTATTATGAAAACTATCCTGTAAGAGTTTCATTCACAGTCTCCAGTCCATTTGAATTTGTCAATCTAGAAGAAAATGCTGTGTTACAGATCCTATCTTGGTGAGTTTGAAGTTCTGTTCCTAAATGATTTTTGTTATTCTTTTTATTTCCGTTTTCTTGTCTGTAGCTGAGATCTTCAAGGGGTCTTCCCCTGTCACATCTGATCTTGATCATTTTTGAAGGAATCCATTGCTTCTCTTTTCCTCTGGAAATATATACAAAGCCTCTTCCCCAGCACAACACATTTCCTTCCCTCCACTTGGAAGTAAAGACATCTTTAATGTACACAGGCTGGTACAGTTCAGCAGTTTTTTTCCATGATCCAGTGTCTCTCAGCAGCTTTTGTTTTTCTTTCACAAGCATTCAAGAATTTTTTTTGTTGTTGTTGTTTTCAAGACAGGGTTTCTCTTTGTATCCCTGACTGTCTTGGAACTCACTTTGTAGACAAGGCTGGCCTCGAACTCAGAAATCTGCCTGCCTCTGCCTGGCAGAGCTGGGATTAAAGGCATGTGCCACCACCACCTGGCTCAAGAATTTTTTTTAAAAGATTTATTAATTTATTATATGTGAGCACACTGTTGCTGTCTTCAGACACCCCAGAAGAGGGCATCACATTGCATTTCACCATGTGTTTGCTAGGAATTGAACTCAAGACCTCTGGAAGAGCAGTTAGTGCTCTTAACCACTGAGCAATCTCTTCAGCCTACCACTCAGGAAATTGACAGTCAATAAAGCAGTAAATATATAATCTGTCTCTGTGGGGTTTGTCACTCATTTTAGTTTGTTAAGCATCTACTTTAATTTTCAGGTATATTTCTCTACCATGGTTTGTCCTATAGGAGTGTGTGATCTACCCATAATATTCTTTACAGTATAATATGCAAGAATTGATTCATTTTACTAGAGACATATGCTGGAGCATTGTCAGTCTTAATTTGTACAGGTATTCCCATAATGTCCATAACTTCTAATAAATGCTTAATCATAGAATCAGCATTTTCAGAATTTAAAGCAGTTGTCCATTGAAATCTTGAACATGTATCTATAGTATGGTGCACAAACTTTAGTTTAATAAATTCTGTGAAGTAAAACACATCCCATTGGCCAAATTTATTTGGGTGCCTTTAGGGTTATTTCCTGTAGGAAATAGAGTTTCATTATATAAAGAACAAATATGATATTTCCTTGTAATTTCCTTGGCTTACTGCCAAATGATAGAAAAATCTTTCTTTAATTCTTTCCTGTAAACATGATATTTTTAAAAATGAAATTCTGAAGCTTCAAATGTTTTTCCTAGCAATAGCTATTAGTGTTATCATTACCTGTGCTCGAGGGCCTGGTAGACCTGTATGGGGTGTGATATGTATTATGTATAATGAATTGTTTCTATTTCTGTTTATTCCTTATAGTTGAATAAATAGTGAAGTTAATTGTATAAGGGTTCAATAACAAAATGAACCTGTGTTTGAAGGTTTCCTAAAAAATTCTACTTGATGTTTTTAACTTTTATCACTCTTGAAATCTAATCTTAATTACAAAAAATGGTTGAGTTAAGAGTAGTGAATCTTCAATCAGACTGCAAACTGGAGTCAATGGAACACTGGCAGTTGATCACCATAATTCTTATGTTTCTCTTGCAATATTAGAGCATAACTACAACTTTGGAAAGCAAAACCCAATTTTAAACAATCTATTCTCTTTAAAAACCAATGGCAAAATGCATTACTTTCACATTACAAAATTTGTCTGCCAGTTCTTATGTTTGAATTCATGACAGTGAAACTTATAATACCTCATTAAAGTGCCATTGTTTTAAGGCTTATCCCACATAAGTCTAATTTTTAGGATAAGAATTATATAACATATTATGTCAATTTACAAGTTTCTTTAGAGGTCTGGTTTTTCTGGGTTGGGTAATGCCACGTGTTGTTGTTTAAGTTGACTCCAAGCCTGAGTTATCAGTTTTAAACTAACTTTTTTGATATCAATGTTACAATTTTTTTTAATGTTACAATTTTTAATCATGCCAAATAACTTACAAGCCAATACTCTATAGTCAAGACATGCAAAACATATTTATACCCTTAAGACTAATCAGAAACTGAAATGAAGTAACTACATGAATCTTATAAATTTAAACAAAATGAAAATTTTTTCTTTTTCTAGTTGTAATTTCAAGAGAAAAACCACTTTGAACTCAATAATCACAATTGCAGAGATTTTTCTAGGAGAAATAACCATCAGCTTACTTGCCCTATAACTTGAGAAGCTGCTGGCCCTTTTAAAAGCATCTTTTTCTCCAGCTGTGCTTGACTCCTAGCTGAATGTATATAGAATTTTTTTCTTCTTGTCCTTCCTGGGTTTTTAGGCAAGAATATGATCATCCTTAAGCAAGTCCCATTTTCCTCCCAGCTACACAGAAACATGAGCTTCTATCTCTTCTTTGCTTTACTTATCCATTTTCCTTCCAGAGTTTTAAAAGATAGGCTTTAAAAAGATACACAGTTCCTGCTGTATATCGCAGTCTAATGCAGAACTCAAAGTCCTACTGCACCAGCACACAAGGTCCTCCTGCACCAGATCTCCTGCATGTTGAGAACATCGGCTTGTTCCTGTTTTAGTGTAGGATCTTAGAGATTGAGGGCAGATAGGAAGTGTGAGGGACAGAGAGTGAGAAGGAGGGAGGAAAAGTGGGATGGGGATGACAGAAGAGAGCACTGTGGATGTTTATGGTGAGGTCCAAGGTGTTAGCTAACCAGGTTTCCAGGGAATTTGTCAGGAACAAATCCCAGGTCATAGTGGGGCACTTTGAGTGGGGCACTTTGAGACTGGTGTCCAGGAATCTGTGTTGATGACAGAGAACTTATTATACATCCAAAATTTAGGAAGCATTGTAAAGAAATTGTGGGATCCAAAATGACTCTGGTTTGTACACAAAGTCAGAAAAAGTTGCCTGTGTTTCTATTGCTGTCCGGAGCTTAATTTTTATTATTGTTAATGTTTTTAGAGCCTCATTATATCTTAAAGTGGCCTGGGACTTGAGATGTGATCTCAAAAGCTGGAATCAAAGATGTGTGGCCATGTCTGATTTATCCAGGAGGACATTAAGAATTTGGGAAGGAGGGTTAGAGTCTTGCGACCACTTTAAGAAGGACACAGAAGGGTTCACATCTTCCCTGAGTATAAAGGAAATTGATAGGAGCATATTGCAATTAAAGAAAAAATAATTTATATGTTTTTATACAGAGGAATGTTAGAGCAATACAAACATCTGTTTTCTCAATTGCATAATTTCAAAATTCCAACAGTCAATTAAGGATTTCTAGAGTGATGTCATCAAGGTATAGGTTAATAAAAAATATTAAGTTAATAGATTTGTAATTATGTGTCAGATACAATATATGTTGTATTCAAATTTTTTGTATTTGTTTTTTAAGACAGGCTCCCTTTTGCAGTGTAGTCCTGTCTGTCCTGGAGCTTTCTATGTAGACCAGGCCAGCCTGGAACTCACAGAGATCCACCTGTCTCTGCAGTCTCGGTGCTGGGATTCAAAGTGTGCACCATCCACCATGACACTGCTCTCTTGTTGTGACATGAGGGTCACATGTAGCCTACTGTGTCCTGAAACTCATCATATACTCAAGGGTGACCTGAGCTTCTGATGCTCCCATCTCTACATCTGAGAACCTGGGATCATAGGTTGTGCCACCACAGCCAGTATGTGCGTGTCTGTGTCCATGAGTGCAGGTGTCTGCAGAGGACAGAGACATTATAACGTGGAGCTGGATTTACAGACTATTGTTAGCTGCTTGACCTGGTGCTCAGAATTGAAACCAATTCCTCTGAAAGTCTAGTGCTTGAGGAGTACTGGATTATTTTTGGGTGATACTGATGTACTTTTGTTTTTTGTTCATTCAATTTCTTATTTATTTATTTATGTTATGCATATGAACACACTATCACTCTCTTTACCAGAATAGGGAGTCAGATGGTTGTGACCCACCATGTGGTTTCTGGGAATTGAACTTCGGACCTCTGGAAGAGCAGTCAGTGCTCTTAACCCCTGAGCCATCTCTCCAGCCCTCTTTCAATTTTTGTTTCATTATTTAATTCTTTTTATGGCCTGGACCAACACCATTTTTTTTTTTGGCAAAGAACTCATTGTAGATATCTGTCCATTCTATCTTTTATTGGAGGAAGGGTATGATACCAGCTTCCTGACTGACTAGGAACTCACTATATAAACCAGTCTGGCCTGCAACTGGCAAAGTTACCTCCACCTCCCATGTGTTGGATGTCATTACCCTGGGTTGTTCAAACTATACTAACAGAAAGTTAAAGTAAAGTGTTTGATGTCCTTGGGAGTAGTGACTGTATAGGAACAAAGGTGACACTGTGCTTAGCTCTTCTGTAGCTGACTATAGTTCTTTTACAGTATTTAATAATTGTTTAAAGTTCAGGGTGAAGAGAAGGTAGGAGCCTTCACTGCAGTGCAGAAGTCCTCTGCCTGTTGGCTCTGCAGTGTTCCCTAAAGACTCAGGCAGGAGAAGCCAAGCTGAGGAGGAACCATGAGTCCAGCCTTCCCAAGAACAACTGGTTAGCCTCAATGTGCAGCTCCTCTCTGCCATTCTCAGGATGTGAGAAGAGCATTGTTTTGTTAGATTAAGTAGAAATTCTGTAGAAAGTAACAAAAAAATCTATTCTAAGCTATGATATTTCATCTGCATAAGAATATTTGTGGGACACTGAGTAGAGGGCAAGACAACTCAAACCCAGGCCATCTTTGAATCAAGATGATTTATATGTGCAGTTTGTCATTTCTTTTCTACCAGTGCCAATTCCATTTCTTGCCTCAACTGTTAATTTTTTTTGGACTATTTAAATCTTTATGAACTTGTAAGGTTTGAAACAAATGACCTCGCTCTCAAGAGTTAATCTAAGTATAATTTATAACCAGTTGATATCTCCCAGCAATTTTTTTAAATCATTAAGTGTTCTTACTGGATCTTTCCTAATTTGCACTTTCTGTGGTCAAATATTTTGTAGACTTATCACATATCCTAGATAATTAGTAAACTCTGCTCTCTCTATTCATTCAGGGACAATTTGTAATCCCCAACATGTAGTTTCACTTCTGTCAAGCGTACTTAGTAACTGAGGTATGTCAACCCAGAGTGTGGTTTTTGTACTCAAAAGCTCACTCTGAGAAAGACTTCATACTACACTGTGGTCCCTAACACTCACTGTAGTTGATGACTGTCTAATAAAGACTTTCTATTGGCTGAAACCCATGCCTGAGCAGTCTTCTCTGATGGGTCCCTACAACTCCTTTTTTTAAAGCTTTGACTCTAAATCCTGAAGCAAAAGGCTGAATCTGCTAAATTCTGCTGCTTGATGGGCCTAGAACATGGCTCTATCTTTAAAATACTTTTTCTTCTGCTTTCTGTTTTTAGATGGTTTCCTTCACTGCTTAAGGGTAGCTGCCTGCAGCTAAGGAATCCAAGGTCACCTGGGATGACAACTGGGGATGAAATAGAATGGGCCTGTGAGAGGAAATAAGGAGCCAGGACAAAAGGTTTTCTGACCACAGCTCTAGGTTTAATGGAGGACTCTAAATATAAAGGCCTGGGGAGGAACGAGGGAAGGGAAATAAGAGGAGGAAGGAAGTTAGGGTTCTCACTTGTAGGATCTGAGAAACTGAGATCCCTCGAAATATATGCCAGCACAAGCATACTCTCCTCCAAGTTGTATTTATGTGAAAGTTCACTGACAAAAAAGCTGAATGCATAAAAGGTCCCATGGGTATTGCTTCAGTGTAATCTTTGTCTCTGTCTGTCTGTCTGTCTGTCTGTCTCTGTCTCTGTCTCTGTCTCTGTCTCTGTCTCTGTCTCTCTCTCTCTCTCTCTCTCTCTCTCTCTCTCTCTCTTGCACTCTCTCCTTCTCTCCTTACCTCTCCCTCTCTCTTTCTTTCTCTCCCCTCCTCTGTTTCTCTCTCCAAAATATCTTCCCAAAGCACGGTAGAACATGAGGTTATAGGATTTTGGCCACCTGGTCTGTTACTGCGTTTTCTGTATACAATGTCACCTGGTCTCTGAGTGTTTGGACCCAGGAAGATGATGGAGTCATTGTAAAGATCTAGGATTGAAAGCATCAGGCAGTTCCCAGAGGAAGCTCTAAAGTTAACACTTAGTTCATATGCTCTAGTCATGTGAGACACTTGTAGCCAGAAGCAATTAAGGATGCAAAAATGAGCTTTAAAATTGGTCACTTCTGTTCACCTTTCCCTAGGTCTCCTAAAGGGATCAGGTAATATGGTGGTAGTCTTGTTTTGTTGCCAGGGTCTCTCTGTGTGCATCCTGGCTCATCTGAAATTCACAGAGATCCTTCTGTCTCCCAAGTCCTGGGATTAAGGAATGAGCAACCACAAGAGGCTTTCAAGTATTTGTAAAAATGGAGTTTTGGGCAAAGGTCAACTAACTAATGCTTTTCTAGTAGCTATATAGCACAAGCACGTGCGTGCGCGCGCTCGCACACACACACACACACACACACACACACACACACACACACACTTGTGACCATTACAGAGAGAACCTAACTCTTTAACGGAAAGAAAGATGCTGTGGTTGGTGTGTCGTTTGTTTGGTAGAATGATTGCCTAAAAACATGAGGGCCCTGGGTTCCATTTTAGCATCAATAAATCTAGTTCTGTGGCAAGAGAGTCAGGAGTTCAGATTATCCTCAGCTACGTGGCAAGTTAGAGGTTAATCTGGACTAATTGGACTTTGTCTCAAACAAAAGCATAACTCAACTAAAACAACAACAACAACAACAAGAACAGAAAAGTTCAGAAGAAAAAATAGATGGAAAATGGAAAAGGTACAGTAACAAATACAACCTACCCAATTTAAATTGTTCAGAAATGATCTGGAGGTCCTTCCAACCCTAACCTGAAAGTGAAAGCACATTGTCCAGAGGATAAAAGGGCCACAGCACTGCCTTCTGCCACATTTTCTCTTAGAAGAGGACACAGACGGACCTTCCAAACATCTTCTCAGGTACCTAACAACTCTGAACCCTGACCTGTGAAGGAGAAGATCTCTATAGTGCAGAGGACTTGAGAAAAGTCTGAGGGCTGGAGTGGGCCCATGCAGTGGGGTCCATGCCTGAAAGGTCAGTTCTGGGTAAGAAATAGCCCAGGTAAGAGATGGGGTCAGATCTAGAGAAAGGCAGGACAGGCACGAGGCTATAAATGTTTCTAAAAACTTAAAAAATATAATGAAGGACCATACAGTTTACCTTCTGGATCTCGCAGGATGCAATGGGCATTCAGGTACAACCTCAGTCTCTTATGTACATAAACTTTTTTTCTTCCTGTACTTCCTGGGCTTTTAGGCAAGAATATGATCATCCTTAAGCAAGTCCCATTTTCCTCCAAGCTACACAGAAACATCAGCTTCTATCTCTTCCTTGCTTTATTTACCCATTTTTCCTTCTAGAGTTTTAAAAGATATACCTTTAGAAGATTCACATCTCCAGCTGTATACGCAGTCTAAGGCAGAACCCAAAGTCCTACTGCACCAGCACACAAGGTCCTCCTGCACCAGATCTCCTGCATGTTGAGAACATCGGCTTGTTCCTGTTTTAGTGTAGGATCTTGGAGATTGAGGGCAGATAGGAAGTGTGAGAGACAGAGAGTGAGAAGGGAGGAAAAGTGGGATGGGGATGACAGAAGAGAGCGCTGCGGATGTTTATGTTGAGGTCCAAGGTGTTAGCTAACCAGGTTTCCAGGGGAATTTGTCAGGCACAAATCCCAGGTCATGGTGGGGCTGAAGTGGCTCATGCTGCACATCTGCAGCCTGTATGGGTTGTGAAGGCATCGGTGCCAGTGACTGAGGCTGTACCGATCTGTCCCATAGGGAAGCAGACAGCAGCCTTGTGAGACACAGACATTTGGATGAACCACTCTGAGGGACTAGAGAGGGGAGAAGTGAATGGAAAAGCCAGTCCAGGATGGCTGAGCCATGTGTCCTGCATGAGGAAGTCCCTGTACTGAGAGATGTTTCTGTTGGTTCTGGCATCCGGGATTTCTCAAATATGTTGCTTTCAGAATAGAGCTTTGAAGCATAAGGTTAAAGTCAAGAAAGGGGTGGTTCTGGCTGAGGCTGGAGAAAGCTGGACAGTGGAGATATGCCCTATGTCAAGAGCCTTCACCCTCCACCTGGGTATGGCTCAGTGGAAAGGTGCTTGCCTGGACTGCATAATGTTCTGGGTTCAATCCTCAGCATCGATGAGTTGGCATCTTATGCTGTGCAGGACTTCCTCAAAGCAAACTGAGGTCTGGAGAGAAGGCTCAGTGCTTAAGAGCAGGTGCTTGCTCCTACAGGGGGATCAGAGTTCAGTTCCATCCCCTGTGTCGGGTGTCTCACAGGAGTCTGTATCTGCAGCTCCAGAGGATCTGACACCTCTGGACTGAGAGGGCACCTAAATTCAGGTGCACACCCCACCCCCACCCCACCCCTGCAGATATATATGCATATTCATTACTAAAAATAAGAAAAATAGATCTTTATTCAAAGAAAGCAATCTGTGAAAAATTAACTTGACTTTGAGACTGGGGTCGAGGAATCTCCTTTGATGACATGTTTCCAGAGAACTTCCTATACATCCAAACTTCAGGAAGCCTTATCAGGAAATAGTGGGATCCTAAATGGCTCTGCTCTGAACACAAGGCCAGAGGAAATCGCCTGTGTTTCTATTGCTGTCCAGAGCTTAATTTTACCATTGTTATTGTGTTTAGAGTCTCATTATATCTTAAAGTGGCCTGGGACTTGAGATGTGATCCCAAAAGCTGGCTTCACAGATATGTGGCCATGTCTGGTTTATCCAGGAGGACTTTCAGAATTTAGGAAGGATGGCTAGAGTCTTGACTCCTCAAAGAAGGACAAGTAAGGTTTTGCATCTTTTCCTGAGGATAAAGGAAATTGATAAGAGTATATTGCAATTAAGGCAAAATAATTTAGTTGTTATACAGAGAAATTGTGGATCAATACAAACACCCATGTCTCAATGGCATAATTTCAACATTGCAACAGTCAATTAAGGATTTCTGGAGTGATGTCATCAAGGTAAAGTGTGATAAAAATATTAAGTTAGTAGTTTTTTAATTGTGTATCAGATGCAATATAAGTGGCATTAAATATTTTTGTATTTGTTTTTTAGACAGGCTCCCTTTTGCCGTGTATTCCTGTCTGTCCTGGAGCTTTCTATGTAGACCAGGCCAGCCTGGAACTCACAGCGATCCACCTGTCTCTGCAGTCTCAGTGCTGGGATTCAAAGTGTGCACCATCCACCATGACACTGCTCTCTTGTTGTGAGATGAGGGTCACATGTAGCCTATTGTGTCCTGAAACTCATCATATAGTCTAGGGTGACCTGAGCTTCTGATGCTCCCATCTCTACATCTGAGAGGCTGGGATTAGAGGTTGTGCCACCACAGCCAGTATGTGTGTGTCTGTGTCCATGAGTGCAGGTGTCTGCAGAGGCCAGAGACATTATAACGTGGAGCTGGATTTACAGACTATTGTTAGCTGCTTGACCTGGTGTTGAGAATTGAACCCAATTCCTCTGAAAGTGTAGTGTTTGATTTTATCTGTTCAACCGCCCCTCCGGAGCCCTTGTTTATTTTTGGGCGATACTGATGTATTTTTGTTTTTTATTTATTGAATTTCTATTACATTTTTTATTTCTTTTCACGGCCTGGACCAACACTTTTTTTTTTTTTTTTTTTTTTTTGCAAAGGATTCATCGTAGTTCTGTCCATTCTATCTTTTATTGAAGGAAGGATATGATATCAGCTCCTGGCTGGCCAGGAACTCACTATATAGACCAGGCTGGCCTGCAACTGGCAGAGTTACCTCTGCCTCCCATGTGCTGGATGTCATTACCCTGGGTTGTCCAATCTATCCTGACAGGAAGTTGAAGTAAAGTGTTTGATGTCCTTGAGAGTAGTGGTTGCAACAAAGTAGTGGTAGGAACAAAGGCGAGCCTGTGCTCAGCTCTTCTGTATCTGACTATAGTTCTTTTACAGTATTTAATAAATGTTTAAAGTTCAGGGAATAGATAAGATTGGAGTCTTCGTGGCAGTGCAGAACTCCTCGGTCTGTCATCTCTGCAGTGTTCCCTAAAGACTCAGGCAAGGAGAAGCCAAGTTGAGGAGGAGCCAGGAGTCCAGCCTTCCCAAGAACAACTGGTTAGCCTCATGGTGCAGCTCCTCTGAGCCATTCTCAGGATGTGGGGAGAGTATTGTCTTGCTAGATTAAGTAGAAATTCTGTGGACAGTAACACAACAGGCTTAGATAATTATGGAGTAGAATTTTTATGGTTTTTCCAACACAGAAGGAAGGAAGAAATGAAGGGATCAGTACCAGGCCAAAAAGGTGTGAGCCTTCCTCCTCACTCTTTGCCTGCAACTCAGGGGACACTTTAAATCTCCACCCAGAAGAAGAAAACTATATACATTCCTAAAGCACAACTCTAATTAAGGCAGGCTGTGCTGGTCTATTAGCTTTCCTTTTCCTTTTCTTTTTTGTGTGTACGAGGCTTCTACCCATGTATGTGCTTGCATGTATGGGTACATGCATGTGGAACCGGAGGACAGTCTTGCTCTCTTTCCTTAGGCACTGTCCACCAGTTTTGTAAAGTCACGGTCTCTCACTGGCCTGAGGCACATCGAGTAGGCTGTTCTGACTCTCTAGTGGAGCTTGGTGATCTCACAAACCCATCTCCCTCCATCTCTCAGTACCTGAATTGCAAGTGCTTTCACCATAACCTACTTTTCTATTTAGGGTTCTGGGAATCAAACTTTGGTCTATGTTTGCAAGGCAATTATGTTACCCACTGAGCTATCACCTCAGTTTGGTTTCTATTACTTTAATAAAATTCTTGATGCTGCAAAGATTTTAAAGTCAATGTGTCTACTTAGTTCATAGTCTGATGACTGTAAAGTCTAAATATCATGACAATGCTGGCTGGTTAGGGTTTTCCAGGCAGAATCACAATATGGCAGAGAAGCCATTGCCATGTAAAGAAGGGAGTTGGTGGCAAGAGAGGGAGTCAGAGAGCTTGAGGCCACACTTGTTCTTGTACGAACTGAATGGGATACAACAAGACTTAATTGATCTCTTCTGAGAGTGATGCACACCAGGTTCTGGACCCTTCCCAATAGACCTTACCTGTTAAAGGTTTCACTACCTCCACATGGGCACACTGGGAACATTGGAAGACAACCATACCCAAATCATAGAACATAGTGAATACTGACATGATTAAGAGACTTCCCTCAGAGTTATCCAGCTGACTGAGAGCCACAAGGTAACAAACACGGACAACATTTTACATATCTGTGCAAAGGAAAACACCACAGCCTATTAGAGATCTAAAAGCATATGTCCTGTTTTCTACTGGAAACCTACATGCTTCAGAGCTCTGTGTGTTACCAGGAATGATCAAAGCACCTTACTGGTAAAGAACTCAAGCAGATTGATTCACAGAGTCCTCATATGCCATTTGGGGGCAGTGTGATCAGGAGTCTGGATGTGACATAGAGATTGAGTCATTAACCCAGAGCTGCTCCATCAACAGACTGTTAAACGACTGTGTGCACACCTCTTTCATTGTCTTATATTTGTTTGCAGCAGTTTTTGAACTTGATGATGACATCAAAAATTTGCAGGTTCTTCCTAACTTGGTGGCTAATCCAGCAGGTAATATTCTCAACTCACATCCTTGCTTACCCCTGCCCAATTTGCAAGATGACAGTGCCCACCATTGAGTCTGTGGTAGCTGATGTTAGAGAACATGAACCTTGAAGAAATAATGTAAAGACAATATCAGAGAGTTGTGGGTGTGTGTGTGTGTGTGTGAATGAACAATTTGCAATGATATCTGAATGTGAAAAGGTCATGATGAGGCCTCTTGTTTTGTGTGCTCACTAAAGAATTAATTGAATATAGAAGGAAATATAGTATCTGTAAGCACAACAGAATTAGAGATCTCAGCCTTGCCTTTCTCCCATCTTATGATGTGATGAGTTTGTGTCCATTTCTAAGTCACGTGTGAGGTTGTATGTGACATCTCATGCTGCAGGCTCCACAGCTTCCAGCACAGGCTGGTAACTTAGCAAACTTAGGGAGTAACAGAGGACCCTGCTTCTTTCCTTCAGGTGACTGGCCTGCCATTGTCTTCCATGTTGGACATGGCTCCCAATGCCTTTGATGATCAGTATGAGGGCTGTGTCCAACAAATGGAGAAAGAGGCACCGAAGCTGTTACAAGAAGACTTGAAAATGAATAAGGAATTTAAAAATGAGTGGGAAAAGGCAGAGAAAAAATGGAAGCAGATCAAAACTAAGAGTTACCCCAAAGGTTTCCATGATTTCCATGGAACAGCTTTGGTTGCCTACACTGGGGACATCCACAGCAGCTTTAATAATGCTACTAGAAACTTCAAAAAAGATCCTGATAACTTCCACTTCAAAGCCTTACACTACTACTTAGCCAGAGCTCTTCAGCTTTTGAGTACCAAGGACTGTCATTCAGTTTACCGAGGTTCTAATACCAAGTTTGAATACAATGGGAAGGGCTCTGTGCGATTTGGGCATTTCACATCCTCATCTTTTGATCAGAGTGTAGCCTTTTCTTCACCATTTTTCAATGGTTATGGAACAAAGTTTTTCATTAAAACCTGCTTGGGGGTTTATATCAAAAAATTTTCCTACTACCCCAAGGAAGAGGAGGTATTAATTCCAGGCTATGAAGTATATCGCAAAGTCACAACAAAAAAAGCAAACGGGTATATCGAAATTTATCTAGACTCGCCAAAAAAAAAGAAGAGCAACTTCAATTGCTTCTATAGTGGTTCTACTCAAACAGACAACATTAGCAGCTCAGGTAAGACTGGGTCTGTGTTAGAGATGGAGCTGGCAGGGGTCCTCAGGAAATGGAAGAGAGGGTACTCCCCACTAGAAGCCACATGGTAGATCTTGCATATGATTAGGATGCCTAGAACCATGAATGGTAGCGTTAGTAAGCCCAGGGCATGTATCTCAGCAACAGTGTGTCAGAAATGGTTGAAACAGTGAGCAACTCCAGGAAAAAGTTCTTACCAGGTGCTCCTTATGATGAGGGACATGTGCCATCTGCAGCTGTGTCTCCATCCTTTCAATCTAAAGATGCCCATGTTTGGGGTCTCTATGCATGTGTACCCATCATGCTTTGTGGACTGAGTTCTCTTCATCCCTTGACCAGATATCTCATTCAATGCAAACAGAGACTTCATCAATTTTGTCATGGTAATTTCCTTTCAAGGCACAGTTCAAGTATCACTTATCCTGATAATCCTTTCTTAATACTTCCAGAGAAAAGTACTGTACCATCATGCTCTCTGCCACAGCTTTGGAGTCAGACTCTGGTACTCTGGCTCAAACATCACTAGTTCTGTGTGACTCTTGGCAAGTTGCCAGATATCTGTGCCTCTGTTTTTTCCATTTCAGTATTAAAGACCCAAATAACAAATATTCTAGTAGGATTTTCTTGAGAATTAGGAGAAATTCATTCAAGGTATATTACTTGGCATGTAGATGTCATTCAACAAATGATGCTTGATTTTAAATATGAAGAACGCTGTTCACATCTCAGCCTTTTGAATCAAACTCATGTTGATGAGGAACTCAATACTTACAGAAAAACTCTTGCTTACAATCTAGAGACCTTGTCTCTCATCACCCACCACTCAGGATCTGGAGAGGGTCTGGCTTACATCCTGGCTCCACCAAATGTTGTCCAAGGTTCTTAAGTTTGACTGAGAGACCAAGGAGCCACTCTGAAATGAGTTACAGTTAGAGGAGTGAGCACAGTGCAGTCTTAGGTCTAAGCAGTCCTGACACTCTGAAGGGTTTCTGCAAACAAGAGAAGTCTTTGGAGGCAGAAGTAGAATGATGGGAAGAGATCACAGGGATCTTATGCATTTGCATAGAAAAATTTGTAATTTGCATCAGTCCCAGGGAAGACATGACACCTACTCATGTACAGAGTCCACCATGAAGGATTCTGTCCTTCTGGGCCAAACAGTACATGCCCAGTCCAGACAGGCTGCCACAGGTAAGCTCTAGTTCACACCAGCTAGTATAGAATACATTATGCTTTAATAATAGACCCTCAAAAGTTTCACACCCAGAATCCTCTTCTTGGGCAAAGAAGGGGAAAGCCTGCAGTACTCCTGAGAAGGCCAGGGAAGACTCTGAGTAGGGAAGGCTTTCTATCGTTATTTTTATTACTATTATAATTACTATTACTATTATGATTACTATTACTATTACTATTCTAGGCAGTATCTTAGAGCACTGAACCTGGGAAGTGTTGGGAATCCATCCATTTGCTCACTCTCTTTGTATTTGAGTACTTTGTGAATACTAAGGAAGCTGGAACACTTCCCAGGCACTCTAGCTCTCTATCTTACCCTAGCCTACTGTCTTGGGGTTTGAGCTACATATAGAGTTATGGATGTTTAAGGGAGATATCCATGTCCTGAAAGATCCCACACTGACACCTCTCTTTCTCCTCCCTTCTTCAGGATCCAGACAGAGCTGTGTATTCCTGTTCCTTGTGGTTTTCCTTGGTCTTCTGGTCCAGCTTCTTGTACTTGCTGAGTTGTAACCCTCTCCTGTCTACAGTTTGTGGGTCTAAGTACTGAAGGGATGCCAAGGTGTATGCACCTGATTGGTTGTTTAAGATCTGTGTTAGGGGGAAGTGTGGGATCCTTTCAGGAGAGGGATGCTGACTTCGACAAGCATCCAAGGAACCCACTGGGTCAGTCACTAAAATTTACACCAGATTTCAAATTTACTACCCTTTTACAGTTTGCTATGGCAGAAGGCAGTGTTTGTCTGTATGGTCAGCAATAAGAAGGTTTTGTTATTCTTATAGTTGTTGTTTTGGTTTTTAAACATTGATTTTTTTTTGTAAATTTAATATCACGCAGTCCAGAGCCACTCACCTTCCTGACCCTTCATATGCACCCTCTGAACTTACAGCCCCCCCAAAAAAAACAAAGATGGAAAATAAAAAACACAAACAAAGCATAGAATCTCATGGTGGAAGCTCTACTATGTCATGATGTGTCCCGCAGTATTCCCCCGACCACACACCTTCATTGCAATGAGTTATTCATCTGGTTCCAGGTCTCTGGACACCTGGGGCACCATCCATATGGGACCCGCACCAGGACTCCTCCTGGTTATCCTGTTGCTGCCCTATGACATGCAGCTTTGAATCAGTAGGACAGGCCTTTTCAAGCATCCCAATGGTTCACAGATAATGTAGATTTTTGGGTGGACCACCTGGAAGCTCTGGAGCTGGCCCTGGGTGGTTGCAGAGCTGGCCAGCCCACTGCTCTCCCTTATCCACACCACCAGGGCAATCTCCTCAAGTACTGCTCTGGCTGGGCCACCCAATGCTGTCACTGGCAGGAGGCAGGGTCACCTCTCCTGCCCTCATGCCCTTAGGTCGATTACCTGCATCCATGGCTCCATAGCCAGCTCCACTGTGCTTCCCAGTTGACCTGCAGGGCCCAGAGGTCATCGAGGGCTGGAAGAGCTGTCTTGCTCTCACTCCATCAGGCCATCTACCCTGCACCCTGACCGCTAGTGCCAGCTCCACTGTGCTTGCCAGGGGAGGTGGGGGGCACTCTCCCAAGTTCTGCAGCCAGCAAGGGGCAGGCCCAGCTCACTTGTTCTCAAGACCCCGGGGGAGTCAGCTCCCCTCACTACCTCAAGGTGGCAATGGGTGATGGGGCAGAGACCATCATACCCCTGCTCAGACCCCTCTCCCACAGGAGTTGAGTGCCAGGGTCACTCTCCTTAGTGCTACAGCTAGGGAGGGGTTAGAGCCAGCACTTCTGCTCTCATGACCTCTGCCCCCCCAACCCTCATGGCAAGCTGCTGCAGGTGGCAAGGGGCAAGTTGGGGTAGTGTCCATGCCACCTCACAGGAGATGAGAAGAGACGGGGGTCAGCTTTGCCACACTCAGCCTCTGGACCTGCTCACCAGTCCCCCACTACCCACCAGGGCCAGGTCCACTATGCTACCCAGTCAAAATGCCGGGCCAACTCTAAGGGTCTCTGCTAAGCGCTGCTGCTCATGGGTGAGAAGTGGAAGCAGCTCTCCAGAGCCAGTGAGGTGGGGGGGAGAACAGTTCTGCACAGGCTCCTGGTCATCCACACGGTCCCAGGGAGGCTGCTGCCCACACTGGGACCTTCCCATGGTCTCTGGTGTAATCTGAGCCGTGGACATTGACAGAGCTCCACGGCCCTGACATGGCCCTCAGTGGCTGCATAGGCAGGGACTTCACCATGGCCTCAAGGTGGCATGGCTGGCTACTTGCGACAAACTATTTCTCTCCTCCCTTGCATCTCTAGTTCCATCTCCCTTCACAACACTCAAACTGTCCTGCTTCTCCTTCTGTCCACACTTGTACACCGTAGGGCTCCTGTTGCAGGCTGGCCACACCGATGTGGGTCTCTGGGTATTTACAGACTGCCTCTGTGGCATGAAACTGGGCAGGCCTATCGCCTTTTCCCCTTCCTGCACTGAGTGTCAGGACAGCAGGCTGTACTCTGTGTGTCTATGGCTTGTCCTACCCATACAGCAGACCTCAGGGCTCTGGGCCTCTCTCTCTGCCACAGACCCACAGCAATGGCGGTGGGTCTGTCTTGGGATGTCTTGCTCCAACTACTCTGTCTTGCATGAAGGTAGGCAGGGCTCTGTATGTCCTGTGCCTGCGAGAACCCTGCAGTTGAGGGAAGGCTTTGTGAGCGTCTTTCCCCACTAAGTCAACTTGGCATCACAGTGGGCAGCACCACAGATGTTTTTCTTCTCTATTTGTTCAGCGTGGTGACAGTCAGGCAATCTAAGGAAATAAACCGCTTATAACCACATCTTGCTTTTCTGTGATTAGACATTTGTATAGATTGTGGTATTTGTTTGAGAGACTCCTGTAAGTTGTGAGGTCTGATGCCCAGACTTGTACAGCTGAGTAAGTTCATGTGGCACATTTCTCACACACAGATGCTCTTGCAGGATGAATTTAATGAGCCTTAAATATAAGGGCTGACCCAGATAAATGCCACTCTCTACTCCATGATAAATGCAACCTGCTACTGAGTCCTGCCAGTTTACTTTAATAACTTTGGGTATCACTAAGGAAATTGGTAGCTACATTCATTTTTAAAATATCATTACTGTATGTGTAGGATGCCTGTGACCTGGTGCCTTGAAATGTGTCTAGGGGTCAGAGGACAACACTGTGGTATTAGTTCTCCCCTTCCAACTTTGTGTAGGTTCCAGGGATCAAACCTAGGTTGTCAGCTTGCACATGAAGCATTGTTTAAATGTGGTGACCTCACCTCCCAGGCAGGCACAGTTTGAGGTATATATGGATCAGGAAGTCTGTGTCCTGTGCTCACCAAGAGTGGGTTTAGCCTGGGTGTGTAAAGCTTCCCTTACTCCCCATGTTATGGAGTTAGAGAGCCCTGGAAAAGAGCACAGACTCAATCTGGATTACAGTTGTAATTAGTTACATGTATTGTAGCTGTCATGAGGACAACAGTATCCGAGCCAACCAGAGAAAGTTGAGCCACGTGGTGTGGATGAAGAGAAGGATTTTTAAATGTGAGACTCATAAGAAGACCTTGAATATCTGTACAAGCGAACCAAGAGCTGTCCAGGATATCTCAGAATAGTCCATGAATGTCTGCATAAACAGGTTCTTGGTAGAGGGTTGCCATACCCTGTTGTTTCTTAATATCTGTTGGGGATTTCTTCCCTACTTTTTCATTTTAGCTCTCAAGAAAACAACACAATGATACTATAATTTATTAATAATCTGTACTATGCCGGGCAGGTTCTGAGCCATCCCACACCTCCCAAGCTGTTCAAACCAATTAAAAGCCTCATCACTTGCTCATCAGTCCTGCCTGGGTGGCTTCAGCTATGGTTTGTCCTCAGGGTGATCTCCTCTTCAACGTGCTCCTAGCCCATCCCATCTCATGCCGACCTCCTTCCCCTTCCACCTCCTCCTCCTTCTGCTCATGACCTCCCTGGAGAGTCCTCCACTTGATCCTAAGTCCCTTCCTGTCCTGTATGCCCAGTCATAGGGTCCAGACTTTTACTAACCAACCAGGGGATGTTGGGGAGCATTCTTTACAACATATTAGTTAGTACAGTGTCCCAAGACCAGTTTTCAGTCTGAACAGGGGCACAGAACTCAGCTTCTGAATACACAGCTCACAGACTAACCCCAACTTCTCCCCCTTTTAGATCAATGAGAGGCTCTTTGTCTTACAATAATAAGCTATACATAATAAAAGCAATTATGAAACTATTATGAAAACTATCCTGTAAGAGTTTCATGCACAGTCTCCAGTCCATTTGAATTTGTCAATCTAGAAGAAAATACTCTGTTACAGATCCTATCTTGATGAATTTGAAGTTCTGTGCCTAGAAAATTTCCATCATTCTTTTTATTACCTTTTCTTTGTCTGTAGCTGAGATCATCAATGGGGTCTTACCCTGCCATATCTGATTTTAATTATTTTGGAAGGAATTCATTCTTTCTTCTTTCCTGTGGAAACATATACAAAGCCTCTTCCCCAGCACAACACATTTCTTTCCCTCCTCTTGGAAGTAAAGACACAGGCTGGTTTAATTCCGCAATTTTTTCCATGATCCAGTGTCTCTCAGTGGCTTTTTGTTGTTGTTCATTAGCATTCAAGAATTTTTTTTAAAGATTTATTTATTTCTTATATGTAAGTATACTGTTGCTGTCTTCAGACACACCAGAAGAGGGAACTACATTGTATTGCACATGGTTATGAACCACCATGTTGTTGCTAGGAATTGAACTCAAGACCTCCAGAAGAGCAGTCAGTGCTCTTAACCACTGAGCAATCTCTTCAGCCCAGCATTCAA
Organism: Apodemus sylvaticus; assembly: GCF_947179515.1. Lineage (NCBI taxonomy): Eukaryota > Metazoa > Chordata > Mammalia > Rodentia > Muridae > Apodemus > Apodemus sylvaticus. Next base: position 104,382,236 of record NC_067472.1, read on the forward strand.
GAAATTTAAAGTCAATAAAGCAGTAAGTATGTAATCTATCTCTGTGGGGTTTGTCACTCCTTTTTGTTTGTTAAGCATCTCCTTTAATTTACAGGTAGATTTCTCTACCAAAGTTTGAATATAGGAGTATGTGGTCTACCCATAATATGCTTTACTTTATAATATGCAAAAACTGATTCATTTTACTAGAGACATGCTGGAGCATTGTCAGTCTTAATTTGTACAGATATTCCCATAATGTCTATAACTTCTAATAAATGCTTAATCACAGAATTAGCCTTTTCAGAATTTAAAGCAGTTACCCATTGAAATCTTGTACATGTATCTATAGTATGGTGCATAAAGTTTACCAAATTCTGCAAAGTGAAACACATCCCATTGACATTTGGGTACCAGTAGGGTTACTTCCTGCAGGAAATAGAGTTTGAGTATAAAAAGAACAAGTTGGATATTTCCTTGTAATTTCTTTGGCTTGTTGCCAAATGATAGAAAAATCTTTCTTTAAATTTTTCATGTTAACATGATATTTTTAAAAGTGAATTCCTGAAGCTTCTAATGTATTTCCTAGCAGTAGCTGATCAATTTTATCATTACCTGTGCTAGAGGGATTGGTAGACCTGTATGGGGTGTGATATGTATTATGTATAATGTATGGTTTCTATTTCTGATTATTCATTATAGATGAATAAATAGTGAAGTTAATTCAGAATCATCTTAAATAGTTCAACAGTTAATATATGCAAAACCACTCTTCCTACATATTGAGAGTCACTTATTACACTAAGATATAATGAATATCTAATAACACCAAAAGAATCACATATAATTCTGATTTTTGAACTAAATTATAAAGACTCTTAACCTTTTCTTTTTTCTGATGTATACCCTGTCTTTCTTGATTTTTTGCATTAGCAAATCTGGAGGGGCACCAGAAATTGGAGTCCCTTTTATTATATGAGGGAGAATCCAAATAATTTTGTTACAAATAGAAGTTCCTTCTTTTCTGGATATTTGTTGTTTATTTCTCCCAAAATTTACAGCAAGCTCTTTGTCAATGTTCATTTTTTACCCTCAAGTGAGACAATCTCAGTCTTAGTAAAAAGGTACCACAGTTTCAGAGGGATCTATTCCTGCTGACAAAGTCTCATTTCTCATTTTAGAATCAATTTAGAAACTTTTTCTATATAGGCTTTTAACTTTTTGCTCTGTGTGCTAAAAATCTATTCTAAGCTATGACATTTCATCTGCATAAGAATTTCTGTGGGACACTGAGTAGAAGGCAAAACAACTCAAACCCAGGCCTACTTTGGATCAAGATGATTTATATGTTCAGCTTGTAATTTCTTTTCTACCAGTTCCCTTTCTTACCTCAGCTGTTAATTTTCTTTGAGTATTTAAGTCTTTATCAACTTGTAAGGTTTGAAACAAATTACCTTGGTCTCAAATAATTAATCTAAATATAAGTTGTAACCAGTTGATATCTCCCAGCAAGTTTTGGAAATCATTAAGTGTTCTTATTTGATCTTTCCTGATTTGCTCTTTCTGTGGCCAAATATGTTGTAGACTTATCACATATCCTAGGTAATTAGTAGATAATTAATAGACTTATCATATATCCTAGATAATTAATAGACTCTGCTCTCTCTATTCATTCAGGGGCAATTTGTAATCCCCAGCACGTAGTTTCACTTCTGTTAAATCATACTTAGTAACTGAGGTATGTCAACCTAGAGTGTGGTTTTTGTCCTTAAAAGCTCACTCTGAGAAAGGCTTGATACTACACTGTAATTGTCCCTAACACTCACTGCAGTTGATGACTGTCTAATAAAGACTTTCTATTGGCTGAAACCCATGCCATTCTCTGATGGGTCTCCACAACTCCTTCTTTGAATCCTTGACTCTAAAGCCTGAAGTTAGAGGCTGAAGCTGCTAAGTTCTGCTGCTTGATGTGCCTGGAATGTGGCCCCATCATTAAAATACATTTTCTTCAGCTTTCTGTTTTCTTGATGGTTTCCTTCGCTGGTTAAGCTTAATTCCTTTTCTAGAGATGGAAGATTAGCTGGGTGACATTTGCCTTGAGCTCATCCTTCCTTTATTCCATTTGGCATTAGGCTTTTCTTTAATTGTTTATTTTAATCTCCTTCAGCACCCGTCTTACCTCCATTACACCTGACATCCTGGTGCTCGTTTTCTCCTCAGTCTACATTGTGTCTTCTCCCTTGCTTAGCTGCTCCTTTTCCTTATAGAGCTGCGTAAGAACGGTCCCCAGCAACCATATGACACATCAGTTCTAGACTGCCTTGAGTCCTCTTCTGCCAATGCCATTAGTTTAAACCTCTTCAGTTTAACCTCAGACAAAGTTTTTTGATCAAGGACAGAAAGCAGCCACATCTTTTGCCAAAATATTACAGCAAAGTCCAGTTAGTTATACTCTTCACTGAAACCTACTGAGTTGGGGTCCTCACAGGTCGAATCTCCCTAAGCACCATTGTCTTCTATGCTCCTAGTAGGACGGCCTGTCAAGCCTTGCTTAAAATGTGGAACTGCTTTACTAACCCAGACCCCAAAGCCCACACCAGGCCAACAAGCAGCAGGGTCAGTCCTCCACTCGCGGTTCCAACCTCTGACTTAATCACTTTTCTAGCTCTGTGAAGAGAAGTCATAAATACAATTCTTATAAAAGAAAGCATTTAATTAGGACTCACAGTATCAGAGATTTAGTGCATTATCAGCATGGCAGGAAGCATGTTGGAACTCAGACAGACCAGGTCCTGGAGAAGCAGCTGAGAGGCCTACACCCCATATCCATGGGTGGCAGTAAGAAAGAGACTCTGGGTGAGGAATGGACTTTTTGCACCCACTCCAAGTGGTACTTTTCCTGCAGACAGGCAGCACCTAAAAGTCCTTTCAAATAGTCCCACTTTCTGGTGGCCAAGATGTAAATCTATGAGCCTATGGGTGCCTTTCTAAAGCAAACCAACACACACCTTAACTCCACATATGCACCTAACCACCCACCGTGTGCCTGGCTCCCATCATCAGGTAAGGCCTGTGACACAGCATGGTGAGTTTTAAACTCTCTCAAGACACTTTTGTCACCTCCTTTCTACAGCCACCTTCCTCTTACTCACACCCTGGCATATGGAGGTTTTGTCTATTCTGCCCCTGAGAGTTTTCTGATTTGGGCTTTGAGCATCTTCCTGCTACAGTCGCCTCTCTTAATATCCTCCCAACATTTTTTCTATTTTTGGGATAGAGTGTTATGTATTCCAGGCTGATCTCAAACATGCTATGTGGTATGTGCTATTCAATATAACAGTATGTGATTGTAAAATAATGTTAGGGTAAACCAAGGCAGTAAGGTCTGCTGAGCCAGGATTGTCAGACAGGTCTAGAGCCAAGGGAGACTTAGGGCCAGGAGCAGTGATATTATAGTCTCAGCCACTGAGGAGACTTGAGAACAAGACTTCATGGCAGCCTGGGTAACATAGCAAGACCTTTTCACCAAAAAGAAGGACAAGGAAGATAAGGAGAAACACCAGCAGGAGGAGAAGGGGAGGAAGGAGGAGGAGGAAAAAGAAATGGAGGAATGAGGGAAGGGAAATAAGAGGAGGAAGGAAGTTAGGGTTCTCACTTGTAGGATCCGAGAAACTGAGATCCCTCGAAATATATGCCAGTGGAAGCATACTCTCCTCCAAGTTGTATTTATGTGAAAGTTCACTGACAAAAAAGCTGAATGCATAAAAGGTCCCAGGGGTATTGCTTCAGTGTAATCAACCCCCCTCTCAAGCATTTTTCCAAAACATGGTATAGCATGAAGTTATAGGATTTTGACCACCTGGTCTTTTATTGTGTGTGTTATATAGATAGATAGATAGATAGATAGATAGATAGATAGATAGATAGATAGATAGAATGATACCTGGTCTCTGTGTGTTTAGACCCAGGAAGATGATGGACTCGTTGTAAGGATCTAGGATTGAAAGTACAAGGCAGTTCCCAGAAGAAACTCTAAAGTTAACACTTAGTTCATATGCTCTAGTCATAGGAGACACTTGTAGCCAGAAGCAACTAAGGATGATAATATGAGCTTTAAAATTGGTCACTTCTGTTCATCTTTCCCTAAGTCCCCTAAAGGGATCAGGTAATATGGTGGTAGTTTTGTTTTGTTGCCAGGGTGTCGCTGTGTACATCCTGGCTGGTCTCAAATTCACAGAGTTCCTTCTGTCTCAGCCTCCCACATCCTGGGATTCAGGTTTGAGCAACTACAACAGGCTTTCAAGTATTTGTCAAAATGGAGTCTTGGGCAAAGTCAACCAACTAATGCTTCTCCAGTAGCTACATAGCACAAACACACACACACACACACACACACACACACACGGGGGGGGGGGGGGGAGAGAGAGAGAGAGAGAGAGAGAGAGAGAGAGACTCCTGTGGAGATTAAAGAAAGGCTCTAAGACTTTAAGGAAAATATGTCAAGGGAGAGGTGTGGTTTGGTTGGTAGAGTGATTGCCTAACAATATGACGGGCCAGGGATCCATTTTAGCATCAATAAATCTAGTTCTGTGGCAAGAGAATCAGAAATTCAGATTATCCTCAGCTACATAGAAAGTTAGAGGTTAATCTGGACTAATGGCTATTTGTCTCAAGCAAAAGCATAACTCTCCTAAAAAACAAACAAACAAAAAACAAAAACAAAAACAAACCCAGAACATAAAAATAGATGGAAAATGGAAAAGGTACCCTAACAAATACAACTTACCCAATTTGAGTTGTTCAGAAACTATCTGGAGGTCCTTCCAACCCAAACCTGAAAGTGAAAGCACATTGTCCAGGGGATAAAAGGGCCACAGCACTGCCTTCTACAACACTTGCTTTGAGAAGAGGACAGAGACCCAGCTGCCAAACATCTTCTCAGGTACCTAACAACTCTGAACTCTGACCTGTGAAGAGGAAGGTCTCTAAAGTGGAGGGGACTCCAGAAAACTCTGAGGGCTGGAGTGGGCCCATGCAGTGGGATCCATGCCTGAAGGTCAGTTCTGGGTAAGAAATAGCCCAGGTAAGAGATGGGGTCAGATCTAGAGAAAGGCAGACAGGCACGAGGCTATAAATGTTTCCAGAAAAATAAAAATACAATGAAGGACCATACAGTTTACCTTCTAGGTCCTGCAGGATGCAATGGGCATCCAGGTACAAACTCTGTCTCTTATGTACATAGACTTCTTTCTTCCTGTACTTCCTGGGCTTTTAGGCAAGAATATGATCATCCTTAAGCAAGTCCCACTTTCCTCCCAGCTACACAGAAACATCAGCTTCTATCTCTTCCTTACTTTACTTATCCATTTTTCCTTTCAGAGTTTTAAAAGTTATGCTTTTAGGAGATACACAGTTCCTGCTATATAGCACAGTCTAACACAGAACCCAAAGTCCTACTGCACCAGCACACAAGGTCCTCCTGCACCAGATCTCCTGCATGTTGAGAACATCGGCTTGTTCCTGTTTTAGTGTAGGATCTTGGAGATTGAGGGCAGATAGGAAGTGTGAGGGACAGAGAGTGAGAAGGAGGGAGGAAAAGTGGGATGGGGATGACAGAAGAGAGCACTGTGGATGTTTATGGTGAGGTCCAAGGTGTTAGCTAACCAGGTTTCCAGGGGAATTTGTCAGGCACAAATCCCAGGTCATGGTGGGGCAGAAGTGACTCATGTTGCACATCTGCAGCCTGTATGGGTTGTGAAGGCATCGGTGCCAGTGACTGAGGCTGAACCTATCTGTCCCATAGGGAAGCAGACAGCAGCCTTGTGAGACACAGACATTTGGATGAACCACTCTGAGGAACTAGAGAGGGGAGAAGTGAAGTCCAGGATGGCTGAGCCATGTGTCCTGAATGAGGAAGTCCCTGTGCTGACAGTTATTTCTGTTGGTTCTGGCATCCGGGATTTCTCAAATATGTTGCTTTCAGAATAGAGCTTTGAAGCATAAGGTTGAAATCAAGAAAGAGGTGGTTCTGGCTGGGGCTGGAGAAAGCTGGACAGTGGGGATATGCCCTATGTCAAGAGCCTTCACCCTCCATCTGGGTATGGCTCAGTGGAAAGGTGCTTGCCTGGACTGCATAATGTTCTGAGTTCAATCCTCAGCAGCAATGAGTTGGCATCTTATGCTGTGCAGGACTTCCTCAAAGCAAACTGAGGTCTGGAGAGAAGGCTCAGTGCTTAAGAGCAGGTGCTTGCTCCTACAGGGGGATCAGAGTTCAGTTCCATCCCCTGTGTCGGGTGTCTCACAGGAGTCTGTATCTGCAGCTCCAGAGGATCTGACACCTCTGGACTGAGAGGGCACCTGCATTCAGGTGCACACCGCACCCCACCTCTGCAGATATACATGCATATTCATTACTAAAAATAAGAAAAATAGATCTTTATTCCAAGAAACAATCTGTGAAAAATTAACTCGACTTTGAGACTGGGGTCGAGGAATCTCCTTTGATGACGTTTCCAGAGAACTTCCTATACATCCAAACTTCAGGAAGCCTTATCAGGAAATAGTGGGATCCTACATGGCTCTGCTCTGTACACAAGGCCAGAGGAAATCGCCTGTGTTTCTATTGCTGTCTGTAATTTTACCATTGTTATTGTGTTTAGAGTCTCATTATATCTTACAGTGGCCTGGGACTTGAGATGTGATCCTAAAGCTGGCAACACAGATGTGTGGCCCTGTCTGGTTTATCCAGGAGGATTTTCAGAGTTTAGGAACGATGGCTAGAGTTTTGACTCTTCAAAGAAGGACACAGAAGGGTTCACATCTTTGCCTGAGAATAAAGGAAATTGATAGGAGCATATTACAATTGAAGGAAAATAATTTAGTTGTTATACAGAGAAATGTTGGACCAATTGAAACACCCATTGTCTCAATGGCATAATTTCAACACTGCAACAGTCAATTAAGGATTTCTGGAGTGATGTCATCAAGGTAAAGGTTAATAAAAATATTAAGTTAATAGTTTTTTAATTATGTGTCAGATACAATATAAGTGGCATTAAATATTTTTGTATTTGCTTTTTAAGACAGACTCCCTTTTGCAGAGTAGCCCTGTCTGTCCTGGATCTTCCTATGTAGACCAGTATAGCCTGGAACTCACAGAAATCCACCTGTATCTGCCCTCTGAGTGCTGGGATTCAAAGCGTGCACCATCCACCATGACACTGCTCTCTTGTTGTGACATGAGGGTCACATGTAGCCTATTGTGTCCTGAAACTCTCATATAGTCTAGGGTGACCTGAGCTTTTGATGCTCCTGTCTCTACATCTGAGAGCCTGAGATTATAGGTTGTGTCACCACAGCCAGTATGTGCATGTCTGTGTCCATGAGTACAGGTGTCTGCAGAGGCCAGAGACATTATAACCTGGAGCTGGATTTACACACTATCGTTCACTGCTTGACCTGGTGCTGAGAATTGAACCCAATTCCTCTGAAAGTGTAGTGTTTGATTTTATCCGCTCGACCACCCCTCTGGAGCCCTGGTTTATTTTCGGTGATACTGACGTATTTCTGGTTTTTGTTTATTGAATTCCTGTTTTTTTTTTTTTATTTCTTTTCATGGCCTGGAACAACACCATGTTTTTGGCCAATAATTCATTGTAGATATCTTTCCATTCTTTCTTTTATTGGAGGAAGAATATGACACAATCTTCCTGGCGGGCTAGGAACTCACTATATAGACCAGGCTGGCCTGCAACTGGCAGAGTTACCTCTGCCTCCCATGTGCTGGATGTCATTACCCTGGGTTGTCCAATCTATCCTGACAGGAAGTTGAAGTAAAGAGTTTGATGTCCTTGAGAGTAGTGACTGTGTGCAAACAACGGCGATCCTGTGCTCAGCTCTTCTGTATCTGACTATAGTTCTTTTACAGTATTTAATAATTGTTTAAGGTTTAATGTGTAGAGAAGGTAGGAGCCTTCACTGCAGTGCAGAACTCCTCAGCCTGTTGTCTCTGCAGTGTTCCCTAAAGACTCAGGCAGGAGAAGCCAAGCTAAGGAGGAACCAGGAGTCCAGCCTTCCCAAGAACAATTGGTTAGCCTCATGGTGCAGCTCCTCTGTGCCATTCTCATGATGTGGGGAGAGTATTGTCTTGTCAGATTAAGTAGAAATTCTGTGGACAGTAACACAACAGGCTTAGATAATTATGGAGGGGAATTTTTGGGGTTTTCCAAAGACACAATGTAGGAAGGAATGAAGGGATGGGTAGCAGGCCATAGAGGAGTGAGCGCTCCTCCTCATGCTTTACCTGCAACTGAGGGGACACTTTAAATCTCCACCCACAGGAAGCAGTGAAAACAATACTCATTCATAAGACACCCCTCTAATTAAGGCAGGCTGTGCTGGCCTGTTAGCCTTCTTTTTCCTTTTCCTTATGTATGTACATGCATGTGTGGGTACATGCATGTGGAACCAGCAGAGGACAACCTCTGCTCTCTTCCCTAAGGCACTGTCCACCGTTTTGCTAAGACAGGGTCTCTCCCTGGCCTGAGGCACATAGAGTAGGCTGTTCTGACTCTCTAGTGAAGCTTGGGGTCTCACAAACCCATCTCCCTTCCACTCCCAGTGCCGCAATCACAAGTGCATTCACCAGACCCTGCTTTTCTCCTTAGGGTTCTGGGAACCAAACTCAGGTCTATGTTTGCAAGGCAAGAACTTTACTCACTGAGCTACAACCTCAGTTTGTGTCTTTAATTACTTTCACAAAATTCTTGATGCTGCAAAGGTTATAGTCCATGTGTCTACTTAGTTCACAGTCTGATAGCTGGAAAATATCATGACAACGCTGGCTGGTTAGGGTTTTCCTGGCAGAGTCACAATATGGAGGAGATGCCATTGTCATGTGCAGAAAAGCATACGTGGAAAGAGAGAAAATCAGAGAGGCTGAGGCCGGATTTGTTCTTGCAAGAACTGAGTAGGATCCCACAAGACTTAATTGATCTCTTCTGAGGGTGATGCCCTCCACGTCCTGGTCCCTTCCCAATAAACTTTACTTCTTAAAGGTTTCACTACCTCCATTTGGGCGCACTGGGCACATTGGAGGGCAACCATACCCAAATCATAGAACATAGTGAATACTGACATGATTAAGAGAGTTCCTTCAGGGGGTCAAGCTGACTGAGAGCCACAAGGAAATAAAAAATGGACAACAGTTTACATATCTGTGCAAAGTAAAACAGCACAGCCTCTCAGGGATCTGCAGACAGATGTCCTGTTTTCTACTGGAAACGTACATGCTTCACAGCTCTGTGTTACCAGGATTGATCAAAGCCACTCACTGTTAAGGACCTCAAGCAGATTGGTTCACAGAGTCCTGATATGCCATTCGGAGGGGCAGTGTGAGCAGGAGTCTGGATGTGACATAGAGATTGAATCATTAACCCAGAGCTGCTCCATCAACAGACTGTTAAACGACTGTGTGCACACCTCTTTCATTTTCTTATATTTGCTTGCAGCAGTTTTTGACCTTGATGATGACACCAAAATTTTGCAATTTCTTCCTAACGTGGTGGCTAATCCAGCAGGTAATATTCTCAACCTTCACCCTATTGACCTCACCTTCCCCTGCCTACTTATTTGCAAGATGACAGTTCCCAGAGTTGAGTCTGTGGTAGCAGATGTTAGAGAGCATGAACCTTGAAGAGTTAATGTAAATATAATATCAGAGGTGTGTGTGTGTATGTGTGTGTGTGTGTCTGTGTGTAAATGAACAATCTACAATGATAAATGAATGTGAAAAGGTCATGATGAGGCCTCTTGTTTTGTGTGCTCACTAAAGAATTAATTGAATAAAGAAGGAAATATAGTATCTGTAAGCACAACAGAATCGGAGATCTCAGCCTTGCCTTTCTCCCATCTTATGATGTGATGAGTTTGTGTTCATCCCTGAGTCACGTGTGAGGTTGGAGTATGTGACATCTCATGCTGCAGGCTCCACAGCTTCCAGCACAGGCTGGAGACTTAGCAAACTTAGGGAGTAACAGAGGACCCTGCTTCTTTCTTTTAGGTGACTGGTCTGACAGGGACTACCATGCTGGACATGGCTCCCAATGCCTTTGATGATCAGTATTCGGGCTGTGTCCAAATTATGGAGAGAAAGGCACCCAATCTGTTACAGGAAGACTTCAACATGAATGAGGAATTTAAACATGAGTGGAAAAAGGCAGAGAAAAAATGGAAGCAGATCAAAAATAAGACTTACCCCAAAGGTTTCAATGATTTCCATGGAACAGCATTAGTTGCCTACACTGGGGACATCTACAGCAGCTTTAATAAGGCTACTAGAAACTTCAAAAAAGATCCTGATAACTTCTACTTCAGGGCCTTCCATTACTACTTAACAAGAGCTCTTCAGCTCTTGAGTAACCAGGGTTGTCGTTTAGTTTACCGAGGCACTGATATCAAGTTTGACTATGCTGGGAAGGGCTCTGTGCGATTCGGGCAATTCACATCCTCAACTTCAACTGAGAAGAATGCTTTTTCTCCAGCATTCTTCAGTGGTCATGGTACACAGTTTATCATCAAAACCTGCTTGGGGGTTTATATCAAAAAGTTTTCCTACTACCCTGAGGAAGAGGAAGTGTTAATTCCAGGCTATGAAGTATATCACAAAGTCACAACAAGAAAAGCAAAAGGGTATAACGAAATTTATCTAGACTCCCCGGAAAAGAAGAAGAGCAACTACAATTGCTTCTATAGTGGTTTGACTCAAACAGACGACATTAGCAGCTCAGGTAAGACTGGGTCTGTGTTAGAGACGGAGCTGGCAGGGGTCCTCAGGAAATGGAAGAGAGGGTACTCCCCACATAGTAGATCTTGCACATGCCTAGGGTGCCTAGAACCGTGAATGGTAGCATTGGTAAGCCCAGGGCACGTAGCTCAGTGACAGTGTGGCAAAAATGGTTGAAACAGCGAGCAACTTCAGGAAAAAGCTCTTACCAGGGGCTCCTCATGATGAGGGACATGTGCCATCTGTAGCTGTGTCTCCGTCCTTTCAATCTAAAGATGCCTGTGGTTGAGGTCTTTATGCATGTGTACCCATCATGCTGAGTTCTCTTCATTCCTGACAATGTATCTCATTCAATGCAAACAGAGACTTCATCAATTTTGTCATGGTAATTTCCTTTCAAGGCACAGTTCAAGCATCACTTATCATGGTAACCCTTCCTTAATACTTCCAGAGAAAAGTGCTGTACCATCATGCTCTCTGCCATAGCTTTGGAGTCAGACTCTGGTACTCTGGCTCAAACATCACTAGTTCTGTGTGACTCTTGGCAAGTTACCAGATATCTGTGCCTCTGTTTTTTCCACTTCAGTATTAAAGACCCAAATAACAAATATTCTAGTAGGATTTTCTTGAGAATTAGGAGAAATTCATTCAAGGTATATTACTTGGCATGTAGATGTCATTCAACAAATGTTGTTTGATATTAAATATGAAGAACGCTGTTCACATCTCAGCCTTTTGAATCAAACTCATGTTGATGAGGAACTCAATACTTACAGAAACACTCTTGCTTACAATCTAGAGACCTTGTCTCCCATCACCTACCACTCAGGATCTGGAGAGGGTCTGGCTAACATCTTGACTCCACTAAATGTTGTCCAGGATTCTTATGTTTGACTGAGAGCCCAAGGAGTCACCCTGAAATGAGTTACAGTTAGAGGAGTGAGCACAGTGCAGTCTTAGGTCTAAGTAGCCCTGACACTCTGAAGGGTTTCTGCAAACAAGAGAAGTCTTTGGAGGCAGAAGTAAAATGATGGGAAGAGATCACAGGGATCTTACGCATTTGCATAGAGAAATTTGTAATTTGCATCAGTCCAGGGAAGCCATGACACCTACCCAGGTACAGAGTCCACCATGAAGGATTCTGCCCTTCTGGGCCAAACAGTACATGCCCAGTCCAGACAGGCTGAGGGCCACAGGTAAGCTCTTGTTCATACCATCTAGTATATAATATATGCTACTTCAACAACAGACTTTCAGAAGTTTCACTCAAAGAATCCTCTTCTTAGGTAAAGAAGGGAAAGCCAGTAGTGCTTCAGAGAAGGCCAGGGAAGACGCTGGGTAGGGTAGGGTTTCTATTTTTATTGTTATTATTTTTACTATTACTATTACTATTACTATTACTATTACTATTCTAGGCACTATCTTAGAGCACTGAACTGGGAAGTAGTGGGAATCCATCCATTCGTTCACTCTCCTTGTATCTGAGTACTTTATGAATCCAAAGGAAGCTGGTACTGTGTAGCCAGGCACTCTAGCCCTCTACAGCCTACTGTCTTGGGGTTTGAGCAACATATAAAGTTCTGGATATTTATGGAAGATATTTACACTGACACCCATTCTTTCTCCTCCCTTCTTCAGGATCCAGACAGAGCTGTGTATCCCTGTTCCTTGTGGTTCTTCTCAGACTCCTGGTCCAGCTGCTCGCTCTTGCTGAGCTGTAGCCCTCTCCTGTCTGCAGTGTGTGGGTCTAAGTGCTTAAGGGAGGCCAAGGGACAAGCACTTGATTGGTTGTTTAAAATCTGTAAAGAGGGAGGGGTGGGATCCTTTCAGGAGAAGTCTTCTTTAGCATTCATGGCTTCCATAAGCATCTAAGGACTCTTCTGGGTCTGTCCTTGAACCTTTATACTCCCACTTCCAATTCATGACTCTTTGCTATGATCAAAAGCAATGTTTGTCTGCCCTGTCAGCAGTAAAAGATTTAAAGTATGCAATTCGTGATGAATTTTACAATATAGGGAAATAAAAATTTATAGTCACAGCTTGCTTTTCTGTAACTAGATATTCCTATAGATTGTGTCATTTGTCCAAGACGCTCTTCTGAAGTGTGAGATCTGATGCCCACACTTCTGCAGCTGAGAAAGCTCATATACCACATTTCTTACAGATGCTCTTGCTGGACAAATTCCATGTGCCATAAACATCAGTTTTGACCCAGTTAAAATCTATTTCCTATTCTGCCCCATTAGAAATACAACCAGCTACTGAGCCCTGTCAGTTTACTTCAATCACCTTGATTGTCTCTAAAGACATAATTAAGCAAATTAATTTTTTGAGTCAGGGTTCCTCTAACACACCTGTCTGTAGTAGAAATTGCTCATAGAATAGGCTAGCCTCAAATTCACAGAGATCTGCCTGCCTCTGCCTGCTGAATGCTGGGATTAATGGCATGCACCACCACTGCCTGGCTAATGACATTAATTTTTAAAATTATATCGTTACTGTATGTGCATGATGTGGGTGTGCTCAAGCCTCATAATGTGGGTAGGGGTTGTTGGAAACAAGCAAAAGAGACTTTTTCTAAGTGCTGCCATTTTGTTTTCAGACTCCATTTAATCATAGGGGGAAACTAAGCTCAAAGTCTGACACTGCTCTAGGAGAGCTGGGGACTTCTCAGTAGCTGAACAGTGTCTGTTGTAAGTGACAGTTGTCTGGGTTCAGCTATCTCAGGGACAACTTCTCTGTTTTGCTGGCAGGGTCAAACTAAGTTCATGTTCCCAGGCCCAGAGACCAACTCCTATTCTGATTGGTGGAAACTCCCTTGCTCAATCCCTTATGTCAAAATGTGATCAGAGAATGCTACAGCCCACCCTCCTTGTTTTATGATTTCATTCAGGATTGGAATTCAACTCCTGAGTCTGTTCTGGGTGCCCTGATTCATCCGTTGTTCAATCTGCTTGATTAAAATGTATTTTTGTCACCTGCCTTGGCCTGGTGTTTGAGTTCTGTTGGATCTAAGCAGACTCCATAACAGGGTCAGAGGAGCACTCAGAGCACCAGGTCTCTCCTTCCACCCTTATGAACAGCCCAGGAGTCAAACTCAGGTTCTCAGGGTACACAGCAAGCATTTTAACTGCTGAACCAAGCTCACCTCCCAGACAGGCACATTTTGAGGCATATAAGGGTCAGGAAGTCTGTGCCCTGTATTCACCAAGGGTGGGTTCAGCTCAAGTGAACAAAGATTCTCTTCCTCCCCCTTCCCCATTCTCCACGCATGAAGACAATCCTGTCTTGTTTGCCAGTAAGCAACAGCCAATGTTTTAATTGTGCAGAATGAAACAAACTGATCTGGTTGTGGTGGTGCGTGCCTTTAGTCCCAGCACTCAGGAGGCAGAAGCAAGAGATTCTTGTGACTTTGAGGCCAGTCTGGTCTATGTAGCAAGTTCCCAGGGTACCAGAGATACATAATGAGACCTGCCTTAAAACAACAACAAAACAAAACAACAAAATACACATACACAACCCCCCACCCCCCAAACCAGCAACAACAAAACCTTGGAGACATAGTAAAAGAAACTGAACCATGCAGGCACAGACAGGAAGTATATGGCAGGGGTGGCCCTTGAAACGCAGGGTAGGAAGCAGATTCAATAAATGGAATGAAGGCAGCTGGCTCTCAGACCCCTACATGTACCTGTTAAGTAACACTCATGGTAAACCACTGCTTGGAACCCAGCTCCCATGTGAGGCCCCGGCTCACCCGCTCTCTTTCTTGCTTCTGAAACCAGCACCCACTGCTCAGCAGGACAGCATCCTGGTTCTGTTTTGTGGGACAAGATGTTGCCTGGCTCTGGAGTAGATATTAAAAAGCCAATTCAATCTCTAAACTAAACTTGCTCTCTCTCTCTCTCTCTCTCTCTCTCTCTCTCTCTCTCTCTCTCTCTGTTTTTCAAGACATCATACATAAGAGTTCTCCTGAAGAGGGACTGGAGACGTGCCGCAGTGCTTAAGAGCACTGTCTCCTCTTCCAGAGGTTCTGAGTTTAATTCCCAGAAACCACACAGTGGCTCTCAACCATCTGTAATGGGATCTGATGCCTTCTGATGTGTCTGAAGACAGTGTATTCACATTCATAAAATAAATAAATCTTTTTTAAAAAGTTATCCTGAAAAACTTAAAGGTTTAAATGTAAAAATAATTAACCTCTGAAATTATTACTAAAATGTAGGAAAATGTTGAGCATCAGGGCAAGGGGGGTTAGGAGAGGCTTATTTCTTCTCCATGCCTATTCAGACCACCCAGGGCTCTGCTCATAGTCACTTCTGGACGCAGGATGCTTGGGCACCAATACAACCATTCTCCCACAGTTTCTGGGGCAAGATAAGAGGACGATACGAAAATGTGACTGGATCCCTGGGTCTTACTTATCACTGTTCATAATGATGTTATCTCCTTGGTGTACTGTTCGGTGATCAAAGCAAGTCGCCCAGCTATCTCCAACTTCAAAAAAAAAATGCCTCCAAGGTAACTGCAAGGGCAAGAAAGGGAGGGCATTCATAACAAACCTGACTCATTGAGAAATATTTCTCAAGACCACGAAAATCACAAAGAGAAACAAAGCTGGCAAAATTGTAAGTGTTGTGTTCATTGGTTTTCTTACCGCTGTGATCAACAACTGGAGCAGTTTAAGGGAGAAAGGATTTATTTCAGCTCAAGGTTCAGGGAATGAAGGGTTCATCAGTTGCCAGGCATAGTGGCCAGATCTTTGATCCCAGCACTATGGAGGTAGAGGCAGACAAATCTCGGAGTTTGAGACCAGCCTCTTCTACACAGAGAGATCCAGGACAGCCAGGGCTACATGATGGATCCTGTCTTAAACACAAAACAAAGATTCCATCAAGAGGGCTCAGTCTACAGATGCAGAACCCCACAGCTAAACATGAGACAGAGCTTAGGGAGTCCTGACGAGGAAGGGGAGGAAGGCTTGTAGGAGTCAGAGGGGTCAGGGCCACCACAAGAACACGGCCCACAGAATCAACTGACTGAGACTCCAGTGGGCTCACAGAGATCAGGGAGCCTGTAGGGGTCTAACCTAGGTCCCCTGGTGTACATATGTTATAGCTATATATCGTGGTGATCTTATAGGATCCCCAACAGTAGGGACAGGGGCTGTCTCTGGCTCATTTGCCAGCTTCTGGGAACCTTTTCCTTCTACAGGGTTGCCCTGTCCCCACTTGATATGAAAATATGTGCTGTATTTTGTTAATGTCCCTGGAAGGCCTGTTCTTTTATGAGAGGAGGTGGAGAGGGGTTGTGGATCTGGGGGACAGGGCAAGTGCAGGCAAACTGGGAGGAAGGAAGGGAAGGGAGGGAAGAAAGGGGAGGGAGGGAGGGCAGGGAAGGGAACTGCAGTCGGGATTTAATATATGAGAGAAGAATAAATTAAAGAGAAAAAATTCATGGTCCAAGAAGTAACTAAGAAGTCTCAGGGAGTTCTGGAAATTCACAAGATTCACAAGGTTGCTCCCAAAGCCTGTATAATCAGGGACAATCACGGTGGAAAGGAGACATGTCACCAGCCCAGCAATCTTAAAGGCCAGCAGGGGGCTTGAGGAATTTAGTTTCATAAAGTCTTGTCCATGCTCAGAAGGGCTTTCTGGAGAAACAACTGTCTTCAGTATTTGTGTTTCTATAAGTAACCCCAATAAGCTCTCTGATTCACTAAGCCTGAAAAAAGGGAGGGGCTCAGTTTGTGGCAGTAGATGCCTATAGCACACGTTTTTTTTTCAGGGGCACAGACCAGGGAGCACAGAGCTTGTGCCTGAAGCAAGGCCAAGCTATAACTGTTGGTAGACGTGTAAGCCCTGTGTTTCAAAGGTCCCTACATCACCCCCAAACAGTGACGCCATCTGGGGACTCAGTAGTCAAACACGTTCACCCTCAAACTATAGCAGATATGAACAGTTAAGGTGAACTGGCAACTTACCATTTATCGGGCACTCACTGTGACAAACACCTTACAGATTTAATTCTCAAGACAGGGCTATCAATATAGCTCAGCAGGTGGCATCTGCCACTACCTGGTGACCTGAGTTAGATCTGAAGGACTCACATGGTGGAGGGAGAAAGCTGACTCCAGGTTGTCCTCTGACCTCTACACACATGTCACAGTGCATATACCTGCACACACCCACCCACAAACATATGAATAAAAATTCAATGAAAAATTTTTTCATATAGCTTCTGTCTTAGAGTTTTATTGCTGTGAAGAAACAACATGGCCATGACATTATTATTATTATTATTATTATTATTATTATTATTATGGTTTTGTTTTTCAAGACAGGATTTCTCTGTGTAGCTTTGGTTAAACTTACAGAGATCTGCCTATCTCTGCCTCCCAAGTGCTGGGATTAAAGGCATGCGCCACTACCACCCAGTTAACCATAGCAACACTTATAAAGAAAACATTTCATTGGGGCCAGCTTACAATTCAGAATCATGGTGAGAAGCATGGAGGCAGACATGGTGCTGGGGAAGGAGCTGAGAGGTCTGCATCTTGATCTGCAGGCAGCAGAAGGGGACTGTGAGTCACACTGGGCATAACCAGAGCATATATAAAGCTTGCCCTCACAGTGACCCACTTCCTCCAACAAGGCCACACCTAATAGTGCCACTCCCTATGGGCCGAGCATCCAAACGCATGAGTCTATGGGGTCCATGCCTACTCAAACCACCACAACTTCATAAGACATGTTCTACTGAAGTAGGCTAAGATGACAGTGGGACTGAAGGGAGGGGCCACAGGAAAGGAGCCCTCCACTCAGATCTGATTTAAGTCTCATGTTGTCTGGGAGCCAAGAAGTTCAAAAGAAATGACTAAACTTACAAAGGACTAGACTCCTTTCTCTAAGAAAATCCCAAAGTCAAAGTTATGAACCATGTTATCATCAGCGTGCGTCTCGGCCTCCTTGTGACCTACATAGAGTAAGAATGGCTTGGAGCTTGTAGGACAGAGGTTTATGCCTTACTCCTTTCTCATTAGAAACTTCTACAGTGCACCTTATAAACTAGCTCATACTCTCAATGAGCCACGAAAACTTCTTTAGGTAGAAATATGTAGGCACTGGGGATGGCTCTGTTGGCAAAACACTTGCCACCCAGGCATGAGGTCCTGAGTATGGGTTCCCAGCATCTGTGGGAAAAGCCAGATGTGGCAGCCTGTGCCTGTAATCCCAGAACTGAGTGTGGGAAAAAAAACTAAAAGGAGCCTGGGTGCTTGTTGGGTGACCAACTAGGTAAACAACAGGTTCAGCAAGAGACTCTGTCTCCGAGGATAGTGTGGCAAGTGATTGATGCTGTCTTAAGCTCCAGCGATAGACGAGTCAATGGGACAAATCAGTGATGACCTCAAAGAATTCATATGTGGCATCCTCAACCCAGTGAGAAGTTGGGTCTCTCAGAGGTTCTTAGCGCTGACCAGCACTCTCCTCAGTCACAGACTGAAGACTTCATCGGAGTGTGACCATATGGTCAGGGTTCAGCACAACACTAACCACATTTTTCTATATTTGTCTTTTTTTTTTCTTCTGCCCAACTACGTGAGAAGCAAGTTAAGAGAAGAAAGATTTATTTTGGCTGAGAGTACAATGCATCAAGGCGGCAGCGGCACAGAGGAGGGCGTGGCTGAGATCGGCAGGGGAAACAGGCTGCTTGGTTTTTCCTGGGCAGATCCAGTGATCAGGAACAAGCCCTGCCACCCCAGCAAGCAACTTCCTCCAACTCCTAACGATTCCACACCCCAAACAGCACTGCCAGGCCGGGTTCTAACACACGACCTATGGCAGAATTATATACCCAAACCATGATTGCTATGAGACCGGTCATGTGGGAAGAGTCCTGGTCCTTAGTTTTCAATGAACGCCAAGATCTGTGCATGGGCACCTGACCACCCTGGTCTAGGTTCCCAGAGGGGTTCATCAGCTTTTGAATTCCATTGTAAACTTTCACTATCTTTTCTGATTCTAAACTATGAAAGGCACAGAGGCAACTCAGATGAGAGTGATCTAAGCTTAAAAATAAACCTTCAGAAAACGTTTAGAACTCTGTCAACAGACGGTGTATCAACACTTGCACTGTATAAGATTCAAAAGTACATCTGTACTTATTAAAATGTATTTGGGAAGCCAACACTTCCCTTGTACAAAAGCAAATTTTCCTTCTTGGCTGAGGGAGGCTTGGTTTCTCTTCTCGTCTTGTTGGTTTTTCCCACCCTGTAGCCTTGAAAATCTTTTTCCTTACAGTATTGAGTTCTGATAACTTTAGCATATTTCACATGTGCTAAACTTACCTGGAAGTCTTTTTATTTTCGTCCATGGAAGCAGCACAGAGTTTTATACATAAGGGTGGATTAGTCACTTTCTGTTGCTGTAATAAGATACCATAAAATACCCGGAGCAACCTAAGGGAGAAAGTATATTTTGGTTTATAGTTCAAGAAGTAGGAGGGGCATGCCAGAAGGTAGCTGCAACAGGAAGCTAAGACGTCACAGTTCAACTGTGATTAAGAAGCTGAAAGAGGGTGCCCTCCATGCATCTCCCTTCCCTGGGAGGGGGACCTAGGGGCAACATTTGGCATGAAAATAAAATAATTAACTAAAAATAAAAAATATTGAAAACTAAAATTCTATTTAAATGTCAAAAAAGAAGGAAGAGAAAGGAGGAGAAGGAGAAAGAGGAGAAGGAGGAGGAACAAGAGGAGGAAAAGGAGAAAGAAAAAGAAGAAGAGGAGGAGGAGGAAGAGGAGGAGGAGGAAGAGGAGGAGGAAGAGGAGGAGGAAGAGGAGGAAGAGAAGGAGGAAGAGGAGGAGGAGGAAGAGGAGGAAGAAGAGGAGGAGGAAGAGGAGGAGGAGGAGGAAGAAGAGGAGGAGGAAGAGGAGGAGGAAGAGGAGGAGGAAGAGGAGGAGGAAGAGGAGGAGGAAAAGGAGGAGGAAGAGGAGGAGGAAGAGAAAGAAGGAGGAGGAGGAGAAGGAGAAGGAGAAGGAGGAGGAGGAAGATGAAGGAGAAGGAGAAGGAGAAGGAGAAGGAGGAGAAGGAGGAGAAGGAGGAGAAGGAGGAGAAGGAGGAGGAGGAGGAGGAGGAGGAGGAGGAGGAGGAGGAGGAGGAGGGGAAGGGGAAGGGGAAGGGGAAGGGGAAGGGGAAGGGGAAGGGGAAGGGGAAGGGGAAGGGGAAGGGGAAGGGGAAGGGGAAGGGGAAGGGGAAGGGGAAGGGGAAGGGGAAGGGGAAGGAGAAGGAGAAGGGGAAGGGGAAGGGGAAGGGGAAGGGGAAGGGGAAGGGGAAGGGGAAGGGGAAGGGGAAGGAGAAGGAGAAGGAGAAGGAGAAGGAGAAGGAGAAGGAGAAGGAGAAGGAGAAGGAGAAGGAGAAGGAGAAGGAGAAGGAGAAGGAGAAGGAGAAGGAGAAGGAGAAGGAGAAGGAGAAGGAGAAGGAGAAGGAGAAGGAGAAGGAGAAGGAGAAGAAGAAGAAGAAGAAGAAGAAGAAGAAGAAGAAGAAGAAGAAGAAGAAGAAGAAGAAGAAGAAGAAGAAGAAGAAGAAGGCAAGAGAGACACTAAAGCTGAGATGAGACCAGGCTATAGACTCCTGAAGCCCGTCCTCAGCAAGCTTCCAAGTCCAAAAAGTTCTGTAACTTCTCCAAACAACAGCACAAACTGGAGTCTAAGGGCTTGACTACAAGTGCCTGTGGGAGACATTTCTCATTCAAAATCACCAGACAAGCAAGAGAGAAAATCCTTGGTACCAACTAATTCTTTTGGAAGCACTAAAAGATGGCTTAGGGGAAAAGTCTAGCCTGCTCCTGAAGGTTCTAGATACAGGGCCACCTGCTAGAGCAGGAGACCATATGAACAGGGCTCTAAAGGATGTCAGTTTAATCAGTGGATTAAAGTGTGTGAGACCAGTAACCACTGCAGCTTACTCAGTAGTTAACCAGGCTAACCGGGTTCTCAGGAGGCTATGGAAGATGGTAACACCAGCGTAGTGAGAGATGAGAACCCTTCATGGATGTCCTGATTCATTTAGAATGCTCCAAGAAGGCATCAGGATCTGGGAGGATTAGAACAAGAACTCCATCAGGTACCTGCCACACAAACACGAAGGCCTGAGTTTGGTTACTAAAAGGCCAGGGATGGGTGGCGTTGGAGAGCTGGCTCAGCAGTTAAGAGCCCTTGTTCTTGCAGAGGACCTGGGTTAGGTTCCCGGCACCTACAAGGTGGCTCATAAATCCACAAATCCAGATGCCCTCTTCTGGTCTCTATAGACACCAGGCACAAGTGCACATACTTGGTGCACACGCACACACACAGGCAAAGCGCTACACAAATGAACCGAATAGAGAAAAAGTCCTGGGGATGATGACATGTATGAAAACCCTATCCTGTGGTGGCAGAGACAGGGTGATCACTCAGGTTTGCTGGCCAGCTAGAGAGCCCTCAAGAGCTAAGGCTGACCAATCCTGCAGCGCACCATTCAAAGTTGACCTGTGGCGTACATATCCATCCCACCACCACCTCTACCCAAAGAGAGAGAATTTTTAAAAAATGAAACAAGATTACACACCTATTTTTCTGTTCTGAGTGCTGGGAGATGCAACTTCAAAGTGCCACTGGGTTTGGTTCTGATGAGGCCCCTTTGCTGGCCCTTCGCTACCCATCATTCTGCTGTGCCCTCTTATGGCAGAGGGCACAAGTTGGTTCTCCGGGGTCCCTCTGTACACAGCCCATCCGTGGGAGCTCTGTCTTTGTGACCTAATCAGTGCCTCTGCCCTTAGGCGCTCTCACACAGAGACCCAGGACACCTTGGGGAAGCCACACTGCATCCATATTTGTGTGACGCAGAACTGCAGGATGGTTCAAGTTCCCCAGGACAGCCCTTAGCCAAAGGAGGACAGAAATCAAAAGATTAAAGCAAGTCATCCCTGCCCCCCAGGAAGCAAGGTCATCTCATCTGGGAAGCGCACAGCTCTGGCCCCCCGGCAGATGCACTAGGATGCCCAGCTCTCTCCTCTCTTGTTTCCCCTCCTGATACCACCCTGCTGCTTAGAGTCATTTTCCTCACAAATTGCCTAAACACAAGCCTCAGGCTGTGCACACACTCCATGTGATAATGCCAATGCAATCAAATGACAACGGCTAGTCTTAAAGTTTTAATGAATGTAATCAAGCATGTTACCAAGAAGAGTTTATGACAGACACATGGACTAGTTTATGTTCTTAATATGAAAGTGTCAGAGACCCAAAGTGTGTGTGTGTGTGTGTGTGTGTGTGTGTGTGTGTGTGTGTGTGAAATTAAATACTTGGGTCAGAAACATGTCTGGGCTTATGTAGGGATTTATTTGTTTGTTTTTAGCTGCCCCCACCCACTGCCCGCTCCCCTAGAGTAGCCCTGACTGGCCTGGAACTCACTATGTAGATCTGGTTAGCCTTACAAAGATGGACCTGCTTCTGTGTCTCCAGGGCAAGGAAGGGTTAGAGGCATGCCCCACCACACCCGAGGATCATGTAGTTTTTGCATAGTTACTTTTCTTTTGATTTTATCTTCTTTAAAGGATTCCAGGTAAGGGTGGTGGTGGTCACTCGGGAGGCAAAGGCAAGTGAATCTCTGAGTTCAAGGCTAACCTGGTCTACAGAGCAAGTCCCAGGACCACCAGGATACACAGAGAAATCCTGTCTCAAAAAACAAACAACAAAAAGGTTTCCAGGTAATTAGGAGTAACTTTTTGTCTCATTGTTTCTGCCGGGGCAGTGGTAGCACATGTCCTTAATCCCAGATCTCCAAGAGTTCAAGGCCAGCCTGGTTTACAGAATGAGTTCCAGGACAGCCAGGGCGCCACAGTGAAATCCTGTCTTGAAAATCCAGAAACTGTCGTCCTTATCATCATCATCATCATCATCATCATCATCACCTCATCATTTATGATTGATAAACACTTATAAATTTTAGAAAAATACTGTTAAATCAATCATTTTGATTATGAGGGTTTGGGGCATCATGCATACAGGTGTAATAATAAGAGATCCTAAGAGAAATATAGTGACTAAAGTATTTACTTCAAGTGGAATATTTTGAATATGTGTTATATGAACATAAAAGAACCAGTTTATAAAATATTGATTCTTAAGAATAATTCAGCTAGTAGAATACTCATGTTTGCATTCACCATCTCTTGTATGTCAGTAAAAGAAATGGGAAAAAACCCCATGGAATTTGTATATTCCACTTCATTTGGCTCTTTCAAACATTAAAATCTGAAGCCCAAGGTCCTTCAGGAACTAAAATATCACATTTACATTTTTGCTTCTACTGTGTGGGAGAAAGACCCACAGTCATCTTTTAACTAAAATTCATGGTGTCTTCCCCTCAAAGCTTTTGCTTTAATGAAGAGTAGTACTAAATGCACATGCACTGGCATTTAATTTCATCATTGTTTTTAATTTTTTCCCCACTTCATGTCTGTTGCTTTGAGAGACCTTCTGGCTAAATCCCAACTGATAAAAGTGCATTGCTGAGAGATACCTAGGGGACCTGGGGACAACTAACCCAGACTCCATCTCATAAAGGACATGCTTGGGCAAGATTTGATGGTGTTTACTCTTTTTCCTTTTCTTCCCCGGTCTTCAAAACACAGCAAATCTAAACCAGCAGCTGAATTCGAATGAGTCTGCTCCACACAGCCCACTCTCACTGTGAAGGCTTCTGTTACACGCGTTTAAAATATCCCTCAACTAAGACGGGTTACAGAAGATGCATATTCATACTTGAAACACGCTCTTCCTCCACATTATGAGCATTTCGGGGTACCCACAAAGTTAGGGTTCTGCTAAGGTTCTTGGTCAAACAAAACCAATATCTGAAGGACAGTAGTATCTAAGGACGGATGGAGTAAGATTTGCAGAGCCCACAGTAACAATAGCCCATACCACAGAAAGGCTAAAAGTCTTTGCCCTGTGACACGAGGAAAGCTGAGATAACTAAAATTCCAGTTGCCCACTCGGCAGAAGCAGACCTTTCTGTTCCAGTTAAAATCTAAACTGAATTGATCCTGGGTTTTTTTTTTTTTTTTTTTTTTTTTCACTTTATAAAAAGGAGAAGAGAAAGCTATTGAGAAATAGACTGGCTGAAGTAGGTATGTTTGGGAGAAGATGGCACAGTTTCCACTTTTTACGTGTGGGCTAGAGTCGTTTTACATTTGGGTTACAAAATGTTCTTTTGAATCCGAAGAGTCGAGAGCACCGCACCAGGAGATGCCTGGGAATGTAGAGACCTACTTGCTGCTCTGGGATGTAGGGCAGTGGAGCCAGTGCTTAGCATTTCCAGTCTGCAGTGAGCACTAGTAGCCACGAGGGGGCGCAGTGCATAGTTAACAAAGCCTTTCTGAGCACTGGCATCTTTCAAGGCCGGTCTAATACTTCATGCAGATTAGAATCTTGCTTTCCAGAGAGGTGAGTTATGAAGTCCAAAGAAGAGGAAAGTATGCTTGAGGGCAGGGAACTAATAAGTTGAAGAACGATGGTCAGTGCTCTCTGTAAATCACCATCTGTCTTTTACCTAGAGATTCCCCAGGTTAAATTAAAACACAGGATAAATTAAAACAGGAACACCAGAGGAAATGAGACGACTTGGAGGTTCCCAATAGAATTTTGATTGAAACTGTAGAATCTCTGCGCATTCAACAATTTATAAACTGGGTCAAATGTCATGTGCCCGGGCAGCAAAAGGAAGTCCTATCATCTGCAGACTTGAAGGAAGCCCCCTGCTGAGGCAGCGCCGAGGAGGCCATTTGACGTCAGGGCTCCAGGGCGTCTTTATATTTATTTTAGATAAGAGTTGTCTCTATAACTATGGCTTCTGGACATGTGGATCCAACAATAATATCAGGCTGAAAATATTCAGAGCACATGCGCACGCGCGCGCGCGCGCGCGCGCGCGCGCACACACACACACACACACACACACCACAGATCCAGAAAAAATATTGTGTCTTGCTGGACCATGGTGGTACATGCCTTTAATCACAGCACTTGGGAAGCAGATGCAGGTGGATCTCTAAGTTCAAGGCCAGCCTTGTCTACAGGCAGGCTTTAGGCTGTACCGAGAAATCCTTTCTCAGAAAATAAGGGGGCAGGGGGGGGTCTCAGCGAGTCTCAGGCATGTACAGAATTTGATTTTTTTGGTGGGGGGGGGGCGGTATTGCTATTCCCTAACCATACAGGCTAGCAATGGTTTTCATAGCATTTGCAGTGTATGAGTCATTGTAAGTAATCTAGAGATGATTAAAGCACACAGTGGTTATATGCAAATACTATTCAATTTTATAGAAGGGACATGAGCATCTTTGGATTCTGATGTCCAAGGTAAATTCTAAAACAACTATAATCGAATCCTCCCTCTCTCTCTCCCTCCCTCCCTCCCTCCCTCTCTCTCTGAGTGTGTGTGTGTGTGTGTGTGTGTGTGTTGGATGTTTATGTACCATAGCCATCATGTGAAGGTCAAAGGACGACTCCAGATAAGAACATTTCAGCCCTCACCTCTGCCTTATTTGGAACAGGCTCCAGCTGGTCCCCACCGCGTGGGCAGCCTAGTTGGCCTTTGCACTTCCGTTGTCTCCATCTCCCTTCTTGGTCTTGGCTTTGCGTGAACTCGGCTCCTCACACTTTGCCTACCTTATTTCTGAGATAGGGAGTCCTTACGCAGGCAGTCCGAGCTGGCCTGACCTAGAACTCTGTGGAGACCAGACTGGCGCTTACAGAGATTTGCCTACCTCCGACAATTGAATGCTGGGATCAAAGACACGCGCAGCCATCCCTGACTGTACCAGAATCCTTTAAACCGTGATTAGAGTCTTACTACTGAAAGGTTTCCTAAAATTTCTACACTACCAATTTTTGACCTGACTGGATTTACATATTATCGGGACTGATCTGCATATTTATTTTATAACCAGGAGGGGACCTTGAAGCTATTCAACCAAAGATATTCTTTTCTTTTTCTATCCAAAAACAATAAGGGCTTAGATTTGAAAGCAAGAACAGTCCTTAAATTAGCATTAACAAATTTGTTTTTCAGGATTATTTACACACACAAAATATTTTGTTTTGTTCTTATAAAAATGTGAAATTTACCTTTTACCCAAAGGTTTTAACTCAATAGGCAGCTTCTTCCTTTTCATTTACAAGCTGGTTCTTTTTTTCTAAACAGAAAACTGTTAAAAGATTCATCCTTTTGAAGACTAATTTCTTTAATCTTTTTAAATGTATTAGCATAAATTACAGAGTAAAATTTGCACCTCACTTCTTTGTAAACATGGCGCTTTGCTATTGATTTCCCCTATTGTTCCCTAGCCTGAAGGACTTTTCACTCTTCTGAACCCTCCCCCGCCCCCTACCTCTTTAATCCTACCCCACACCTCCCCAGTCTCTTTATCCTTGATTTATGGGAGTGCTTGAAACCACTATTACGGGGTCTCTTGAAACCACTACAAGTGGGAAATGCACAGAGGCCAGGAGTCCTAGCAGAAGCCTACAGAGGAGGTCTAATTAATTACAAGCCACCTTTGATATCAAATGCATGTCTTTCCGGACTACGGCATATCCAGGTCAGTCTTCCAGAAACAAACAAGCTCAATGTCTGTTGGCTTTCTAGAATCACCTTGGATTCCATACTTCAAGCCCTCCAGTTCAGGTCCATTCAAACTCACTGGGCTATTACATAGGGCGAAAACTTCTCCATTAAGCAAAAACAATTATTGCAATATCTGCCAAGATAAAATTTAAGCAGTAGCATTTTCTCTAGAAAAGGAAAAGAAAATCTTGCATATATTTGAGACTCCCGGTGAGTCACTGGCTTCCCTGAAGGGTCATACACCTATTTATCCTCTAGAGGGCAGAAGTTCTCTGTTTCTGGTGGGGGAAAAAAAAACAGGATGGTTTTGCTTTCTCTGGGGGGAAATTGATTTAGCTGGGTCTTAATTGGAATAGGAAAAAAAAAACCCACTCTAACTTCTAATCAGATAACATTATAACCCAGAAATTAGAGGCAGTCATTCCAGAAGAGAGATACACAAAGTTCATTCACTCTGATGATAATGTGTGGCCTCGAAGGTGAGACTCCACCTCTGAGCCTCTGAGCTCCAGACAGACAGACAGACAGATAGACACACACACACACACACACACAGCAGCTGGCCAAGCCTTGGGCATCAGTGCAGGAAACAACAGTGCTCTCTTCACCTCTGATGCTGTGTAGATGATCTTCGACAGCTGCTCTTGGAAGCTCCTGTACTGGGTGGTATTTCAGAAAGAGGTGGGCATTCTGTGATGACTCAGATGAACTGACTGTCATAGCCTGGGTTCCCTTAAAAACACCAGCCTGGCTGGAGAAGTCGCCCCCATGAAGATTTACTTAGTAGGTGATGTCAGGGTGCAGGAATGAGGAATTGTCACGCTGACCAGCTGTCCCTGCTTGTAGAACACTGAGAGGTTTTCTAAGAGGTGAAACCCAAGAAGTAGGTATGAGAGGAGCAGTCAACTGGTGAGTTGCTGGACCCAGAAGAGGGCAAGCCCGCCGAGGCTGGGTTTCTGACTTGTTTCAGTCCCATAGTACCCAGCATAGAATTGTTCACCTGTAGGGTGTGGGAGGGGAGAAGGGTTCATTGGCTCCCAGGTGTGTGTGGTGTTTCTGTTGGGAAGGTTAACTCCCACAGCACCTGGGCTTGTGCTCCTCCTGGGGGCCTGTGACCCTCCATCTGCATCAGGGAAACTGGGTAGAAGGGAAAGAGCTCAGCAGGAGGAGACACGCTGTGGGCTCCGCCTACACCATTCTGCTGCCGCAATTGTTGGAGAACCAAACTCACAAATGTGGGGAGGGGGTCAAGATGTGGCCCACGCACGAAGACTGATTCTACCAGCCTTCGCTTGGCTCGTCTGTGGACTCAGCAGGAGATCATAACCTCTGCGTTAGCTTCCAACTAGTTTATTAATTTAATGGAGATAAAATGGTCTTTGTTTTAAATAAGAAATCCAACAACAAAATTGTTTCCCTTCCCCTTGTGTATATAGTACACAGAAGCTGAATTAATAAGCTCATCTAGCTAAAAGGGAAAAGTCTCAAGCTGTTGTACCTTTCCCCCAAATTGAGGTGTGGATTTAGACGTCAGCTCCAGTGGAAAACATAGGGTCGGAGGAACAATTGCTGAGTTTTTAGCAATTACAAAGTCTGGGGCCAGCTGCAGTGACACATTCCTATCACCCCAGTCCTAGGCAGGCAGAGGCAGGCACATCTCTTTGGGTTAAAGGTCAGTCTTGTTTACAAAGCAAGTTCAGGGCCAGCCAGGGAAACTTGGTAAGATAGTATATGAGAAAAGTTAGGGAACTTGTTGGTTCTACCCCCAAAAGAAGGAAGGCTAGAACTGACTAGCCAGAATTGTCTTCTGACCTCCACATTTGAGCTGCGGTATGTGTAGATATACATGGATATCACACAGACAGCATCAGGAACAACATTAGTTGTTGTAATAAAAACAACTTTTTAGATTTGGGTTTTTTTTAATTCTGAGTCTTTTGTCCTCGTGTCTGTATGTCTTCCATGTGTTTGCCTCATGCCCTCAGAGATCAGAGGGCATCAGAATCCCTGGAAATGGGGTTAGGATGGTTATCAGCCATCGTGTGGGTGCTAGAATCCTAGCCCGGGGCATCTGCAAGAGCAGCAAGTGCCCTAGTGTGGAGTCATCTTTCCAGCTCCAATTATACTACTTCTAAAGTCGATCACGTGTCACAGCGACAACCTGGCTATGACCTTGCAGAGCTCCCTTCTGGACCACATATTGCAAATATGATTTAGATATTGTTTGCTTCCATGATTCTGTTAAACCTCTTACAGTAGAAAATTTTAGAAATATACAAAAATAGAAGGGAATCATGCAACCTCTTTTTAATCTTTCTGTTGTGCAGAATCTTAGAAGTAAACAAAACTAGAGCAAATGCCGGATGTGCCCCTGTGCCAACCACAAGCGTCCTGCTTGGGTCATTCTTTTTCCGGCACCCTCAGTGAAGAAGATATGCTGTAGCAACCAACAGAAAGCCTACTTTATACGTCTTTAAACCAAAGCACCATTAGCCCCAAGATTGTATAACATAGATATGCAGTCCAGGCCTCTGCGCAATGGAATACTGTCTTCAGAAATTGAGTTGACTATCGCTTTGTTCTGCCTTTAGAATGGGAGTGCAAAATGGCTGCCAAGCCTCTAGCAACCTGGATCTTTGTGAGGAGGGACTCAGAGACAGACTGACACACTGAAGGACAGATGTCCTCCTTGAGCTTCCTCTGAACCCTTTCTCTGGGGTTTCATCCACATTCACTTCTCCTCAGCTCTCCTCAGCTGAGCACTGGGTCTCTATTTTCTGCAAGAGGATTATGGGAGGCTGGGGACACAGTCACCCTGAATAAAGTCTAGATCCTGTCAGGAAGAAGGAGACTCTGCCCCTTCACCCCGTCTTCCTCTGCTTCCAATGCTCCCCCCCACCACAACCCCTCAGGTTACCACCTCATTCAACTAATAGTCACTGAACGTCCACTCCCTGCTGGCTCCAAGGCCATGTCCTGGGTCTCTAGAGAGAAATAAGTTGTTTTTGCTTTAGAAGAGGTCCTAATCTAACTTATAGCTGGAGCCAATCCATAACATCTAAACTCAATCAAGTCAGAGTCACACAAACACATTATTTAAAGATGTAGACGCAACCCCTTGAAGATAGAAAACTGGAATTGTTCAAAGGGCTTGGTTGCCCTTGGAGACTAGACTGGGGGCAGGGAGGCGCAGAACAGGATTCTGGGTAGCATTACTCATTGCATGTATTTCTGCAATTGCTACCGACGTAGTTAATAGTTTTAAGTGTGTGTGTGTGTGTGTGTGTGTGTGTGTGTGTGTTTGGGGTGGAGTCATCCACTGCTACAGATTGAACGGTTTAAGTGGACTGGCACGTGCAAACCACCAGGCACCGCACAGGCACTCAGCACACATTAGTGAGAAACAAATTAATCACCGGCGTTTTGTCCAGACTCCAACCCCTTCCCCGGGGCCCCTGCAGAGCAGTGCCGTTCTCTGGTTCTCCGTGCCGTTCCTCTGGGTCTTCTGTGAGCATAAACAAGACTGGCAGCGAACAGCTTTGTGCCAGAGTCAGTTCAGGGTTTTGGCAGCGTCCTTTTGGGATAGATTCCTAGAAACGGGTAAATGTGTGTGTAATTTTGCTAGCTGTTGCCTTGTTCCCCTCCTGTGGGGATCAGGGCATTCTCTGCTCCCTCCTACCACGTGTGAGCCTGTTTGTCCCCCACAGCCCCACTAAGACAGGTTAAATCCAACCGTGGGAGGTAACTCACTCAAGAATGGGCCTGGCTTACTTCTCGTTCCTCCCTCTGCTTGCTTTCCCCTCGTCTTCACCCTGCCCCCAACCTCTTTTCTTCCCCTCCCCTCCCCTCCCCTCCCCTCCTCTCCCCTCCTCTTCCCTCCTTCTCTCCCTTCTCTTTCTCCTCCAGTCCTTTCCTTTCCCCTTCTCTCCCCTCCCCTTCCCTCTCATTTTCTCCCCACCCCCCCCCCCCCACTCCCCTTGGTTGGAACCATACCCGACAGGTTGGTTACATCTAGCTAGAACCAGTATATCAAGCCAGAACCAATCTCGATGAACTTTGAATTTCCTTTCCTTTCATCTTCGGTGCGGTCCCGTTACCCCCTAAGCCACCGCCGGTTACTCCCGCTCGCTGGTCTAGCTGTTCGTTCTGTACCTCTGAAAGACCGGCCCGTTCCAGTTCCACCGCTTAGCCCTCCCCAGGCCTCAGCTGGGGGCCTCAGTAGCCCACCCACGCTGACTCTTTCTCAGATGGGTGGAGCCTTCCCGGTCTCTCTGTAGAGGAGCTCTCTACTGACAGAGGTCCTGCAGGCAGGGCAGGCGAGCGACTTAACTAGTATAAGGAAGACACTCTCTCTGCTCGGTTAGGAACCCGGTGCAGTCGGCTCATTTATTCTCCAGGAACACGACTGCGCAGGGAACTCTGATGCTGGCACCTTGGAGGGTCAGCAGAGGTAGCGCCAACACCTGCTTTGGTGATTGGGAGAACCATGCTGTCAGCCAGGGAAGAGCCTCATAGAGGCCACGGTGACCTCTCCATCTGTGCGGCTTTTGCTAGAGAAGCTGAGTGCAAGGGCCCCTGACATCCCCAGAGACATCCCTTCATTCTCCCAGTCAACATCAGTGTGAGGCACGAGGCACCGATGTCCTCAGACTCCGCCTACTCCCATGGGTCTCTCCAGAGCTGCTTCCCAGCCCAGCCAGGCAGTGATTAAACACTGCAAGGCATGGCGCGCCTATCTCTGCTTTAAGTCCCACTTTTCACTCCATTAAAGGCTCCCAACGAGGCCCGGGGAGAGAGCTCAGTCAGTAATGCGCTTGTTAGCCCAAGCACCTGAGTTTGAATCACATAAACAGGCAGAACACATAGAATTTGTAATACCATGAAGGGGCTCCCTGGCTGGTCAGTCTAGCACACTTGGTGAGCTCCAGGCCAATAGGACACCCTGTTTCAAAGGAGCTGGATAGCATCTCTGAGGGTGACACCCAGGAGTGTCCTCTGGCCTTCCTGTGTGTGCGCGCACACGCACACGCACGCGCACGCGCACGCACACGCACACACACACGCACAAGCACACGCACATGCACAACATGCATTAGAAAAAGGCTCACAGCCACACTTGCATCTGTTTGCTCCCTGGGAGGATTTCCCTCCCATCCTGCCTGGGGCTACAGTGGAGCCGCAGTCTGTTTTCATCTCACATCAACCTACAGGCACACCTGCATACAAGACTCAGGCCCCAGTGATCTCGGCATCTATCTTCTGGTTAGAGGAAGCTCCAGGGGGCTGTGTGGGCTGCGGGGGAGGGATCCTGACCCCCCTGCTGTGTGATTCACTTATGCCCCGTCCTAGATGTGCCATTTCCGTAATGTGATGGGTTGCTACTGTACACTCCAGACCTTATCATGATTTGACAGCTTTAGCAATACCCTGCTCGTGAGAGACAGCTGCAATTTCATAATTACTTGATGTCTGCCCCACAGTCGCTGTGAGGGCTCCGCAGCATAGCAGAAGCTGCTGCTGCTCCTGTTCCTCCTCCTCCTCCTCCTGCTGCTGCTGCTGCTGCTGCTGCTGCTGCAACAGGATTCCATTATATAGTCTTGGCTATCCTGGAGCTCACTACGCAGACCAGGTTGGCCTAGAACTCACAGACCTTGAGGCCTGCCTCTGCCTTAAGAATGCCGTGACTAGACGTATGTGCCACCACTCCTGGCAGGCGCATAGTTCTTGGATACAGAAGGTAAGGCCTAGCTAGAGGTGTATGCTGTGTGTCTCCTCTCAGTGCTGCTCAGAGACTATTTTTATTCCTGTCTCCATGGATACCTCTGAAGCAGTGGACAGAGCTTTTTACCTGGCAGCCTGGTCCTGAAGTTGTCAGGCTTCTGACCATTCGATAGGAACACAAGAATAGTCTTCTCAATGTGACTGTATTGCCTCTGAAATCCAAATACCCGACATGTGTTTCTCACTTAACAACAAGGTACAATAACTTGTACCTCAGAAGGGCTGTCATAGCAAGTTCCAGGCCAGACTCCCTAAAACTTTCCAGACAGAAATATGATTCTGTAGAGTTTACCTCCATCCTCTCACAAGTTTAAGTTTTATTAGGAAATTCAACATGATAATGTATTTCTGTTTTCCCAAATGCATGGTGTCACGGTGGTAGACTAGCGTGCCTTCCACAAAAAATCAAAGCCACCAAGCTGTTGGCATGTTGTATCCTAATGGATGACAGAGGCTGCCATGGCCTTGGGGTACCCGACAGGCGATGAATGTGACTGTTCTTCCCATCTACGGGTCAACACCTCCCCATTCTCCACACTAATGGTACTGAAAGAATACGTTGACAGAGTCAAAGGCAAAAGGGAGATGTGGGGCTGACGTAGTCAACAAAGACGCTTCGTCCAGGTAAGCACTTGACACTTAAGCTGAGGTGTCCTAAGGGACCTTTGTAGACACAACGACGACAACGATGACAGACTACATGGTGGGTGGAACGGGGACTACCACCCATGTCTTTTATGTCTTCAAGAATGACATTAATTTCTGAGCCCAAATTGCCAACCTAAATGTGAACTAAATAAGTGGTTTCGACTTTAAAGCAACTATTTGGGGCATGGCTGTCATGAAGCAAAAGCCACATTTGGTACACGGGCTGAAAATAAAGATGAGGAATATAGAAGAGCAGGATTTAGGAGTGTTCTAGTTTGCTTTCTATTGCTGTGATAGAACACTCTGACAAAAGCAACCTTGGGAGGAAGGGGTTTATTTGGCTAACAGGTCATCAGCCAATATTTGACAGCCTATCGTCAAGGGAAGCCAAAGTCAGAGGCACTCAAGGCAGGAGCTTGAAGCAGAAACCACAGAGAAACACTGGGCACCCGCATCCCCACCTCCACACTTGCTGGCTTCCTGGCTCCCCTTCCTAGAACACCCAAGCCCCCCTGACCAGGGATGGTATCAGCATAGCTAGGGAATGATGCCACTCACAGTGGACATTCTTCCCAGCTCAGTTAACATAATAATCAAGACAATCCCCACCTCCAGACATGGCTGGAGGGCCATTTCCCAGATGATTCAGTCAAGATGAAATTGACATTAACCTTCACAGTTGTTAGCCACCAAGAACCTTACTAAGTAATTTTCTTACCTCTTTTCCACCACTCTGCTTCCCACAGCCA
Source organism: Apodemus sylvaticus (assembly GCF_947179515.1). NCBI lineage: Eukaryota > Metazoa > Chordata > Mammalia > Rodentia > Muridae > Apodemus > Apodemus sylvaticus. Next base: position 104,415,843 of record NC_067472.1, read on the forward strand.
TCCTGGTCTCCATGCTTCAGGCCATACATTAGGTAGGCCTGCTTCCTGGACCTTAGAAAACAGTGGCCTTGGGAGAATGCCTGCTCTGTGGCAGGCCAGCCCCTGCAGCACAGGCTATGCATTGTGGCCTGCAGCCACTGCTATCCCAAGCTGAGTGTCCCCCGCTGCAGCCTTATCTCCTTTTCCCACTGCCCCACCTTGAGGCAAAGCTTCCTTCTAAGTTGCCCTCAATACTCTCTGATGCAGTCTTCCCCACAGAGGGACTCTGACCACAGCGTTCTACCATCAGTCCCATTTGCCCAGGACTGAAGGGTTCTGGGGCAGTAGCTACTACTACTAGAACCAGGAGTTTCCTCGGCAAAGCTGGGCAGAGTGGTAAGAATGGCTCATGTGACTGTCCAAACCAGGCATTCAACAGAGGGGTGGCACGACCATGACTTCGTCAGACTAATGAGAATTTCTGCCCAAGGAGTGAGAGAGGGGATTAGCTTTCCTGAACATGGAACTGTGAGCAACCAAACAATAAGGCTTTCTTACGGTGCAGTAGAAGGAAGAAAACTCTTGAGTGTGCAATCATCAACATAAGTGATTATTATGGGGTATCATTATAATTGTGTTATGATTATTAAATGAGATATAATCATTCTCTCGTGCTGTTGCTGTGAAGATTAGACAAAATGACTTATGACATGCTTTGCATAGAGAACTAATAATAGTCTCTTTTTATTAAGCACTTACTGTGTCCAGAGCTCTGCTCTAAAGGCAACCCTGTGCATTGAAAAGGCATTACATGTGTTCTGTCACACAGTCAATGTCCCAGGGAACAGAAATGCAAGCTCCATTTTACATGGGTTTCGGGGACACAAAGAGGCCAAGCAGCTAGGAAGCAGAGCCAGAACTCAACCACAGTCTGACAGTGTGATGCCCCCCTTTTTACACACACACACACACACACACACACACACACTTGCATGCTTACACTCAAACACATAGACACCCACACAGCATTACAGTCACACTGACACACTCACATACACTCAAACATACCATATCACAGTCACATTTTCACATGCTTACACACACAATCACATATGCTTATTCACATCCACTCATGCACGTACACACTCTAAGACTCATATTTGCACACACACACACAAAGATGCACAGCCACACATGCTCACATAAACACATACACATGCTCATGCAGACACATTCATTCACATACGTGGTCACATATGCACTCATACGTTCTCATGCACACTCAGTATTGTCCACACTCTCATGCTCACCTGCACACACCACACTATTACAGTTGTACACAACATATAAACACAGGTCACAGCCACATTCAAAATAACACATAGGCATATAATCACACACTATCATAGGCACACTGACACACTCACATATTTTCACACACAGTCACACATAAACACTCTTATAATCTCTCACACAGCCATACAGTCACATATGTACACACTGACAAAGTCTTACATGTGCACACCCACTCACACTCACACTCATATACTCCCACTTATATACCAACACTCACAATTATGTACACACTCAGAACACTCGCATTTTCAAGTACATAAAGCACTTATACACATGCTAATGCAATTCTCACACTCATTAACATACATGCTCACCTATGACTGCAACTCTCACACAAAAGCTAACACCCATTCACAAACACTAATAGTAACACCCACTCACAAACATGCTTTCACACACACTCATGTCACAATCAAACACACATGCTTGTACAGTTGTGCATAATCACACTGACATAATAATCACACATTCATCCATAGTAAGATCATATATTCATGCACACTCATGCTCACACTCAAAGTCTCACACCCATGCATACTCATGTCAGCACAGGAACACTCATGTGCACACCCATGTGATTACACAGTCATTCATGTTAACATACTCTTGCCATACTCGATCACCCACTCACACTTGTACACTCACGTTCACACAGATTTGAGCATGTGCACACTCCCACTTAGTCGCTCAACCACACAGACACCCACACTGTCATATCCTCATACACATTCAGCTCACATAGTGTCACACACAGTCAGACTCACCTTCACAATATTGCATGACCCCCACACCTTTACACCCACACTCCTGCACGCTCACGCACATACACTTTCAGACTGTCAATGTGCTCATCGTTGACAGACAGAACATGTAGAGTAACTGATGGTAAAAGCATGGCCATGTGACCCTCATCTGTCATCTCAGCAGTATCCGGTATTCCCAGCCCCATAGCGTGACTCCAGGACCATAGACTTAGCCCAAAGCACTATGATAAGGCTTTCTTCAGAGTCAGCAAAATGAGCCCCTATGAGACATGCTTGAAGGACATTGGTGGCATTTTCTGCTCATAGTCAACCAGGCAGACACTTCAAGTCTTCTTTTAATTTTTTTTTTTTTGTTGATGCACAGGTAGCTGAGCCATTTAATAATCCTCCATCCCATCTGTGCTTATATTTGAAATTTTCATACACTGCTTGCTTTCATCACTTCTGGCTTGAAATTCTGCTCAGGTTGCATTCTTATTGAAAATCATGGAACCAGCATGACTGAGAATAGCAGCACAGGTTGACACTCCATAAATAAATGAACCACCGCAAAGAGACTGTCCTAGTTAGGGTTACCGTTGCTGTGAGTCACGGGGGTAATAATGTCCCTGTTCGTCACCAAAGGAAGCAAGGACAGGAACTCAAGCAGGACGCGAACCTTGAGGGAAGAGCTGATGCAGAGAGCATGGAGGGGTGCTGCTTACTGGCTTGCTCCCCATGGCTTGCTCAGCCTGCTTTCATATAGAATTGAGGACCACTGTCAGCTGGGGGGGGGGGATGACACACCCACAATGGTCTGGGACCTCCCACATCAACTGCTAATTAAGAAAATCCCCAAAGGCTTGCCTATATCTACAGAGGCATTTTCTCAGTTGAGGTTCCCTCCTCTCCAGTGACTCTAGCATGTGTCAAGTTGACATAAAACTAGACAGCACAGGCATGTCTCATAAAGTGATATTCTGCTGCTGCTGCAGTCAAGTCAGACTAGGCCAGCAAAGTGCTGCCTTAGTTTCTCTGCCTGTTACTAAGGCAGCATACCCTGACAAAAGCATCGTAAGGGAGAAGGGTTGTCGGCTGTCAGCTCACGATTCTAGGTAAGGGCCCATCCCTGTGGGAAAGTCAGGGGAGCGGGGACTTGAAGCAGCCGATAGCATGGCTTCCACCACCTAGGGTGGAGAGTGATTCGTACACCATGCCAGCGCTCAGCTAGCTTTTCCCTGCCTTTTCATTTGGCTCAGGACCCAGCCCACCCACATTCAGGGTTGGTCTGTCCATCTCAGCTAACCCAGTTAAGAAAATCCCTCACATGCATGCCCACAGGCCAACCTAATCTAGAAGATTCCTCTTTGAGATTCACTTCCCAGGTGATCTGCCCACCACACCAACAGCTGGAAAGGATGGTTCTCAGCTGCCTCTCTTCCTCCCGCTAGCCCAGCTGTACCCCATGACCTCAGTCTTCTCACTGGCTTCACCCACTGGGTTAATTCCTCAGGGCACTGAAACCAAGGATCATCAACCGGGTGGCTTCAAGGTCATGGAATCGGTGGTGGGGATCAAAGGCTAAAGTCCTGTGAGAGGTGTCCTGCTCTCCATGGAGGCCCTAAAGGAGGGGCTTCCCTTGCTTCCTCCGGGCCCCACAGCCCCCACAGCCCCCACAGCCCCTCACTTCCCTCCACTTAGGTCCTGGTCTGCTTCCTCCTGCCATAACAATTCAAGGAAGGAAGAATTGGTTTTAGTTCATAGTCCAAGGATGCTGCCTATCATATCAAGGAAGGTGAGAAGCAGGAACAGGAAGCAGAAGTCACACGGCATCTCCATCAGGACACAGGGATGCTGGGATGCTGGAACTAAACTGGTTTTCCTCCTGGGTAGGCAGTCCAAGATCCCAGGCCCCTTGGGTGGTGCTGTCCAATGTAGAAAAATCCCTCAGACAGGCTTAGCGACTTGTTTCCAGGTGATTCAAGATCCTGTCAAGTTGGCAATCCATCACACTGGGTAATTCATAATGAACAGAACTGCATCCGGCTCACACTTCTGGAGGCTGACAAGTCCCAGGTCAAGGGACTGGCATTTGACAAAGGACTCACATCCTACATCATCTCATGACCAAAGGAAGGGTGAAGACAAAGGGGCACCCTGCCTTTTTATTTTTGTGGACAGTCTCCCCATGTAGTCTATGTGAGGTCTTCCTGCCTCAGGAAGTGCTCCTGATCATAATCCTGATCCTCCGAGTGCTGTGATCATAAAAGCATGTGGCTCTTATCTCTTTCATAATGAACATTCTCACAAAAATGAGCCCATCCCTGGAACAGTGGACCAACCCCCTCACCTCACCTGTTCACCTCTTGGGGATTAAGTATTAGCACAGGGACTCTGGGAGGATTTAATCATGCCCGTCTTCATGTGGCCTTCCTCCCGTGGCTCTCCGCCCCTCTTCCTATAAGGACACTGGATTTCAGACCCACTATGACTTTATCATATCATGAGCACATCACTCTATTGCCACATCAGGGTCACATTCACAAGAACAGGAGGCAGGGACTTGAGTGTATCTGAGGGCACACAACTCAACCTACAATACTGTCTTAGTCACTCTTCACGTCTCTGTTTCTGTGACAGGAACAATCATTGTGGTTGAGGTCTGGTTCATGGTCACTTGGCTTCATCGAGGCAGCAGGAACAAGTAGCAGAAGAAATTCTTTGCGCCATCTCAGTGTGGCAGGAGGGGGCCAGAGATAACACGCTTCTAAGAGTCTGCTAATGGCCTATTTCATCCAGCTAACCTCCTCATCCTAAGGGTCTTGCAGCCCCTCAAAATGGCACCAGTTTTAGGAGACTATCTTTCAGTGAGGGAGCCTCTTGGAGGGACACTTCAACTCTAGACCGCAGAAGATGCCCTCCAATCTGCTGCTATAAGAACTCAAAACTCTTCTGCCCTTAGTGAGTCTAAAGTCAAAGCTATCATGGAAGCTCCCTTCAGACCCGTTAGCCTTGTCTGAAGCTACAGTTATACCCGGTTCCCAGAAATGCCTCTTCAGGAAGCCCTGAAGCTCAGACAGATGCAGCTCTGACAGTGAAGTCTCTTGTGTCCCCTCTCAGCTAATCAGCAGGAGCCTGCACAAGGTTCATTCTCTTTTGTGTGTATGTGTGCATGTGTGGGTACAGTTGCACATGTGTGTATGTATGCATGTACATATGTGAGCATGCATGTGGGAGCCAGAAGACAAACTTAGATGTTGTCCCATTGAATCCACCTGCCACCACTTCCCAACTGTTAGGATTAAAAGTATGAATGACCATGGTCAACGTTTAGAAAAGTTAAGCAAATCAAACTCAGTTTCTTGTCCTTACAAAGCAAGCCCTTTACTAATGGAGCCATCCTCCCAGCCCTCAGATGCTTGTAAATACTTCCATTTGTAAAGGAGGAAATCAAGACCCAAACTGAGCAAGGTCATGGCAGAGCAGGGATCTGAACCGGGCCACCAGATGCTGCAGTCCGCACAGCAGTCTACCCAAGTGCCTCCCAGCTGTCAAAGGGCCACCTAGCAACTAAGAAGGGTGTCCTGGGAAACTCTGAAAAGACTAAGGAAGGACGCTAAATCAGGAGACTGGTTTGTTTTACATTTATTTATTTACCTAGTGGGGAGAGGGTCACATGCTATAGCATGTATGCAGAGGTCAGAGAGCAACTTGCAGGAGTCAGTTCTCTCCTTCCATCGTGTGGGTGTCAAACTCAAATCATCAGGCTTGGCAACAGGCACCCTGTGTGTGTGTGTGTGTGTGTGTGTGTGTGTGTGTGTGTGTGTGTGTGAGAGAGAGAGAGAGAGAGAGAGAGCGAGAGAGAGAGAGAGAGAGAGAGAGAGAGAGAGAGAGAGAGAGTGAGTGTGTGAGTGTGTGTGAGTGTGTATGTGAGCGTGTGAGTGTGTGTGTGAGTGTGTGTATGTGAATGTGTGTGAGTGTGTGTGAGTGTATGTGTGTTTGAGTGTGTGTGTGTGTGTGGTTTGTTTGGTTGGGTTTTTTGTGTGTTGTTGTTTTGTTCTGGTTTGGTTTTTTGTAAGTAGTAGACGTCAGGGAGAGAAAAGTATCCCAGGTCACCTGTGTAAATGAAAGTACGTGTGTGGCGGCAGTTTCCATTCAGGGGAGTTTGATATTTTCAAATAGATTTGATGGCAATATAATGTAAATCTGGTTAGCTTCCTATGCCACATATGTGCTCTACTTTTGGTAGAAATCATTTGGTATCCCCGAGCCTGTGCTGTACTAGACGCTAGTTTGTTTTGATCGACACTAGAGCCGGTCACGCAAGCCTGACTCTGCCATGAACATGATTTCTTCTGCTGGGTGGCTGACTGCTCATCACGCAGATACAAGTTTGTCAAGCAGGCTATTATCTTGTGCTGAATGAAGTGACTCTTGCATGGCCACGTTCACCACAGAGATATTCCCAAAGATATGTGGGGCCGGGCCGACTTCCTTGGGAGATACAGTCACTCAGATTGGATTTTTAATAATAGCAACTGTATTTCATTTTAACATTCACTGACTCTGTTGAACACATGCTGTCTCAGATTCTGTGTAAGTGATAAGGATAGAGAAAGAGACTAAGTCTCCCCGTCGGGCAGCTCAGGTCAGATTGGAGGGACAGTTGATTACAGCCAATGGTCTCTCCATGATTCCAGAGGACAGCATCAGTTGGCATTCTTAGCTTGCACACTACATAACGTGAAGCAGACAGAGGGAGGCAGGCTCAGTGTTTCTGAACATTCAAACCCAGCAGGGCCGGGGGACAGGATGGTCCACCTCACCTCTGGAACTCTGGTGGAAAGGACATCACTATTCCACCACCTCTAACTTCACACCCATGTGAAGAGCTAGGCATGAGAGACTTCTCCATGAGCGTCCTTGGCCCTCATCACAGTCTCCCCCTCAATGATCCTGTCTCCCCACTCCAGCCCTCTGTGTCCACGATGCTTCTTTCGAGAACCTAGGCCACATAGGCAACCTAAGACATAGGGCAGTTTGAGAAATGTCATTTCAGTCTTGAAATCCCGAGCTGGAGTCTGAGATTGATGACTTAGGAGACAAAGCTTGGCTAGGCGTGGTGGTGGCAGCGGCGACGGCGGCGGCGGCGGCGGCGCGGCGGCGGTGGTGGTGGTGGTGGTAGTGGGAGGAAGAGGTAGGAGGATCTCTGAGTTTGAGACCAGTCTGGTCTACAGAGTGAGCTCCAGGACAGCCAGGGCTACATAGAGGAACCCTGTCTCAAAATAACAGAGAGAGAGAGAGAGAGAGAGAGAGAGAGAGAGAACCTGGCATCTCTCCAACAGGAAAGAGAATCACCTACTCTGATTGTGGATCCTTGTTTGCATGTTAAAGTCTCCGCCCAATAGGACCAGGACACCCCTAGTCATCTGGGCCAGAAATCAGTCAGGATGCTGTATCCTTTCTGTAGACCTGCCTTGGAGCTTCTGCCCAAGCTTTGTCAAGATATACTAATTTCCCCCATAGGGTTCTGTCCTTGTAAACTTCTGTAAGGAGGCATAACTCACGCGGGAGCAAGCCAGCATCCCTGAGGCTCTTCAGAGTACTGAGCAGACATGCAACCATTTCAGCTGAGCCTGCCTGTCAGGTGATCACTCTCTAAGGACTGAACAAGTGGGTCAACCTCCCCGATTCATTATCTACCGATGAATTCATCTATTCATTCATGTGGACTCGCCCAAGCCATCCACTCATTAACCTCTTTATCCATTCACTCCGGCTTTCTGGTGCTCACTCATTCAGAGTCCACTGATTCATTCACCCATGAACTTACTACTTCAATCACTTTGCTGATTTCTCCTTCAAGTGTTATTCATCTGCCTGCCCACCCACTTCCTTCCCTTACTTGGTAAGCATGTTCAGAGGCCGTCTGCAGGCCAGGAATCAGGGACTATGACTCTCTGAAACAGCTAAGGCCTGTTTCAAACAAGAGCAATTAAGGAACTCTGGGAGGGCTGGCTGTGTAGGAACCTATTTTTGTTGTTGTTGTTGTTGTTGCTTTTGGACCTCAGGTGCAGAGGACGGATCTAATCATATGCTTAGTACACAACATTAACACACTGCTGATCATCAAAAGGTCCTATTCTTTTTTTTTTTTTTTTTAAACATTCATTTATCCATGTTGATCTCTTTGGGGGAGGTGGCGGGTATGTGCTGCAGCACATGTATGGAGGTCAGAGGACAGCTTTCAAAGTTGGTTCTCTCCTTCCACCAAGTGGGCCCTGGGAATCAAACTCAGGTGGTAAGCCTGGGCAGCTAATATATTGACCTGCTAAGCTGCCTGTCACCCTCAAAGCCCTGCTTTCATGCTTCCTTCTTCTTCTTCTTCTTCTTCTTCTTCTTCTTCTTCTTCTTCTTCTTCTTCTTCTTCTTCTTCTTCTTCTTCTTCTTCTTCTTCTTCTCCTCCTCGTCCTCCTCCTCCTCCTCCTCCTCCTCTTCCTCCTCCTCCTCCTCCTTCTTCTTCATCTTCTATTTTTATCTTATTTATATGAATACACTGTATTTGCCTTCAGACACACCAGAAGAGGGCATCAGATCCCATTACAGATGGTTGTGAGCCACCATGTGGTTTCTGGGAATTGAACTCAGGACCTCTGGAGAGCAGTCAGTGCTCTTAACTACTGAGCCATCTCTCCAGCTCTAGGTATTTTCTTTTAACCCCATTCATCCATACTGTTCTTCCCTCTCCTTCAAGAGCAGTCATAGGCCTAATGTCTAGTTTTTTTGTTAAATGCATTCTGCAATTGTGAATGCTTGGGTTTAAATTTCTGTAATTGAATGATAGATCTTAATCTCTCTTCTCTTCTCTCCTCTCCTTTCCTCTCCTTCCCTTCCCTCCCCTCCCTCTCTCTCTCTCTCTCTCTCTCTCTCTCTCTCTCTCTCTCTCTCTCTCTCTCTCTCTCTCTCTCTGGATTCATAGTGCTAGGTACATGTATATATTATCCTTACCTGCTAAATATCACCCGACATTGCCTTCCCATCAGTGCACTCATTATACACTCAGTCATCATCAGCATCCTTGTTCCAACAGTTCAGAATTATGTGAACACCCAGAAGTTGACCTGAAGGTTATAGGGCATACATATACCTCTATGCATATGCATATGCAAGTTGCCAGGTTGGTGTCTACAAAAACATTAGCCCATACTCCTGTGGACAGTCTCAAATTCCACCTTCCTACTTCCCACCTGCAGGTGACATCATCATCTGACTGGTTTCTGCCGGTCTACCAGGTATAAAATGGTTTGTTGTTGCCCTTTCTGTTTCTCTGGTAACCAAGGAGCTTGAGCAGATTTTCTAAATGCTTTTGAGCTGCTTTTTTCCATAAATATCTTGTTCCAGGGATTTCTTCTTTTTATTATTTTTTTTCTAATGAGATTGATGTTTTCTTGCAAGAATTTATGTATCCTAGATATTAGCACCTTGTCAGTCTTAAACATTGCAAATAACTTTCCCCCATTCCACTGCTCTTTGTCTTTGTCTGGGACACGTGTTACCGATAAGACATCTGAAATCTCCAATTCCTGAGTAATTGGATTTCCAATGGCTTGTCCTCTCTGCACACAGGATTACTCTGCGTTTTCTTCTGTTTGTTTTTGACTAGATTTTTTTTTCCAGATTGATCCTCACACACCCCAGGCTAGACAGATGCTCACTCTGTAGCCAAGGCTGGTTTTGAATGCCTAATCTTCCTGTTTCCATTTCCTGAGTGCTGGGATTATAGACAGCCACCGCCTAGCCTGGCTACCTCCTCTCCAGTTCCATTTTCCACCTTTTACCTTTAGGCCTAATTCACGAAGCATCCTCCTGTGCGTATGGAATGCAAAGGAATCCAGCGTTCCCCTCCTCTGTATCACAGGTGAGTTTCCGAACAATCACACTTTCTCCAGGTGCTGCTGCCCGCCTTTGTCGGGTAGCACAGTGGCGGTCCTAATTGCCACATGCTCTCCTCTGAGCACCGATTCCCTGTTCTGTTGGCCCAGTAGCTCTTTCTACATCGATACCATTTAAGATGACGTCCCTCTTAATTTTCATCTTTCAAGCCTATTTTTGTATTCATGGACTTTGCTTTTTTGTTTTTCATCATTTTATGAATATCTATTAATTGTACATAATGGATTGCATTGTGACATTTGTATACATGTATGTGATATATCAATCATATGCAGTACCCGTTGCTCTTCTTTCTTTCTTTCTGTCTCTGTCTCTCTCTGTCTCTGTCTCTCTCTGTCTTTGTGTCTCTGTGTCTCTGTGCCTCTGTCTCTGTCTCTGTCTCTCTGTGTCTCTGTCTCTCTGTCTCTCTCTGTCCTCTCTCTCTGTCCTCTCTCTTTCTCTCTCTCTCTCTCTCTCTCTCCCTCTCTCTCTCTCTCTCTCTCTCTCTCTCTCTCTCTCTCTCTCTCTCAAATGACCAGTGAATTTCATTAGGATTTCCCAGAGTAGTATGAGAAGGAGCTGTTCACAGGCACAGTGCCTTACCAGTGGCTACCCCATGCAGAAAACGTCTCTTCCTCTAGCAACCAGGAACTTCTTATAAATCCTCAGGGCAGGGTAGGGCCTGGAGAACCCCTGCCTTTGTGATGTTAGTGGGTTCAGTCTAGTGCGGGTAACAACAGCTGCTACAGATTCAAGAGTGCAATGGCCGAACCATGCAGAAGTTCGCATTTGCCTGTCCCCACACTTCCTCTGGTTGGAATACACTTTCTGCCCCCCTCTCCTGCCCTGTGCTTTGGGCGTCAGGGGATGATATAGATGTCCCATTTACTGCTGAGCGTTCAGCCATCATTTATTCCCATTGTTTCCACCAGTTATGAGCTTCTGCATTTATGGCTGTCCACTGCAAAACGAAGCTTCTCTGACCAAAGCCGACAGCAGCACTCACCCATGGGCATAAACACTCATCCAGAAGGCAATTTGATGGGCACATTGTGCCTGCCCACTTAGCAAAACAACAGCGGCTGCTTCCCTACTAGGGCCTATGACCCTCCAGACATATTGGCCATTTCTTTTACAGTGCAGAGCATAAAAC